>NC_052150.1:191489167-191823753 GCF_902713615.1 Scyliorhinus canicula
TCATTGCCGTTTAAAGCAGACCAAGGCAAGCCAGCAGCACGGTTCAATTCCCGTACCAGCCTCCCCGAACAGGCGCCGGAATGTGGCGACTAGGGGCTTTACACAGTAACTTCATTGAAGCCTACTCGTGACAATAAGCGATTTTAATTTCATTTCATGTCCTTGTCCTGCCCCAGACTTGGGGAATTCTGCTGGATGACCTTCCACAAGTCTATGTGGGGGTCGAGATGGAGCTGTGCCCGCCTGTGGTGGTCTTCGGGGTGTCAGAGCACCAGAGCTCTGGACAGGGAAGGGGGAAGATGCCCTGACCTTCACCTCACTGATTGTCAGGTGGAGACTTCGGCTAGGGTGGAAGTCTGCAGCGCTACCCCAGGCCTCGGAATGGCTCACTGATCTGGCCAAATTCCTAGGAAGGAAAGAGAAAATTCTAAATAAGAGGGTCCGAGGTGCAATTCCACAGCACATGGAACAAATTCATCAGCCTCTTCACAGACCTGTTCACAAACCAGGGTGACGAACGGACCCATCCTCCTCAAACGTCGGGGGGGGGGGGGGGGGGGGGGGGGGGGACTCAAATGTTGTTCCTATTGTTCGTTATTAATACTGATGTTCCGGCGCTGAGGACCCGGGTTCAAATCCCGGCCCTGGGTCACTGTCCGTGTGGAGTTTGCATATTCTCCCCGTGGGTTTCACCACAACAACACAAAAGATGTGCAGGTTAGGTTGATGGGCCACGCTAAATTGCCCCTTAATTGGAAAAAAAATTTTTTTTTAAATAATTGGGTACTCTAAATTTATAAAATAATTGATACTGATGTTAGGCAGCATGGTGGCGCAGTGGCTAGCAGTGCTGCATACGCCGCTGAGGACCCGGGTTCGATCCCGGCCCAGTGTTACTATCTGTGTGGAGTTTGCACATTCTCCCTGTGACTGCGTGGGTTGCACCCTCACAACCCAAAGATGTGCAGGTTAGGTGGTTTGGTCACACGAAATTAACCCCTAATTGGAAAACAATTAGTGAATACTCTTACATTTATTGAAAAAAATAATTATTACTCTTGTTGCATTGCCTGTTACATGCGGAACTCCGTTTCCTCTTTCATTTTTCTCTGTATCCATTCAAAAACAGTTACCTGATGCAGAGGAAGTAAAAATGTTCAATCTGGAAATTGGTGTGGGGGGTGAAACCCATGCAGACACGGGAAGAATGTGCAAACTCCATACGGACAGTGACCCAGGGCTAGGATTCGAACCCGGGTCCTCAGCGCCGCAGTCTCAGTGCTATCCACTGCGCTCCCTTTATACCCAAAATTGATGTTGACCCGTAAACCTGGTACAAAAGTTTAAAAAAAACATTTCCATATTTACAAACAGATCACAGTTAAATTGATGGAGTTTGGAAAACATTAGTCCTACATTGTGGTGTTTAGGGGACTTTTGTTACATTGTATTCTCTTTATTTCACAACCGACGACTCAAACAAGAGAAACAACTACTGGCTACAATGTATCCAGGGAAGATAGGGAAGGTGAGAGAGAGAGGCTGGCGATATCGATCAAACAATACTGTTACAGAAAAAGAGATGATGCTCTTGAGGGTTCAAAAACAGCATCTATTTGATTAGAATTAAGGATCGATGGAGAAGCTGTTATGCTACTGGGCTGACACTACACGCCACCGAATAGTGAAGAGATAGAGCAAATCTGCAGTCGAACTCCATAATGACACAAGAAGCTCAGAGTATGGATAATGGGAGACTTCAGTTCTAATATGGACTGGGGGAGGAGCAGTGTGTTTGGCAAAGGAGGGAAATAATTCCTGAAATGTGCACAGGATAACATCTACGATCAGACTGCTTTACGCCCAACAAGGAGGGAAGCAGCAATCGATCTAGTTCTGAGGTCCGAGGTGGGCCAAATGGAGTATGTTTCACTGGGAGTGCTTTTGGGGAACAGCGATCTCAATATTAAATTCAGAATAGTTATGAGGAAGGACAAGGGAAAATCAAGTGAAAGTAATGAACTGGAGGGCAGCACGGTGGCGCAGTGGTTAGCACTGCTGCCTCACGGCGCCAAGATCCCAGGTTCAATCCCGGCAACTCCCGTGTGGAGTTTGCACATTTTCCCTGTGTCTGCATAGGTCTCACCCCCACAAACCAAAAAGATGTGCAAGGTAGGTGGATTTTCCACGCAAAACTGTCTCTTGGAAAAAAATAATTGGATACTCTAAATTTTTTTTTTTTAAAAAGGGTTCTAAATTGGTTTGCAAGTCAAACCAGAGTGGCTGAGATTTTGCCATGAAGAAAGCAATGGGGAACCAACAGCCCACAAAAAACTCAAAAAAAGCAAATCTTCTATGTATTCTTTGTGTTTGCATACGAATGTATTTCTTCCATAGCAACGCAAATGAGGCATGTTGTTAGATAGATAGATAGAGAAGTACAGCACAGAACAGGCCCTTCAGCCCACGATGTTGTGCCGAACTTTTGTCCTAGGTTAATCATAGAATTTTGGACACTAAGGGCAATTTATCATGGCCAATCCACCCAACCTGCACATCTTTGGACTGTGGGAGGAAACCGGAGTACCCGGAGGAAACCCACGCACACACGGGGAGGATGTGCAGACTCCACACAGACAATGACCCAAGCCGAAATCAAACTTGGGACCCTGGAGCAGTGAAGCAATTGTGCTATCCACAATGCTACCGTGCTGCCCTTAAGAAGAAATTAATCTACACTCCATTATTCTACCCTAATCCATGTACCTATCCAATAGCCGTTTGAAGATCCCTAAAATTTCCGACTCAACTACTTCCACAGCCAGTGCATTCCATGCCCCCACTACTCTCTGGGTAAAGAACCTACCTCTGACATCCCCCTATATCTTCCACCATTCACCTTAAATTTATGTCCCCTTGTAATGGTTTGTTCCACCCGGGGAAAAAGTCTCTGACTGTCTACTCTATCTATTCCCCTGATCATCTTATAAACCTCTATCAAGTCGCCCCTCATCCTTTTCCGTTCTAATGAGAAAAGGCCTAGCACCCTCAACCTTTCCTCGTAAGACCTACTCTCCATTCCAGGCAACATCCTGGTAAATCTCCTTTGCACCTTTTCCAAAGCTTACACATTCTTCCTAAAATGAGGTGACCAGAACTGCACACAGTACTCCAAATGTGGCCTGACCAAGGTTTTGTACAGCTGCATCATCACCTCACGGCTCTTAAATTCAATCCCTCTGCTAATGAACACTAGCACACCATAGGCCTTCTTCATAGCTCTATCCACTTGAGTGGCAACTTTCAAAGATCTATGAACATAGACCCCAAGATCTCTCTGCTCCTCTACATTGCCAAGAACCCTACCGTTAACCCTGTATTCCGCATTCATATTTGTCCTTCCGAAATGGACAACCTCACACTTGTCAGGGTTCAACTCCATCTGCCACTTCTCAGCCCAGCTCTGCATCCTATCTATGTCTCTTTGAAGCCGACAACAGCCCTCCTCACTATCCACAACTCCACCAATCTTCGTATCATCTGCAAATTTACTGACCCACCCTTCAACTCCCTCATCCAAGTCGTTAATGAAAATCACAAACAGCAGAGGACCCAGAACTGATCCCTGCGGTACGCCACTGGTAACTGGGCTCCAGACTGAATATTTGCCAACCACCACCACTCTCTGTCGTCTATCGGTTAGCCAGTTCGTTATCCAACTGGTCAAATTTCCCACTATCCCATGCCTCCTTACTTTCTGCATAAGCCTACCATGGGGAACCTTATCAAATGTCTTACTAAAATCCATGTACACTACATCCACTGCTTTACCTTCATCCACATGCTTGGTCACCTCCTCAAAGAAGTCAATAAGACTTGTACGGCAAGACCTACCCCTCACAAATCCGTGCTGACTATCCCTAATCAAGCAGTGTCTTTCCAGATGCTCAGAAATCCTATCCCTCAGTACCCTTTCCATTACTTTGCCTACCACCGAAGACTAACTGGCCTGTAATTCCCAGGGTTATCCCTATTCTCTTTTTTGAACAGGGGCACGACACTCGCCACTCTCCAATCCTCCGGTACCACCCCTGTTGACAGTGAGGACGAAAAGATCATTGCCAACGGCTCTGCAATTTCATTTCTTGCCCCCCCATAGAATCCTTGGACATATCCCGTCAGGCCCGGGGGACTTGTCTATCCTCAAGTTTTTCAAAACGGCCAACACATCTTCCTTCCTAACAAGTATCTCCTCGAGCTTACCAGTCTGTTTCACACTGTCCTCTCCAACAATATGGCCCCTCTCGTTTGTAAATACTGAAGAAAAATACTTGTTCAAGACCTCTCCCAGCTCTTCAGACTCAATACACAATCTCCCGCTACTGTCCTTGATCGACCTACCCTCGGTCATTCTCATATTTCTCACATATGTGTAAAAGGCCCTGGGGTTTTCCTTGACCCTACCCGCCAAAGATTTTTCATACCCTCTCTTAGCTCTCCTAATCCCTTTCTTCAGTTCCCTCCTGGCTATCCTGTATCCCTCCAGCGCCCTTGTTTCCTCAGCCTTACATAAGTCTCCTTCTTCCTCTTAACAAGACATTCAACCTCTCTTGTCAACCACGGTTCCCTCACTCGACCTTCTCTTCCCTGCCTGACAGGGACATACATATCAAAAACACGCAGTACCTGTTCCTTGAACAAGTTCCACATTTCACTTGTTTCCTTCCCTGACAGCCTATGTTCCCAACTTATGCACTTCAATTCTTGTCTGACAGCATTGTATTTACCCTTCCCCCAATTGTAAACCTTGCCCTGTTGCATGCACCTATCCCTCTCCATTACTAAAGTGAAAGTCACAGAATTGTGGTCACTACCTCTAAAATGCTCCCCCACTAACAAATCTATCACCTGCCCTGGTTCATTACCAAGTACCAAATCCAATATGGCCTCCCCTCTGGTTGGACAATCTCCATACAGTGTTAGAAAAGCTTCCTGGACACACTGCACAAACACTACCCCATCCAAACTATTTGATCTAAAGAGTTTCCACTCAATGTTTGGGAAGTTGAAGTCACCCATGACTACTACCCTGTGACTTCGGCACCTTTCCAAAATCTGTTTCCCAATCTGTTCCTTCACATCTCTGCTGCTATTGGGGGGCCTATAGAAAACTCCCAACAAGGTGACTGCTCCTTTCCTATTTCTGACTTCAACCCATATTACCTCAGTAGGCAGATCCCCCTCGAACTGCCTTTCTGCAGCTGTTATACTATCTCTAATTAACAATGCCACCCCCCCCCCCCCCCCCCCCCACCTCTTTTACCATCCTCCCTAATCTTGTTGAAACATCTATAACCAGGGACCTCCAACAACCATTTCTGCCCCTCTTCTATCCAAGTTTCCGCGATGGCCACCACATCGTAGTCCCAAGTACCGAACCATGCCTTAAGTTCACCCACCTTATTCCTGATGCTTCTTGCATTGAAGTATACACACTTCAGCCCATCTCCTTGCCTGCAAGTACTCTCCTTTGTCAGTATAACCTTCCCCACTGCATCACTACATGCTTTGGCGTCCTGAATATCGGCTTCCTTAGTTGCTGGACTACAAATCCGGTTCCCATTGCCCTGCCAAATTAGTTTAAACCCTCCCGAAGACGACTAGAAAACCTCCCCCCCAGGATATTGGTGCCCCTCTGGTTCAGATGCAACCCATCCTGCTTGTACAGGTCCCAACATCCCCAGAATGCACTCCAATTATAAAATACCTGAAGCCCTCTCTCCTACACCATTCCTGCAGCCACGTATTCAACTGCACTCTCTCCCTATTCCTAGCCTCACTATCACGTGGCACCGGCAACAAACCAGAGATGACAACTCTGTCTGTCCTGGCCTTTAACTTCCAGCCTAACTCCCTAAACTTGTTTAATTCCTCCACACCCCTTGTCCTACCTACATCGTTGGTACCAATGTGCACCACGACTTCTGGCTGCTCACCCTCCCCCTTCAGGATCCTGAAGACACGATCCGAGAAATCCCTGGCCCTGGCACCCGGGAGGCAACATACCTTCCGGGAGTCTCGCTCGCGACCACAGAATCTCCCATCTATTCCCCTAACCATTGAATCTCCTATTACTATTGCTTTTCTATGCTCCCCCCTTCCCTTCTGAGCCCCAGAGCCAGACTCAGTGCCAGAGACCTGGCCGCTAGGGCCTTCCCCCGGTAGGTCATCCCCCCTTGACTAATGATTTAAATAGGTTGTTAGTGCAGCTATTAGCACACTCAGGACTGTTCAACAAGAATAGAAACATTAGAACAGGAGGAGATCATTCAGCTCCTCAAGCCTGTCCCACCATTTAATGCCATCCTGGCTGATCTTGGCCTCACTCCATATACTTGCCTTTGGCCCATATCCCTCAATATCCTTGCTTAATAAAAATCTATCTCAATCAGATTTAAAATTAACTGTTCCAGCTTCAACTGCTGTTTGTGGGAGAGCATTCCAAACCTTTTATCACCCTTTGAGAGAAGAAGTGCTTCCTAACATCTCTCTTGAACGGTGCTGCCCAATAGCGGAACTTTAGCTAACTCTAGATACTTTATTTTGGCTTTTGCAAGTATGGGCTGGTCGAGTCCAGTCCTTATTCCACCAATTACCAACAACTGAAGGAACATGCTGTTTAGTTCGATCACTGTGACGGCCAATGTGCCTGGCATTGCACTGAAACTCATATACGATTCTCAATTTTGTAGTAGACAGAACAAAACATCTACTGTCCAGGGGTGGCACAGTGGTTAGCACTACTGCCTCACGGCACCAAGGACACGGGTTTGATCCCGGCACCAGATCACAGTCCTGCACAGCAGAGTTTGCACATTCTCCCAGTGTATGCGTGGGTCTCACCCCCACAACCCAAGGATGTGCAAGTTAGATGGATTGGCCACACTAAATTGTCCCTTAATTGGAAAAATAATGAATTGGATACTCTAAATGAATTGGATACCGCAAACCGGCCGACACAATGGATCAGGTGGCACCTCTGTGCTCTATCATTGTATGATTCTGTTACTCAGTGAGTGGATACTTGTGAGACTTGATGCACACCGTGCCCATCACATACACTCAAAGCAAATGCAAAGGATGATTTGTGTATGAACATTCATCAGCATCCTGCACCGCACAACTTTCTCCTGAAAGCACTGACTGACTATTGGTGAGGCCCAGTTCCCTGATCCGTGATGCGAGGCACCCTCTGAGGCCTTGTCCAAGTGCCCATACTTCACATGAGGAACACTGTTGCTTCACAGCGCCAAGGTTCCAGGTTCGGTTCCCGGATTGGGTCACTGTCTGAGCGGAGTCTGCACGTTCTTCTCGTGTCTGCGTGGGTTTCCTCCGGGTGTTCCGGTTTCTTCCACAAGTCCCGTGAGATAATGTGCTGTTAGGTAATTTCGACATTCTGAATTCTCCCTGTGTACCCGAACAGGCGCCAGAGTGAGGCAACTAGCGGTTTTTCACAGTAACTTCATTGCAGTGTTAATGTAAGGCTACAATAAAGATTATTATATATTAACAGTCTGATCATTAGTAGGCCAACAACTGGCTTCTGGCATCAGTGCCAGATCAGCAACCTGATTCCCAAATTGCAGCGCTACATCAATGCACATCCCAAATGGTTTCAAATTACCACAAAATGTGATGCAAAAGAACATCCTGCCTATTTCACTACATGGGGCATTTGCAGCAAAGTGTTTGCAAGGTTGTAACTTAATCCCAGGATTACAAGGACATTTATTTTTATCCTTACAGTTTATGACATTATCAAAGTCTTTTGTTTGAATTATTTCCTTCAGTGTTTCTCCAGGCTTACAATTATCCTACAAATGCCAATCTCTCACTAATATCTATATACAGTAGAGAACTGAATTGTGCTGTCAACAGATCCAAATTAAATCAGTGGCTGCCGTTTGATCTGAGCTGATGACAAACGCATACTTTTGCTGCATGCTGGATTTATACACAAAGCTTCACTCCTTTAAACATTAATGCTATAAGAGAGGTGAAACCATTGCTGCCAGGTTTTTAAAAATTAATTGACTGAGCTTCTTTGGAGAGCCAATGAATCTCCTGGCAATTTTTAATCTTGTAGCAGGAATTAGCCTGCACCCAAATGTGAAACAAATTGACCGGCTGCCCACCACAGAAAAGTGCGCAACTCGTGGCTTTGGTAGCAGATCAACATGCTAATTCCAAAGTAACACTGCAAAAAGTTCCTCAATGCACACCCCAAGCCATTTCAATAGAGTCAAAAGCCTAGTGTAACTGTGCTCCCCACAATCCTAAACAAGGAGAAGCTTTTGGGGATTTGTGATCCACAGCGATTCAAGCTTGACCTAGTCAGATAATTTGCCAACTCTCAAATCTACGAAAGCTGAAAATTTCAGAGTAGATCCCCAAATCATTAGGTTTTGCCTTAGCTATTGGTGAAATATATTTTTGAGTGGACTGAGCGGACAGGGGCTTTTCACAGTAACTTCATACTTGTGACAATAAAAGGCATTATCATCATCTTTTGTTAAATGCCTTCAGTTTCACTGAAGTGAAAGCAACACTGGGGGGGCATTTCCAAAACAAGTACTGCATCCCTTTTGAACAGGACTGTGGTTTGGAGCAATAATTTTTACAACAAACTGCATGTGCATAGCACCTTCAACATTGTCAAACATCCCAACTCATTTCACAGGAGCATAACCAGACAGGAGTTGAAACAAAGTCAAAGGAGATATTAAAGCGTGCGACAAAAGGTTTGGTCAACGAGGTGCATTTTAAGGGAGTGTCTTAAAAGAGAGGATAGAGGCTAAAAGGTTCAGGGGAGGAATTCCAAAACTTGGGCCTAGAAACAGAAGACATGCTGTTAATGGTGAAGGGAATAGCCAGTGCATAATAGGCTGGGAGTTGTAATGGAGCAGGGATCCCTCTGAATTATACAACTGGAGGGGGTTACAGAACTGGGAAAGGGTTTTGAACATCAGGACCTGAAATTCTTTTTTAAAATCAAGGGAGTTGGGTGGACTGGGAGTCGAGGTAGGCTAGTGAGCAGGAGGATCATCCACAAAGCCATTAAAAAAAATAGAAAGCCAATTCATTCAATGGGAAGTCAAGGGAGCTGACTGCAAAGCATAGGTAGGTACCAGTAATGTATTTGAAATGAAATGGATCTGACTATGGACCTCCGTCATACTGATTTCACAGTATCAGATTTACATTATTTCTGTTCTATTCCTGTGTCTCTAATCGTTTTGACTGAGGACAATGAATTACACAGCAACAACCTAACTGAAGGAGTCAGGTAATATTATGAAATATTGGCAGAGACAGAAGATTGCACAGGAGATACACACTAAGTAACTGTGACTGTTAGAAATTTATGCTAAGTAAACCTAATTACTTGAAGGCATTTCTCCACTGGTGTTTCTTTATTCTCACTGCAGAATGATCGACACAGTTCTCTGCAGATCTGCATTCAACTACCATGGCTAGGAAAGTGGAATTGCCAGAATGAAAAGAACAGGCACGACTCTCCCTGAATTGAAATTAAAAACAGCAACAAAAAAAAAGCCTTAAATGGGTCAGTGTACTCCAGTCCAAAACTAAATTAGTAGGTTCTATTCGCAGCCTCTGCCATTTGCCGATCTCAGGCAGGGCATTGCTGAAGCATGATAATCACCCGCAGCATTCTTGGCTCAGGAGGAGTTAAATGCAAAAGAAAATCAGCTGAGATCCCTAATCCAGAATGATAGCTACCTCGCGACTGATGGAAACTCTGCAGCTGGAATGGAACTTGAACAAGAGGAGCTCCCCCCCTGCTCCCCCTACCTCCAAAAGCACACTGATCAATATCCAGTGGCCAGATCTCACATATAAAAGGATGACAACTCAATGAGATATTCTGGACAGCTATCAGCAGCTGTCTATCATATGCTTGGTTTGTTGTGTGATCACTGATGAACGTTGGCGGAATACAATAGTGGGAAGGTCCGGACATGATGCTCATGTATAATAACATACAATGGAACATTTAATACATTTGGTATGGAAGTATTCTGACCAAGACAGCATTCTTCTATATCGAGGTCATCAATACAACTAAAGATGCCAAAGCAACACTGACTGGCACGTTTGAGGGTTCAGGCTTGTGGAAGAGGGGTTGGCATGGTAAAATACATATTTTTCCAGGTATTTTGGATGTATTCTCCTATTTCCTGGACACAGACCACTGGAAGGGTAAGCTTTTTACCATGTATTTGAAGTTCTCTCTTTTTATTTGCCTTGTGATAACTATGAAACCAGCCATGAAACGAAATATTCACTTCAGGCATGAATTTTTATAATTTTAGAGTACCCAATTTATTTTTTCCAATTAAGGGGCAATTTAGCCTGGCCAATCCACCTAACCTGAACATCTTTGGGTTGTGGGGGCAAAACCCACACAATCATGGGGAGAATGTGCAAACTCCACACGGATAATGACCCAGAGCCGGGATCGACGCTGGGACCTCGGCACCGTGAGGCAGCAGTGCTAACCACTGCGCCACAGTGCTGCCCCGACAAAGTTATTTGGCAATAGATTACCCTACTAACCCTCAGTTCCATGTCTTGAAACTTGGGATGGTGGGAATGACGTACAAGGAGAGATTGAGGTGGTTAGGATTATATTCGCTGAAGTTCAGAACCATATAAAAATTATTTTTTTTGTAAATTTAGAGTACCCAATAATTTTTTTCCAATTAAGGGGCAATTTAGCGTGGCCAATCCACCTAACCTACACATTTTTGGGTTGTGGGGGGTGAAACCCACGCAGACATGGGGGGGGGGGAATATGCAAACTCCACACAGACAATGACCCAGGTCCAGGATTCGATCCAGTGTCCTCAGCGCTGTCGTCCCAGTGCTAACCATTGCACCACGTGCTGCCCTTGAACGTATAAAATTCTAACTGGACAAGACAGGATCGATGCAGGAAGGATGTTCCCAATGATTGGGGAGCCCAGAACCAGGGGTCACACCCTCAAGCGTACGGGTAAACCATTTAGGACTGAGGTGTGAATTTTCTTTACCCAGAGAGGTGGAGCCTGTGGAATTCTCTGCCACAGAAAGCAGTAGAAGCCAAAATATTGTGTTTTCAAGAAGGAGTTAGATACAGCTCTTGGGGCTAAAGGGATCAACGGATATGCGAGGAAAGCGAGAACAGGTTACAGAGTTAGGTGACCAGTCATGATCATGATGAATGGTGAAGCAGACTCGAAGGGCTGAATGGCCCCCTCTGGCTCCTATTTTCTATGTTTCTATTAAACCCACATAGCATCACATTTTAGCTTCGTTTGCCCACAGGATTACCTCCGGTTCTACGTGGCCTAGTATTCCTGGACAGTATTATGGCTCTAGTCTTCTCCAACATTGCAACAAGAGTCCATAAACAGACTTCATAGATCATAGAATTTACAGTGCAGGGCCCAACAGAGCCCCCCCCCCCCCCCCCCTCCCCGAACGTGGGAAGAGAAGCAGCAGCCCGGACCACCGAAGCCAGAGACTCTAGAGCTCGGGAGCGGGGCCAACAAGCAGAAGAGAGAGAGGGGGGACACCCCCCGCCCCCGCAACAGACCGGCAGCGACCACATCGTGAGCAGCGAGACAAGGAGAGACTCCGGTCTGCACCAGGAACTTCTCTCCCGAACACTCCTGAGAAGTGTGAGCAGGATGCAGCAACCAGCATAAAGGAGGCGCTCTGGTCGGAGCTCCAAGCAATGATGAAGGAGACGACGCACAAAATGCAGCAGACCATTGAAGGCCTGGAAAGGGAAGTGAAGGCACAGAACAAAACGATTCTGGAGTTGGAGAGGGCCGCCTCGGACCAGAGCGACAGGGTGATAACCCTAGAAGCAGAGGTCAAAAGGTCAGTAACGGCCCAGGGGAGCCTAAGAGGGAAAGTGGAGGACCAGGAAAATAGGTCCAGACGGCAGAACATTAAAACAGTTGGTCCACCAGAGGGGATAAAGGGCAGAGACCCGGCTTCATCACCCAAATGATGGGCAAGCTAGTGGGAAAGGAGGTATTCCCAAACCCACCGGAAATAGACAGGGTGCACATGTCGCTCCGACCCAAGCCCAAAGCTGGGGACCAGCACAGAGCAATTATTACAAAGTTGCACCAGTTCCAAGACCGGGAGAGTGGGCCTGGCAAATGTAACAGAGCATGTGGGAAGGGAAGACTATAAGGGTGTATCAGGACATTGGCGCAGACCTGGCAAAAAAAAGGGCTGAATTCAACAAGACAAAATCAGCACTGCACAAAAGCAAGATTAAATTTGGGATGTTATACCCGGCCAAGCTCTGGGTAACATTTGAGGGGAAAAGAGCTGTTTTTTAACACCTCAGCGGCGGCTGATGAGTTCGTTAGAGCGAACAAGCTGGGGGAGGAGCACACACAACCACAATGAAAGACATGGGGACAGAAAATGAAGGGAAAACCAGAACAAAGAGCGGAGGACAGACTGCAAACAAGGACAATGGACTCATGAACTGGGCACGTGTGTTATGTCTTGCGCGGGACTGTGCTGTCTTGTCTCAGAGCTAGTCTCCTCCTTCAATGCAATGGGGGGTAGTGGAGCGAGGGAAATGAGGGTGAGGAAAGCAAACAGGAGGGCAAGACAAGGGCCAGTAGGAGAAAGGTGAAACAGGGCCAGAACTGGGCAAATACTGAGAGGAGGGCCACCGTACCAGCGAGGAGGGCCAGCATGGGAGGACAGGAAGGAAGGAGGGCCGCGACGCCCCTCTCAGGGGAGGGGGAACATCTGGCACAAGGAGGGGAGGACGGGGGCGGAAGGGGGGGGTTGGGGGGAGAACGCAGGGGGCGGGGAAAAGAGGAGTCTGGGGGAGAACGCAAAACAAAAGAGAAGCAAAGAGAAGGGTGAGATAGTGAAGCAGTACAGACATAGGCCTCAGTGGGCAGGGAGCAGGGCGAGGAATCAAGAGGGCGCTGCAAACAGCCACTCGAGAGGGCATCAGGGCGGAGGGAGACCCCAGAGTGCAGGGGCGCACCCGTGTGGCGTACACACAGCTGGTGGCCACATTGGGTGCCCCCTGGGCAAAGGGAAACCCCTGAGCGCTGGGGCCCGACCCCATAATGAGAGTGGTGACCCTGGCCATTTCGGACGGCCCCTAGCACCAGGGAAACACCGAAGTGCAGGGGTGCGTCCACCAGGTAAGTATGGGTGATCCCACAGGACCGGGGTCAGAAACCACCCACCAGGATTGTTACCTGGAATGTAAGGGGACTCAACGGCCCAGTGAAAAGATCCAGAGTGTTCGCCCACCTAAGAAGCCGAAAAGCAGGCATAATCTACCTACAAGAGACGCACCCGAGGGAGAAGGATCAACTGCTGGTAA
The DNA here is from genome assembly GCF_902713615.1 of Scyliorhinus canicula. Taxonomy (NCBI): domain Eukaryota; kingdom Metazoa; phylum Chordata; class Chondrichthyes; order Carcharhiniformes; family Scyliorhinidae; genus Scyliorhinus; species Scyliorhinus canicula. Next base: position 191,502,609 of record NC_052150.1, read on the forward strand.
GAAAGGGCTGGGTGGGACAGGCATACCACTCATGCTACAGGACGAGGGCTAGGGGGGGTAGCAATATTAATTCGCAAAAGGACGAGGCTTACGGGAACCAAGACAGTTGCAGACCCAGGGAGAAGGTACGTCATGGAAGGTGCACCGGTCGTACTGGTAAATGTGACGCTCCAAATTGGGACAACACAGAATTCATAAAGAAGACCATGGCAGAAATCCCCGACCTTGACACACACCGACTGATTATGGGGGCTGATTTTTACTGCGTGCTGGACGCACTGACCAACCAATCAAACCCCAGAATGGGGAAAACGTCAGGCATCGCTAAGGAGCTAGGGGCCTTCATGGAACAGATGGGGGTGGTGGACCCATGGAGGTTCCTGCACCCAGGAGAAAAGGAGTTCTCGTTCTTTTCGCAGGTGCACAAGGTAGACACCCGTATCGACTTCTTTGCAGTGGGGAAATCGGTTCTTCCAGGGATCACGGGAACGGAATACTCCACGATCGTTGTCTCCGACCACGCTCCACATTATATGGATGTGAGGTTGGAGACAGGCCGGGCCCAGCGCCCCACATGGAGGCTGGACACGGACCTCCTGGCCGACAAGGCTTTCTGCCAAAAAATATCGCGGGCCAGAGGTGATTACGTTAGCAACAACCAAAACGGGGAGGTCTCACCCTCCACATTCTGGGAGGCACTGAAGGCCGTGATCAGAGGAGAGATCATAGCCCACAAGGCAAGTAGAGATAGGGAAGAGAGGGTGGCCAGGCAACAGCTAGTGGACTCCATTCTGGAAGTCGATAGAAAATACTCCGAGGCTCCGACCGTAGGACTGCTGGCGGAGAGGGAAAAGCTGCAAATGGACTTTAACCTGCTATCCACTAGGAAAGCAGTGTACCAACTCCGCCAGACACGGGGGACCTTCTACGAACACGGAGACGAGGCTGGCTGCCTATTGGCTCACCAGCTGCGAAAGCAGGCAGCCACAAGGGAAATAGCGCAGGTTAAGGATAACAAAGGCAGACTGGTAACAGACCCAAAGGAGGTCAATCGGGCATTCGAGACCTTCTACCGGGGACTGTACACCTCCGAGCCCCCCAACGGGGATGCGGATATGAAAGAGTTCCTGGACAGACTGGGATTACCAGTTGTGGGGGAAGACAGACGGGGGGGAGCTGGAAGCACCAGTAGACCTGGGAAAAGTCATGGAGAGCATCAGCTCCATGCAGGCGGGGAAGGCGGGTTCCCGGCGGACTTCTACAAGAAATACGCACCAGTCCTGGCCCCACACCTAAGGGACATGTTCGCGGACTCGCTGGCAGGGAGCACCCTGCCCCCAACGCTAGCAAAGGCCACAATCTAACTAATACCCCCAAAAAATAATGACCTGACGGAATGTAGATCATACAGACCCATTTTACTGCGGAACATGGATGCAAAAATACTCGTAACGGTCCTGACTAAAAGGTTGGAGGGCTGCATACCAGAGGTGGTCGCAGAGGACCAAACAGGCTTTGTCAAGGGTAGGCAGCTCACACCGAACATCAGGCGGCTGCTAAATGCGATAATGACCCCCGCCCCACACACACCCCGGGCGAGAACACCAGAGGTGATCGTCTCCCTAGACGCAGAAAAGGCCTTCGACATAGTCGAATGGAAATACCTTCTTGAGGTACTGGAATAGTTTGGGCTAGAAGCGGGGTTCACCGCCTGGTTGAGGCTCCTGTACAACGTTCCCAAAGCGAGTGTCCGAACGAACACCACCAGCTCTGAATACTTCCAGCTACAGAGAGGAACAAGACAGGGCTGCCCCCTGTCCCCACTCTTGTTCGCACTAGCGATTGAAGCCCTGGCGATAGCCCTGTGGGACACAAAAAACTGGAAGGGAATCCGGAGAGGAGACAGAGAGCACAGAGTCTCACTCTATGCAGATGACCTGCTCCTCTATGTCTCAAAGCCACAGGAGGGACTGAAGGCAATACTGCAAATACTGAAAGAGGTTGGAGCCTTCTCGGCCTACAAACTTAACCTGGCAAACGCGAGACATTCCCAGTGAACCCAAAAGGGGGAGGGACAGAGCTGGAGGGGCTCCCATTCAAAATGGCCCAGAACAGATTCCGTTACCTGGGGATCCAAATAGCCAGAGACTGGACACAGATCCACAAGTGGAACCTGATCAGCCTGGTGGAGGAAGTAAGAAAAGACCTTCAACGGTGGGGCTCACTCACACTCTCCCTGGCGGGGAGAGTGCAGACGATCAAGATGAACGTACTACCAAGGTTCCTCTTCCTGTTTAGATTCATCCCTATCTTCATCCCCAAGGCCTTTTTCCAAAACATAGACAGGCTAATCATGGCGTTCCCAAACCAACACTGCAAAGAGGGGAAAGTCAGGGGCCTGGCTCTGCCGAACCTACAATACTACCACTAGGCAGCAACGGCAGAAAAATTGAGGGGATGGGTACAAGAACCCGACAAGGATTGGGTACAAATGGAGGAGGCATCCAGTAAAGGAACAACCCTCCGGGCCCTGGCCACAGCAGAACTCCCATCGCCCTCAACAAGGTACACAACGAGCCCAGTGGTAGCAGCCGCACTGAGAACGTGGATGCAGTTGAGACAACATTTCAGGATAAACAAAATGTCCCTTATGGCCCCATCTGCGGCAAACACAGATTTGCCCCTAACCATGCTAGATACCACCTTCAAAAGATGGAGGCAGGACGGGGGCACACTGACGGTTGGGGACTTCTGCGTAGGCCGCAGACTGGCGACACTGGACGAACCGACAAGGAAGTGGAAACTATCAAGAGGAGAGGAATTGAGACACCTCCAAATAAAGCACTTCCTCCTCAAAGAGACAGTAGGGTACCCCGAGGCCCCAGAAAGCACACTACTAGAGGACCTGATGGGCACAAGCAGCGAGAGGGGGGGGGGGGGGGAGGAATGTGGGAAAATATATGGACAGCTACTGGACAGAGCCCGAACACCACTGGACTGGACCATACAAAAATTGGAGGACAAACTGGGGACAGAGGTGGGATGGGGACTCTGGAGCGAAGCACTGAGCAGGGTGAACTCCACCTCCTCCTTCGCAAGGCTAAGTCTAATGCAGCTCAAAGAGGTGCACAGAGCGCACCTAACCAGAACCCGAATGAGCAGGTTCTTCTTTGTTTAAAGAAAAGTTTGTAATAAAAAGAATCATTTTTTCAAAAGCATGGTTTCAGCGGGCAATGCCCATAAATTTGCCACATGGCCCAGTCATCCAATGTTTCTACAATCAATTTCATGTTTCTATAACCCTGATTAATTCACATCATTCCCCGTTCAATGCCAGACAGACCCCTTCTCACACTCGTGATCAAATTGTGTCGATTCTAGCCTGTAAAAAAAAACATTGAAAACATAAGACTGAGACGGGATTGCGTGCCCACCTCGCTACTAACAAGAAAGAAAATTTTGGTGCTCAGCCAAGTCTCCATTCAATACAGCGGGACCGAAGAACCTCGTCCACGGTTAACTCTATTTTGCTTCCTCACTTGTCTGCAGAAAAAGAGCCTTGCATTTGGTCAGTGTCTTCCAAATATTAGGGCAGCTGCTGAAGCAAAGTCCTGGGAATAAACTTGCATCATGTTACCAAGTGGAGAATATTAGCAATCTGCCTTACTGGCATACTAATACAACAACACAGCACAATTTGCCATCTTGTGCATATTTAAATTCTCTATTTTAGAAAAAGCAACATTCAAAAAGTACAATGCATTTGTTGGTAGCAAGATCTCATTTGTGGGCAACAAAATCTCGTTTGTGTTGTCAACATGAACATGTCCAAGGGCAGCACGGTGGCGCAGTGGTAGCACTGCAGTCTCACGATGCCTTGGTCCCAGGTTCGATCCCGGCTCTGGGTCACTGTCTGTGTGGAGTTTGCACATTCTCTCCGTGTTTGCCTGGGTTTTGCCCCACAACCCAAAGATGTGCAAGGGAGGTGGATTGAACACACTAAATTGCCCCTAAATTGGAAAAAATGAATTAGGTACTCTAAATTTAAAGAAAAATGAATATGTCCCATTTCCCAAGCTACATTTCTTACCCATGCTGTTGGGGGTTCAGCACTTAGCCAAGGCCAAGCAATTCGCCTCAAGTACAAGAAAGCTAGATTGCGTATTGTCCTAGTCACAATTAGTACTCTTTAATTAATTAGTACCATTACTACATAACTGCTGTCTTATTGTTCTAATGGTCCAAATGGAAATTCCAATTAAAATGATTACCAATTAGAAGGAAAGAGTTAAATTTGTAAATATATTCAGGAGTTTAAGATTCATTAGCAATCTGAGTTTTGCTCCCACCATTTAGGAGATCTGATCTCTCAGAATTGCAACTGTACATTAATTAAAAGTATTTGCGTCAAAAGTAATTTTCTCTATGACATCTATTCATAAACTCTTATGAGACTTAACACCTACACAAACAAGCTTGTTTCCAATTCTTGTATCCGGTAATATCACTTTATGTGGATTGCCAAAGAAAGAAAATCCTCAATGTAGTGGGCATCAAACAAGCTCTGAAGCAGGTTGCAACAAATTTCAAAAAGACCAATTTCAACCAAATTAACACAGAACAAAATTTTCCCCCAATAACATTCCTTAATGATCACAAACTTGATTGCAGGTTTTACAGTACATAGCCTGAAAGCAAAACAAAAAGCAGTGATCTCAAAAATAAAGATTTGAGGAAGAAAGCTGTTTTCGTTTCACTGGCTACCAATAATAAACACCACATCATCTGAGGTTATTTGGTAGAAATTTGAATGCTAGAGTTGTGGTACTGGCCAAGCAGAATTTCTTCCCTTGTTTATGACTGTTCCTACTCCCAATTAAAAATGTCCAGTGCTGCCAAATTCATTTGCAATATTTATTTATTTTAATATTGCATCCTATGTTGTCTGTGAGACAGCATTTTATGAATCAGATTAACTTCAAACTTAGGAACAACCAGTAATGACATACAAGCAGCAATCTACGTAATAACATTATATTTATGCGCTTTACTGATGCTGTTATTAATCATTTAAAACCTTTTGAAATAACAGAGCAAATATGTGATAGATGGTACTGCCACTTTTGAATTCAGACTTGCATTCCCAATAGCATCTGCCTGTGGAACCAAACAAGGCCTACGCAGCTCCGACTGGAAAGAATTAAATCAACATACGGAAATTTTACTTGCCCATTTTGGAAGACCACTCGGCTGCCAATACCCTAATCATACTTTTAGATTTTAATCACTGTTCCAGGGTCCTGGACGTGTACACCCTTCAATGCGCCTATTCAATTAAATATGTGGACTATGACTTACTTTAAACAATGAGAACTACTACACTTAGAGCAATGTCACACACCTCGTACAAAAGTACCTTCTTGCTCTTGGTACCATTTGTGCAATGTCTTTGCATTTCAATTTTTTTTGCTTATTTTACTTCGCCTTTTTGAGAAGAACTGCAACAAAAGGGGGGGGGGGCAGAGACATGGTAGTGATGAACAAGTACACAAAAAAGGACTGTGGGGGTGGGGGGTTCATTTCCAGAGGGATAGAATTGAAAAATGAGAAGTTACATTAAAGTGGCATAGACGCAATGCCGAGGACCCGGATTCAATTCCGACCCCATTGTCCGTGTAGAGTTTGCACAGTCACCCACGTCTGCCTGAGTCCCATCCCCACAAGCCAAAAAGATGTGCAGGGTAGGCCATGCTAAATTGTCCCTTAATTGGGAAAAATATAATTGGGCACCATTTTTAAAATAAATAAATAAACTGGGATAAAACCTTGGTTAGATCACACGGAAAGGACTATGAATAGTTTTGTTTTATGTTATTATAGAAATTACAGGGACATTGGAGAAGATCCAAAAAAGACAGAGCGTGGCACCAAGCTGAGAGGTTTGAGAGAGAGAGAGAGAGAGATAAATCAGAAATCCAAGTTCTTTAGCCACAAGGCAGTAAGTGGAATTCACTACCAGAAAAAGTTGAGATAACCTGTTTGGATGCAAAATAAATAACTTTCTATGTCTTTCTCCACTATGTTGAGTGCGTTAGAGGAAGAAAGGCGGGTAGAGGCCTGTGAGGAACATAAACATTGGCATAAAGCTGTTGGGCCAAATGGCCTGTTTCCATGCTGCAAATAATTTGCAATGCTATGTGAGATAGCAAAAGATCACAGATCATCTGAGGAATCCTGACCAGGGTTAAGCAACAAAGACTGTAATGCCAGTTCATTATCTCAAAGCCTTGCTGCTCCAGAGAAGAAAGAATAAAGGTGAAAGGGTGAGGAATTATTCCACAAAGTACTTTTTTTTTTATTAAATGGAAAACTATTATCTGCAGTTATTCATCACAGGAGAATTAAATTAGAATGTCATTGATAGTGGAAATTAGAGATGGTTACCAGGAGGAATAGGACTGATTGTTTAACTACATTTCATTTTTCTATAATTATATTCATAAATATATTCCCAGATGTTCCATGCTATTATCCATTTATTTCTAAAATATTTCTATGCAATTAAGTCAAAAAAAATCAGCTATTTCTTAAAGATGTTAAAGAGAGACCATCTTGCCAAGAGCTCCCTAATTGCCATGATTTAAGAGATTATTTGAAATACTATCGGGCACAATATTAATCAGGTGAACACAGAGCAGAATAAACCCTTCAAGACTGCATTCAATTAGACCATGGCTGATCTATACCTTAGCTCCGTTTATCGACCATTGCTCCCCGCCACAGAACAGCAAGTGGCAAAAAAGTACATATGGCAATTGATTTTATGCTAATCAATTCCACTTTCCACATCAGGAAAGGTTTGTGGCCTTCGTGAACAAGACTGCTGATAAATGTTTCATGCTGCAACTCACCATGAACCAAGCTGCGGTTGTCAAAGTTTATTTCACCTCAGACCCCGGCAGCTATCATATCTGAAGAAGTGGAATGCAGCTCAGGTCTGTACGCCAAACTTCAAAAAATTTATTGTGCATTGAATATGATGGGCAGTATCAGTAGGATTAAAATAAGGTAGTTTCATATTTTGTTGCCAATTAATAGCCAACAAGTCCGAATGCAGTCCCAGAGTTAAAGTGTGATCGAGGAACAAACTTCAACATAGAAAATAGGAGCAGGAGGCGGCAATTCGGCCCATTGAGTCTGCTTCGCCATTCATTATGACCATGACTGATCTCCTAACTCAGTAACCTGTTCCCACTAACACCCCATACCCGTTGATCCCTTTAGCCCCAAGAGTTATATCAATTCCTTCTTGAAAATATATGTTTTTGGTTTCAACTGCTTTCTGTGATGGAGAATTCCACAGGCTCAACATCACTGGTTAAAGACGTTTCACACCTCAGTCCGAAATGGTCTCCCCTTTATCCTCAAGCATGTGCCCCTGGTTCTGGACTCTCCCACCATCAGGAACATCCTTCTTGCATCTACCCTGTCTAGTCCAGTTAGAATTTTATACTTCAGCGAATATAATCCTAACCCAACTCAATCTCTCCTCATACGGCAGTCCCACCGTCCCTGGGTCTGAGTGTTAGTAGGGCAATCCATTGCCAAATAACTTCATGCTTGAAGTGAATATTGTGTCTCATAGCTGGTTTCGTAGCGTTAACCCAAGACAAATAAAAAAAAAGAGAGAACTTCAAAATACATGGTAAAAAGCTTCCCCTTCCAGTGGTCTGCATCCAAGAAATAGGAGAATGGTCAGGAGATACCGAGGGATGTGAGAACAAAGCAGACTGGGAGTAACTTAAAGCAGTCAATGGACAAGTTCCACTTTCAAGCAAACTTTAAATATCAAACAAAAATCATGTTCGCAACTAGAAATAGTATTATGATTATTTTACAGAATTAATCTGCCCTGGATAGGCACATTTTGGACTCTGGCCATAGTCAGTTTAATTTCAAATTTGAACCATTCTGAAGCAAAGCTGGGTGCTATAGCGAATTTAGAAAATCAATTTAACAAACAACACTTGGTGTTTCCTTAAAAATACCAAATAATCAGATAATGTAAGCATCTACTCTATTGTAAAAAATTGTTTTCTGGGGCTGCACGGTGGCACAGTGGTAGCACTGCAGCCTCATGGCACTGAGGTCCCAGGTTCAATCCCAGCTCTGGGTCACTGTCCGTGTGGAGTTTGCACATTCTCCCAGTGTTTGCGTGGGTTTTGCCTCCACAACCCAAAGAGGTGCTGGGTAGGCGAATTAGCCACACTAAATTGCCCCTTAATTGGAAAAATGAATTGGATACTCTAAATTTAAAAAGTAAAAAATTTAAATTAAAAAAAAAGTTTACTACATTTATGCCAATTTTAAGGGAAGCACGGTGGCCCAATGGTTAGCACTGCTGCCTATGGCACTGAGGATCCGGCCCCGGGTCACTGTCTGTGCGGGGTTTGCACATTCTCCCCATGTCTGAGTGGGTTTCGCCCCCACAACCCAAAGATGTGCAGAGTAGGTGGACTGGCCACACTAAATTGGCCCTTAATTGGGAAAAAAATAAAAACTGGGTACTCTAAATTTATTTATTTTTTTTACATTATGCCAATTTAAGTAAGCAAATAAATAAATAAATACTGCAGATACTAGAAATCCAAAATAAAAACAGAAAATGCTGGAAATATTCAACGGGTCAGGCATCATCTAAGAACATAATGTAAGAATATAGAAGCAGAGGCAGATCGTAAAGCCTCTTACTGAGAAAGAGAGTTACTATTTCGACTGGCCTGGGCCCGATTCTCACCTTGGTTAACTATTTGTCTGTGTGGAGTTTGCACATTCTCCCCGTGTCTGCATGGGGTTCCTCCCACAGTCCGAAGAGGTGCAGGTTAGATGGAGTGACCATGCTAAATTGCACCTCGTGTCCACCAACATGCAGGTTAGATGGGATTACGGGGTTAGTGCAGGGAGTGGCCCTGGTTGGGTGTTCTTTCGGAGGGTCAGTGCAGACTCTGTGGGCCGAATGGCTCCCGTCTTCACTGTAGGAATTCTGTGGTTCCATGATTCTATCAATGGCCCCTCAACAGAACAAGGAAAAGTAAGTTGGATAATAGAACAAAAGGGAAACTCAGCGATCCTGGAAGACAGGAGTATTAAATGACAAAAGGGTGAGGGGTGAAAGACAAAAGGACAAAGAAAGAAAGAAAAAAGATGGGTCGAGAGGAGACATGAATGGCAGAATGATGGACAGCCACTGTCTGAAAGCAAAAGAAGAAAAAGAAAACAGAACAGAAACAGACATTATGGCCTGCAATTGTTGAACTCAATGTTGAGTCGAGGGCTGTAATGTACCTCACTCAAAAATGATTCTCAGGCTTATGTTGAACTTTATTCGAAAACTGTAAGAGGCAGAAGAGAGAGAAGACTACATGAGAGCAAGGTGGAGAATTAAATTGTCATGCAACCAGAAACTCAATCACACTTGTGGACTGAAGAAAGTGTTCCGCAAAGTGATTATTCCAGTGTAGAGAAGCCCTCGCTGGATGCAGAATACAGTAGACTAATAGGAGAGAATTACACAAATCACTGTCCCCTGGAAGGGGGGTTTGGGGCCTTGGACAGTGGGAAAATTGAGGTAAAAGGACATGTGTTGCATATCCTGCACTTGCATGGAAAGGTGCTGTGGGAAGGAGATGATGTGTAGAGAATGGCTGAGTAATGGACCAGATTGTCACAGTAAGAACAGTGCTGAAATGGAGGGGAAGGTGGTAGAAGCCAGCTGCTGTTTAAGGAGGCAGGTGAGATGGAAGGTGAAGATAATGATAATCTATAATCTTTATTAGTGTCACAAGTCGGCTTGCATTAACACTGCAATGAAGTCACTGTGAAAATCCCCTAGTTGCCACACTATGGCGCCTGATCAGGTACACTGAGGGAGAATTTAGAATGTCCAATTCGCCTAACAAGCATGTCTTTCGAAACTCATGGGAGGAAATCCACGCAGGCACAATGCTATCATGCCACCTATATGACTCTGAGGAAGCAGATAAAGGGTTGGGCAGAAATGCAAGAAATGGGACAGGCATGGTCAAGGTCCGAGTCAACCAATGTGGAAAGACTTTTCGGTTGAAGATAAAAGGGTTATATGTTAGAAACACTGGAATGAAAGACTGCATCAGATGTGATGGAGGCACAGAAACCGGGAGAATAGAATGGAGTCCTTACATGAAGCAGGGTGTGAGGAAGTGTAGTCAAGTAGCTATGGCAACCAGCACATTGAGTGTAAATATTGCTTGATAAAATGGAGGCAGAGAAGTTAAGGAAGGGAAGAATCAGCGAGAACTATGTGAAGGTGAGAAAAGGGTGAAAATTTGAAGAAAAGTTAATGTAATTTCTACTTCAGGCTGATAGCAGTAAAACATCACTGATATTGGAAAAAAGAAGCATGAGAAGGACTGGAACGGGGAATGTTCCACATCAATATAAAGGTAGGTATAGCCAGGAGTTTTATTGGGAGCAAGTGAGTGGAGTTATTAGAGAAGTTGTTCAACATGAGAATATGTTCAGCCTGGCGGAGCAGAGTGGCGGTGGATGCAGCCTGGTTGCACTGGCGTTCAAGGGAACTATTGGTCTCAGATACTGAAAATATGGAGACTCACTGAGATAAGACTTGTACTGACAAAGAGGTGACTTGAATAAAAATTAATTCTGGAAGAAGACGGCACATAGTTGGATAGGACTGTTGCAGCTTATCCAACTAAATGGTTTTCAGCATAGTTTTGTTCAAAACGAATATTCAGCAAAAGACTCTACTGAGGAAGGGCGGCAGAGTGGCGCAGTGGTTAGCACTGCTGCCTCAAGGCGCTAAGGACCCGGAATCGATCCCGGCCCTGGGTCACTGTCCATATGGAGTTTGCACATTCTCGCTGTGTCTGTGTGGTTTCACCCCCACAAACCAAAGATGTGCAGGGTAGGTGGATTGGCCACACTAAATTGTCCCCTAATTGGAAAAAAACAACTGGGTACTTTAACTTTTTTTTTTTAAAAAGGACTCTACTAAGGAGATCCCCTTCCTCTCCTGCAGGTGCTGATTTATGCTGGGATAGTCAGCTGGCATCTGCCCAAGTAGCATCCTTTACATGTGATCCTGCATGTGACTGTTGGCAGGCTATCTAGACACAACAGATATCACAGCTGAGTTTTAATGCTTTTAACTTTTTCCAAACATTGGGTTGTCTCTTAAATGTTCAGATTGACATTCCATAGTTTAAATATTTAGAAGGAAGTGGGGATAGGATAAGATGAAATAGGATTGGAGGAGCTCCATGTAGAGTATAAACACCAGCATACAGCAATTGGGCTAAATGGTCGGTTTCTGTGCTGTAAATTGTATATAATTCTTTGCATTATAATGCTTCCACTCATCCTGAAAATTATGCCCCCTTCTTGCCAATTCCCCAACCAGTGGAAATTATTTTTCAATATTTTATACGATTACTCGTTCAAGTATTTCAACACAACCACAACTAGTGCATCATCCCAGCAAATCAATGCTGAAACTTTTCCACCCCCCAAACAACCACTTGGTAGTAGAGAATTTGAAAAGAGAGAGATGTTGCCTAAGATTTTCATCTGGGAAAAATACAAGAATGTCAAATTTCAAATCTTGTCAAAAAGGATACGGAGTGGCTGGTAAAGTCAACTTCAACTAGCTGAGGCATTTGGTCAAACTTGAAACCTGCCTAGTTGACACCTGCTAGAAATTACGCAAACAAAAGAAATTTGTTCAAGCTCTGCAACTTTTTTGATTGCTTTCTCCATGGCAACACCAGATGACTTTTTTCCCCCAATGCCATTGGATTCTTTAAAATAATCCAAAAATCACCCCAAGCAAACTATTCAACTAATCATTAAAATATTTTAAATGTTGCTTGCATTAGTAAACACAATCAATGGTTTACAGTGAAGCTTTTCCACAATCCAATTACACACAAACATTCAGAAAATTTATCACAAATGATGATCCAGGGACATAAAACATTAACAACCAGCAGTTAGGTGGCACAATGAAGTAATAGATATACATCAGGCTTCCACTATTATCTAACACGACATCTCCTACGGGCTTCAGCTATCGATCATTCACAGAGCAGGCAATTTAATTTCTCTCGCAATCAATTACCCAACTCAGCCCAAACTCCTACTTTGCTGGACTTGGCATACAATCAGCTCACCTAAAATATCAACTTGATTTTACAGCAAAATGTAAAAATTGAGTTCGCAGATATGTACGGTGTTATTTGTGGTAAACAAAAAAACACTGTCCTAATGAAATATCTAATGTTGCCTTTTGCCAAGTGCTAAAAGATGATACGTGACAGCAATATGAAGGTCACAACTGTTCCGAATGCTTCAAAATAATTGACAGGCTCATGAAAATTTCACTGCATTTGTTTTTTGCTGGAACGAATTGTACAAGGAGAATAACAAAGTTGATGGGCTTCTGAACACAATTTTAGTAAACTGTAATGGTACCTTAACTTGAAAATAATTGAGCTATACGAAATGCACAAATAACTGTCAGACATAACTAAACTACATTTTCAGGTCCATTGGTCGAATTTTCGGAAGGTTACACGCTAATTTAATAGTTTTACAAGGAAGTCCCCTCTAGTCTAATTACTCAACAGACTTGCACCAACACATTTAGAGTTAGCTCTAAACTGAAATTCAACCTTTTTACTGTAAATGCAAATTGGACACCAGTCAAAGGGCTGTGTGTCCATCTGAAGTAAAAGTCATTAATTTTGTTGTCTGAAGATATAGCTGCGTTATTTTTATTTAACCATTAATCTCTGGCCCTGCTGATTCCCCAAGAATCCACTTTGAGGATCAATTAACCTAATCGTCAAGATTTACTCGGGGGGGGGGGGGGGGCTTAAGTTTCCCATTCATAAGTGCCATTCCGACATAGTCAGTAAATCGAGTTACAATCGTGTCTGATCGACTGGGTGAACCTGAAAACCAAACTCTTGCCGGAATGTTTCCCAGAAAAGCTCTCCGAGGCCTTCGTGTTTGGGAAAGCCTCGGGCTGGAGTTGAATCACCTTCTCCTCCCCAATCCTCAGACGCCACATTTTACCTCACACCGATTATGCTTTTGAGGGGAGGGAGGGAGCAGAGATGCAGAGGGAACGAAACATACAGTGCGGAACGAAGTTGGTAGAAAAAACTTTTTAAGACTTCAAACTGGATATAAGGAGGAGGGGGAAGGTGAGGGTAGCAGTAACTTTAAGGTTGCTTTTATTTCCTCTCCCCACTCACTCGCTCCCTGAAATGTAGGGGGAGCTGGAAACCTTGTATCCAGTAGGAATATCAGGAAGCGCCATGTTGCTCCCGGCTCCAGCGCCTGGTGGATACATTGTGTCGCCCCGACTCGCCACATTGTGTCGGCGGCAGGCCGGCTCCTCTCCCCCGCACTCACCTTGGCGATGGCCCTGCGGTACCTGGTCACCGCTTGCTGGATCAGGCTGTGCACGGTGATGGCTCCGTCTCCACAAGGAACAACCACCCTGGTCCTCGCGAAGCAGACGGTCACTTTCATTACTCCTCTCGGCAACAGCAATATGTACACACACCAAAGGATCTCTCTCTATCGGAGCAGATACGAAGAGCGTCAGCCCAATCCCAGATACAACAGGAAGGTTCAAGACCTTCTTCCCCAACCCCCGTCCTGCAAACTTGTCTCTTTTGTTTTATTTCGCCGCGGAAAACGAAGTGATTTCCATGGTGTGTGGTGCTGCGAGCGGTCCCCGGCTCGGGTTGTACACGGCGCCCCTGTCCTGCCGCCACCTGTTCCTGTTTGTGGGAGTGGAGCCGGGGCGCGATCCTCACGGAAAGCGAACCTGGAAACGGGGACGCGGCGCAACATGGAGTTACTCAGTGTCTCCCCGCCCTGGCCACTCGCAGTACTGCAACATGGCAGAGCCATTGCTCCGTCTTATAACCGCACACGGGGCTGGCTGCATCTGAACCCACACAGCCTGTTCCTAAAGTTTATTCGCTGTTGCACCCAAGGACCAAGATTTTTTTAAAAATTAAATAAACAATACTGCACCCGGTCACTACCACTGCGGTTCCCAATTTTCTCCTCACCCCCAGGCCGATGGTAGTGGACCGAGGGGCAGCACGGTAGCATTGTGGATAGCACAATTGCTTCACAGCTCCAGGGTCCCAGGTTCGATTCTGGCTTGGGTCACTGTGCGGAGTCTGCACATCCTCCCCGTGTGTGCGTGGGTTTCCTCCGGGTGCTCCGGTTTCCTCCCACAGCCCAAAGATGTGCGGGTTAGGTGGATTGGCCATGCTAAATTGCCCGCAGTGTCCAAAATTGCCCTTAGTGTTGGGTGGGGTTACTGAGTTATGGGGATAGGGTGGAGGTGTTGACCTGGGGTAGGGTGCTCTTTCCAAGAGCCGGTGCAGACTCGATGGGCCAATTGGCCTCCTTCTGCACTGTAAATTCTATGTTCTATGTTCTCTGTGAACAGCACTCTTCTGCAGGTGGTCACCCTCGCAGTTTAAGGGGTGCAGGCACAGATGAAATAGGGGGATAATGAAATTACCCCCTTTCCCAAAGAAGGACTCAGCCAGGGAATGCAGGAGGCCTTTGAGAACATCTTACTCTCCAACAAGTATGGTCACTGTTTAAAAATATGGGGTCGCTCATTTAAGACAGATGAGAAGACCTTTTTTCTCTCAGAGGGTTGGGAGTCTCGAACTCTCTTTCTCGAAAGACAGTGGAAGCAGAGTCTTTGAATATCTTTTACGGCAGCGGTAGATAGATTCTTGATTAACCAGGGAGTGAAAGGTTATGGGGGCAGGAATGTGTATTTCTTTGATTTTATTTTATTATTTTTGGTCCACAGATTCATAATCGGAATTAGCAGTGGACTTATTCTGAGGTAGACTGCTAGTCAGGATAGTTTATTCCGGGGGATTTTTTTGAAGACAGAAAGCAGACGAGTCGGCGCCAAGGGAATCTTAAGAACAAGCATTGGAGAAAGTTGGTTCATTTGGCTGGCTGGCAACCTGTGGGTTGGTCAGGGACACTATTCTGGTTGACAACAGTCAGTGATTGGTTTCTGTGGGATGCTTCTGAGAGACTTGGTTAGACCTTGAAGGGAGTAGGAGCTCTCCCTCACTGCTGAAGTATAGGGTTGCATTATTGTTTTAAAACCAGTGAGTGCCTGGCACATCTTTACGGCCGAGTTGAAATGGTCTTGAATCTACAATGAAAGTAGACAGCCTTGTCAAAGAAAACTCTCTCAAGCTTAAAAGGAAGAAGCATCGAAGCAAAAGCTTGCACTCCTAAAAGACTTTAACTGAAAACCACCATAGTGCATCGTAAATCTTTTATCCTTTTTACTTTACCATCATTTTTTCTTCTCCACCCACCACCCTTACCCTCTATGTTGTCTGTATGTGTGAGTGTGTAGAGTGGGGTAGTTGGAAATGTGGGAGGGGTTTTTGGGAGAGGGGTATTAGGTAGTCAGTTACATTTTTGCCATTTTAATTTTATATAAAAGGTTATTTGTGTTAAATTTACAAACCTGGTGACTGCAGTTTATTGGGCTCAACCAAGGTCCTCAGGTATTTAAAAATAGAATCTAATTTCACTTGTGTTGCAACTCCAGGTCAAGTGGGGCTGTAATTGATCATGCACAAGCCCATTGTTTTGTGGCACTTCAAGGATTATTACCACAAAGCAAACCCACTGTTGCTGTAGGAAACGTATATCACAAAACTTCTCAAACTCACTTCCACTCTGCTGTGGAAATTCAAAACTTCACACACAAGACTGCTTTTTGCACCTCAAGACTTTGCTGGTTTGATTGTTTGGCTGATTTAAACTGCACCTCTTTCAGCCCAGAGATTTTGTTAGTAGTTCTTTCTCATTCAACCAAACCTCAGCAGGTCTCACATGACCATCCCAACATCTCTCCCGAAATACCCTTTTCCTATTTCATCTTCATTTCCATTGTCCTTAGCACTTCTTCAAACTTTATCTTTCCCAAAATGTAAAAATCTTCCATGTTCTCCCTATTGCCCTCCCCGTCCAATAACATTTAATTAACCTTTCCTTTTCAATGACCTTTTCCAAGTTGTAAAACCTTTACTCCCCTTTGAAATTTAAATGCAAAAAATCTCAACCTTTACTTATCTCCTAATGTAAATGTCTACCCATGTTTGTTTACTCATAGAAAATTCACTTGGCCATACCTACTTCAAATACGTACCTTTAACACGTACACTCCTTTCATGTCTCAAACTTTACGAGACAATCAGTCTTCGGGTTAATTAAAATAGTTTCACATACACACAGACCCACAAGCCATCTTTACACAATAACGCAATAGACCCCCAAAATATTAAAAGTAATAACATCTAAGGGTCGCACAATGGCGCAGTGGTTAGCATGGCGCCGAGGACCCAGGTTCGATCCTGGCTCCGGGTCACTGTCCGTGTGGAGTTTGCACATTCTCCCCGTGTCTGCGTGGGTCTCATCCCAATAACCCAAAAAGATGTGCAGGGTAGTTGGATTGGCCACATTAAATTGCCCCTTAATTGGGGAAAAAAAAGAATTGGGTACTCTAAATTTATATTTTAAATGCAGTACCATCTCTTGTCACAAGTGCTACCAATGGAGTCACAGCTGACAAAAGCTTATCTATACACAAAAGGTGTTTGATAACATGCCAAATAAGAGGCTGGCCAGCCATGTTGAAGCTCATGGAATAAAGAGGACGATGACAGGGGAGGAATTCTTTGAAATCCAGCCAAGTGTTGATGCCAGCGTAAACACTGGAGTGGTGCATGCCGGTGTCAATGGGCCTCCTGACCCAGTGATTCAGTGGCCCTGAGGGGGCCAGCATGGCGCCGGAATGCTCCACACACTGCCGGCGCTGGTCCGCGCATGCATGCAATGGCCATCTCCACGACGGCGCATGCGCGTGATGGCCGTCTCCGCTCCGGCGCCATGCAACATGGCGGAGCCCGACAGGAGGCCCGCGCAGAAGGAGGTAGGCACCCTCCAGATTGCGGGCGCCCACCAATCGGTAGCCCCCGATCGCAGGCCTGGATGCCGTGGATGCCCCCCCACCTGAGTCTGATTCCCCAGGATGGCCACCGTAGCCGTGGGTCCGAGTTCCCACCAGGTGGCGCCAGGTTAGAATCATGCCGGGGCGGGATTCGGCAGGAATTCAGCCAGTCGACAGTGGAGAATCGCTGCGGGGCCTCTTTCAGCGGCCCCTGACCAGCGCCGTGTCGACTTCGCGGGTGCGATTGACGCCGATTCTCCAGTCGCTGTACCCAGTGTCGGAGCAGCGTGGCGGGAATTTCCCGCGTCACTGGCGCTTCTCCGACCCGGCGCGGGCTCGGAGAATCCCAGCCAGGATGTATACAAATTTGGCCGAATGTCAAGATGGTGGTGAACTGTTGTATTTCATTCTGGGGGCAGTTATACAGTGGAGTTCCCCAGAAGTCAGTAGGAGGACCATTGTTTTTCCATCCGAGGGGGCAGGAGCAGAGAGGCGTGGGGGGTTTTCTGCAAAAATCATTGAAAGCGGCAGGGCAGGTTGAGTAAGTGGTTGAAAAGGTGTACGGGATCTTGCTTTTATAAATTAAGCAGAGAGTGTAAAATTATGATGAACGCTTACAAACATTTGTTCGGCTAATTGATGGATCGGGTGTCAGTCAGGCAGGCCGCTTTGTCTTGGATGGTGTTGAACTTCTTAGAACAATGTTCTTCCAGGCAAATGCGGAGAATTCCATCATCAGCCTGGCACAAGAGGAAGTAGAATTTACCTTATACAAAATCTGACTCCAAGCCCTTCTTCTAACCCCAAGCCCAATTCATCTTCCCACTTCCCCTTTATCTCTTCTAACAGAGCCTTCTCCATCTCCAGCAACCATGCATATATGTCCGAGATCTTCCTTTCCCCCAGATCATCACAAGATAACATGCTATCCATCAGTGTATGCCTCAGCAACTGGGGGAATGAAGAGAGTTCTTTGTAAACAAAGTCTCGCACCTGCATATATCTATACTCACTCCCCCTCTGAAGTTGGTATCTTTCCTTCAGCTCCATTGGTCCCACGAACCCACCCTCCACAAACAGATCCCTAAACCTCTTGATCCTCTCCCTCTTCCAAATCCTGTACATTGCATCTATCCCAGACGGTGCAAATCTATGGTTTCCGCAGATTGGGGACAGTACTAATCTAAAATGTTGGTTGAGTTGATACCAGATTTTTAGAGATGCCACCACTATCGGGTTCATTGTGAATTTGGCCGAGGAAAATGGGGAAGGGCCAGTAACCAATACCCATAAACACGACCTGACACACAAAGCCTCTTCCATTTGCCCCTACCCCGACTTCCCCCACCACCTTCTCAATGTTTGCCATCCAATAGTAGAACATAAAATATGGTAACACCAGCTGACCCCTCTGCAGAAAGGCTCTTTGAATCCTGGGTGCCTTGCCCGCCCACACAAAGGCCGTGATTAACTTATCCACCCTCACGAATAAAATATCGAGAGAGACTGGAACACAAATAGGAATCTCGGCAAAATGTTCATTTTGATCACTTATGCTCTTTTCGCCAAGGAAATCGGGAGAGTATCCCACCTTCAAGTTCCCTTTCATCCCCTCCACCAAACTGGCCAAGTTCAATTTGTGCAGCAAGGCCCAATCATGAGCCATCTGAATCCCTAGATATCTAAACATCATCTTGGCCAGCTTGAACAGTAGCGTTTCCAGATCTGCTCCCCTACCCAGGGGGTTTACCGGAAATATTTCGCTCTTGTTCACATTTAGTTTGTACCCTGAACAGTTCTATTATCTTCCCTAAAACAGACTACAGGGTCCGGAATGTGCAACAACAGGCCGTCCACATAA
Organism: Scyliorhinus canicula; assembly: GCF_902713615.1. NCBI lineage: Eukaryota > Metazoa > Chordata > Chondrichthyes > Carcharhiniformes > Scyliorhinidae > Scyliorhinus > Scyliorhinus canicula. Next base: position 191,521,556 of record NC_052150.1, read on the forward strand.
AGGGACACCCTATGTTCCTTCTATGTTCAATTGCTAGCGTGAATAACAATGGGGACAACAGACATCCTTATCTCTTGCCCCTGTATAGCCAGAAATACCCTGAGCTCACCATGTTAGTCTGGACACTCACTGTGGGAGCATTATCTAACAGGCTTACCCAGGAGATAAACTTTGGCCCAAATTCAAATCGTCCCAGAACCTTGAAGAGATACCTCCACTCCGCCTGATGGAAAGTTTTCTCTGCATCCATGGAGATGATTACTTCAAGCACCTTCCCCCTAGATGAAGGACATGACCACGTTCTAGAGGCGCCTGATATTGGCCGGAAATTGTCACACCTTAACAAACTCAGTCTGATTCTCAGAGACCACTCCAAACACAACCCTCCAGACGCTTTGCCAAAACCTTAGCTAATGCCTTTGCATTGATATTCAGTAAAGAAATAGGCCTTTAAGACCCACGCTCCAGCCAGATCCTTGTCCTTCTTAAGGATCAGGGAGATTGATGCCTGCACCAACGTGGCTGGCAGCTCCCCCTGCGACAGAGAGTCATTGAACAACCCCAGTAAATGTGGTGCCAGTGATGCTACAAACTGCTTGTAAAATTCCACCGGGAATCCATCTAGCCCTGGTGCCTTCCTTGATTGCATAGAACTCATACACTTCATAAGCTCCTCCTGTCCAAATGGCGCCTCCAACCCCTGTCCTCTCATCTTCTCCACCACCAAGAAGTCCAGGCCATCTAATAACTGTTCCATCTCCAAGCCCTTCTCCAGGGGTTCAGAACTATACAGCCCTCGGTAAAATGCCTCAAATGCGGCATTAATTTTGTCCAGATCTGTTACCAGCCCTCCCCCCTCGTCCATAACATGCAATATCTCTCATGTGGCTACCTGTTGTCTCAGCTGATGAGCCAATAGATGGCTGGCCTTCTCCCCATACTCATAAAATGCCCCCCGTGAATGACGCAGTTAGTTCATCGCCTTCCCAGTTGATACCAAATCAAATTTCATCTGTAACCACTTTCTTTCTGCAAACAGCTCCTTTGTTGGGACCATGGAGGATCCACCTCCAGAGTTGAGTCAACCAACCTCTGCCTGTCCAACCTCCCAACCTTGTCCATTTGGGCCTTATATGAGATGACCTCACCTCTGATTACTGCCTTCAACACTTCCCAGAACGTTGAGGGTGGGACTTCCCATTCTCGTTGAACTCTACATTGTTCCCTGTGGCCGAGGCTACCTCCTCACAGAACTCCTTGTCTGCTCGGAGCGCCGTGTATAACCTCCATGGGGGGGCGTTGGGCTCGACCTGTCTCCAGCCTCACATCCACATAATGTGGTGCATGATCTAATATCACTATCCCAGTGTATTTAGCCCCCACCATTCCCGGGAATACCGATTTCCCCACCACAAAAATGTCTATTCGGGAGTACACTGATGCACGTGGGAGAAGAAGGAAAACTCCCTCTCTCTTGGATGACTAGACCCCCACGGGTCCACCCCGCCCCCCCCCACCTGTTTCATAAACACTGCCAGATCTTTCTCCATCCCCGAAGTTACAAAGGACTTGGGGCTCGATCTGCCCATCCTTGGGTCCAATCACAGTTGAAGTCACCCCACTCCGCCCATGATCAAGAATGCCCAGCCAACGTAGGCATGCTGCCCCCACCAATTAATCCAGTCACCACCCCCCCCCGCCCACCCACCCCCACCTCCCCCCAGACTATTGGCTGCAGCTCCCTACTTCACAGTGCTCCTGTTTACTAGCATGACTGCCAGCAATGTGACCCCCACTTGGAAAACAACAAAAATAACCCAACCCATACAGCCCAAACTACCCTACACTCCACTCCCCCATCCGAAATAGTGTGTACCGGGAAGAACGGACCCATACCCCCCTTGACGAGTAAAAACATGGAACCCAAAGTAACAACAACATCAACCATGGCGAAGAACAACCACATGAACTTGTAAAACATTCAAATAATAAAAAACACCATAACTGTACATAATCGCCATCAATTCCCCCCCCCCCCCCCCCAAACCATCCACCCATGATGGATTCCCCATTCTCGGCTGCTGGTGCAGTGACTGGTGGGCCCAGTCTATGTTGGGGGATTTTGCAAAGAGCACCCACGACCAGCTTCCCAAAAATCTTTGCCAAATATTCAGTGGTACTCGTACCTTCGATTCCCTCCGATAACCTGACTATGCTCAGGTTTTGATGCCTGGATCGGTTCTCTTGGTCATCCACCCTGGCCTTCAAAACTTTGTGGGCCTCTGCCAACATTGCTATTTCTGCTTCTAAAGAGACAACCCAGTTGCTGCGGTCTGGGACCGTTTCTCCACCTTCTGGATCGTCGTGCCCGGTGACTCCAGTCGCTGCTCCACCCTTTCCATCGCCAAGCGAAGGGAAGCTACTGACACCACAATCACCTTAGACAGGTCTTCCTGCATCTCCTGCCTGTACTTCTGGAATTCTCCAATGATCAAGTCAATTAGCTGCTTAATGACACGGCGGTCCGCCATATTCTCCTTCATTCTGCCACGAAGGTTCTCTGAATCTGGAGTGGGGGCTTTGTTTGATTTTTGCCTCATATTGTACCCAGTGACATCCCACACCAGAGGAAAAACCAATAAACAGCACTCACTTTAACGTTCGTCCCAGGGACGGCATTGTGGTGCAGTGGTTAGCACTGCTGCCTCACGACGCCAAGGTCCCAGGTTCAATCCCGGCTCTGGGTCACTGTCTGTGTGGAGGTTGCACATTCTTGCCATATTTGCATGGGTTTCGCCCCCACAACCTAAAGATGTGCAGGGTAGGTGGATTGGCCATGCTAAATTGCCCCTTTATTAGAAAAAAAAGAATTGGGTACTGTAAAAAAAAAATTTACTTTCTTCCCACCACAACACCCATTTACTGGGTAAAAAGGAGCAAAAACCAAGTCTCCAAGCGGGAGCCACTTGTGTGAGACGGCTCAGTACATAGTCGCCAAAAGTCTGACTCCTAGGACATTGATGGAAGGTGACTCAGTGATGGTAATTGTCATGTGAGAGTACCTTTAAGAAATGGGTGTTTATCAAATAGCTGTAGTGGGTGTACTTTTAAGAAATGGGTGTTTATCAAATAGCTGCAGTGATGTCATAGTGTGGGTGGAACTGCGCTGTCTGTCTGCTTTTACTTTTGTTTTTGAATTGGCAGCGACAGCGTGTGTTTAGTTTCGTTTTCAGAGTTGGAGCTGCATCCAGCAAAACAAGGTGTAATTTTGATCTCTCTGCATGAAAAGAATGTCTTCAGATCACTCGCTAATTTAAAAATGATAACTGCTCTCAGTAGAGAATTTAAAACTGCTGTCTTTGTAAAAGAGGGTATTTGCCTTATGGATGTTGCTAGGAAAGGTTAAGGGTTACTTGTATTCTTTGGGGGAAGTATTTGAGTTGATAGTTGCTAAGATGTTTACTGTGGGTTTATAAAATGTTAACTGGATTCATATAATAAACATTGTTTTGTTTTAAAAGTGCTTTAGATCTCTGTTGCATCACTCCTGTAGAGTGGGCCCTTGTGCTCCCCATAACCAAAATCATTTAAAGTTGTGGGTCAGGTGAACTCCATGATATACTTTGTGGTTCTCTAAACTCTGGCCCATAATAGTAATCCCTTTGAATATCAAGGGGGCTAGTTTGACTTTCTCTTGTTGGAGATGGTAATTACATAACACTTGTGTGGCATAAATGATATTTGTCATTTATCAGCTGAAACTTGAATGTTGTCCAGGTTTTCTTGCGCCTAAGCATGGACTACTTCTTTATCTGAGGAGTTGTGAATAGAAATTAATACTGCAGTCAACACGGGGAAAATGAGCAAACTCCACACGGACAGTGACCCAGAGCCGGGATCGAACTTGGGACCTCGGTGCCGTGAGGCAGCAAGGCTAACCCACTGCACCACCATGCTGCCCTTCTATCTCTGACTTAAAGACACGCACTGAGCATTGGTGAGGAGGTTATTGATGTGTAACTATGGTTTAATAGCACTAACAACATCTTCCATCACTTTGTTGATGATATAAGCCAACGTTTTATTATAGGTAAAAAGGTTTAAAGGAAGAAATTATTTAAATAAATCATAGTAACTAAAATTTTAAATCAATATGTATTAGCCATAACAGTAAGAAAAGGCTTGTGAATTGATCAGATAAGCCAAATGCTAGAATTTGCAAGGACAAACTGGCAGAAAGACTCTGTGTTAGAGAGCTGAGTTAAGATCCACTTCCGTGTACATGGTAACAACAAGCCACCCCATAGTTTGGTGGGAAAGGGTTTCTTCAAGTGGAAAAATACAGAAATCTTTTATCTCTTAATTTGACAGACAGACACTTCGGCCGAATTAAATGAATTATAGATTAGTTAAACCCAATCACAGCTGTAAAAAGGACGAAACTTTAAAGATAGTAATCTCCTTAAAAGTTCAGGTATCGGGATGCGATAGCCATTCTAGAATCAATTCAACCTATCTTCTGAAACCTATTCTATCTGCTTGCTTTGCAAAACAGCTATTTTATTCTGTTTTAAACTGCACAGTCATTTTCTACTGTGTATCTTGATTTGAAGAAATTACCCGAGCTGTTATTGTATTTTGAATTCAACAATCTGTATTTGCGAAAGACAATCATTCTGATTAACTTGCTGAAGGGCTAGCCGGAACGTCTTAAATTTTGAACTCGAAAATTGAAACTTACCAGTAGACACGACTAGCTGACAAAATAAAAGTTGCAAATTGCTTTTTACGCAAGAAACCAGTGTTGAATTTCTGTTATTTGGTATATGGTACGGCGTTACAGGTATACGAATAGACACAGAGATCCTGCAGTTGATAATGGAGCGTAGGCTGATGATTGGTCAGATGAGATTTTTCCTCGTGGCTGCTGCCTTACCCAAAACAGAATGACACAATATTTTTAAGTACCAGTTTACCTTTTCAGCAATAAATCCAGTTTATTTTATTCTATGCTTTTGTGAAAATGATGACTGTTTGTCACTTACTTTATAACACTGTGCTTTCATTGTCTTCACTCTCCACCACAGACTCCAGTCCCTAGCCATTAACTCCATCCCTCTCCCCAGCACCTGTCTGAGACTGAAACTGTTTGCAACCTTGGTGTTGTATTTGTCCCAGAATGAGTTTCTGACCAGACCAACATTAAGACTGCCTATTTCCAACTCGACAACTTTGCCTGACTCCACTGTTGCATCAGCCGTCTGCTGTTAGATCCCTTGAGGCCTGACTATTATGGCACACAATACAGTCAGAATACAGGCGGGAGATAGAGTACCTAGTGGAGTGGTGCAGCGACAACAATCTCTCCCTCAGTGCCAGCAAAACCAAAGAGCTGGTCATTGACTTCAGGAAGCAAAGTACTGTACACACCCCTGTCAGCATTAACGGGGCCGAGGTGGAGATGGTTAGCAGTTTCAAATTCGTAGGGGTGCACATCTCCAACAATCTGTCCTAGTCCACCCAAGACGACGCTACCACCAAGAAAGCACAACAGTGCCTATACTTCCTCAGGAAACTAAGGAAATTCGGCATGTCCACACTGACTCTTACCAACGTTTACAGATGCACCATAGAAAGCATCCTATCGGGCTGCATCACAGCCTGGTATGGCGACTGCTCGGCCCAGGACTGCAAGAAACTTCCGAGAGTCGTGAACACCGCCCAGTCCATCACACAAACCTGCTTCCCATCCATTGACTCCATCTACACCTCCCACTGCCTGGGGAAAGCGGGCGGCATAATCAAAGACCCCTCCCACCCGGCTTACTCACTCTTCCAACTTCTTCCATCGGGCAGGAGATACAGAGGTCTGAGAACATGCATGAACAGACTCAAAAACAGCTTCTTCCCCGCTGTTACCAGACTCCTGAATGATCCTCTTATGGACTGACCTCATTAACACTACACCCTGTATGCTTCATCCGATGCCGGTGCTTATGTAGTTACATTGTATATCTTGTGTTGCCCTATTATGTATTTTCTTTTATTCCCTTTTCTTCCCATGTACTTAATGAACCTGTGTTCGGGTTCACAGAGGGAGAATTCAGAATGTCCAAATGACCTAACAGCAGGTCTTTTGGGACTTGTGGAAGGAAACCGGAGCACCAGGAGGAAACCTACGCAGACACGGGGAGAACGTGCAGACTCCACACAGACAGTGTCCCAAGCCGGGAATCAAACCTGGGACCCTGGAGCTGTGAAGCAACAGTGCTACCCACTGTGCTACCATGCTGCCCAGGGCAATGTGAACAAAAGGAAGAACCTTTTTTAAATGTTGCGAGTGTTTTGGATCTGGAATGCACTGCCCGAGAGCATGGTGGAGGCAGATTCAATTGTGGCTATCGAAGGAGAATTTAAGGAAAAAGAATTTGCAGGATTACGGGAAAAGGCCAGGAAGTGATTAAAATTGTTTTTGGAGTGAGCCTGCACAGACACAACAGGCCAAATGGCCACCCTCTGTGATTCTATGGTAGTATTACCTGGCTCCTCCATCTTGGATTGGAGCAGTCATAACTGGTCTTGAACAACTGTTGCCTAGAAATCAATGTCACCCAAACACGCTGAGGGAGCGCCCAGGAACATGGATTTGGCACAAACTGATGCAGATATTGAAAATGTCTCTCAGAGTAATGTTCCATTACAACACCCACACCCTTACTCAAATGTCTCCAGACATGTCAGTACAGGCCCAGACAGCCACTGCATTAATAAGATCTGCAAAGGAAGAAGTTATGATGCTGCCTGTATTGATTAACAACAGAGATCACTAAACCAGCCTCATTCCTCGAAGCAGACACTGAAACCAACAATTATCCATCTAATCTTTTGTCTACAATAGCTCATTTAGCAGTGAGCTGCGCGCAGAAGGGAATTTAAGGGTCAACAACTAAGGAAGACAGCAGCACTGCCTCCCATGGAAGATCCAACCACAATGATGAGGGCACTTAGGAAACCACTATATAACACCACTTAGAGGAGGGAAATTATCTTCCCCATCAAGCCTACCCCAAAACCGAAGAAGGGCTTCAACAATGCAGATCCACAAGATGCAGACTCTCACTCCAATAAATCGAGCACGGTTTAACCACCACACCATTACTCTCAGCAACCCTCTCTGTTAATTCATCAAAAAAATACTCAAGCAAATTAGTTAAACAAATCCGTGCTGGCTTTCCTTAATGAGAGTCAAGAAGCTGTAAATTCTGTCCCAGATTACTGTTTCTAGAAACGCCCCCAGCACGATAAATTTTGCTGGTCTTGAGGCATAAAACCCTTTTTTATTTTAATTTAGGGTACCCAATTCATTTTTTCCAATTAAGAGGCAATTTACCGTGGCCAATCCACCTACCCTGCACATCTTTTGGGCTGTGGGGGTGAAACCCACACAAACACGGGGAGGATGTGCAAACTCCACACGGACAGTGACCCAGAGCCAGGATCGAACCTGGGACCTCGGCGCCGTGAGGCTGCTGGGCTAACCCACTGCGCCACCGTGCTGCCCTATAAAACCCTTTTAAATCAAATATCTAAGGGGAGGGTGGCACAGTGGTGCAGTGGTTAGCACTGCTACCTACAGCGCTGAGGACCCAGGATCATTCCCGGCCCTGGGTCACTGTCTGTATGGAACTTGCGATTCTCCCCGTGTCTGCGTAGGTCTCACCCCCACACCCAAAGATGTGCAGGGTAGGTGGATTGGCCATGCTAAATTGCCCCTTAATTGGAAAAAATAAATAAAATTGGGTTAAAGGCTTGACACCAAAAGCAACAGCCAGGCCCTCCTTCTCAATATGCATGTAGTTCCTTTCAGCAGCCGTCAGTGTCTGCGAGGCAAACACGATTGGACGGTCATGGTTCTTGATTAATAAGGTGTTATGGGAAGAAGGCAGGAAAATGGGGATGAGAAAGATATCAGTTATGATTGAATGGCGGCGATGACTCAATGGGCCAAATGGCCTAATTCTGCTCCTATGTCCTATGGCCGTCACCCATACGATGGGACAGGACAGCTCCTATGCCATATGGCGAGGCATCATATGTCACATACAACGGTTTGGGCGAGTCGAAATGAGTGAGCAGTTTCGGAGAGGATAAACGGCACTTTTCCTCCTGATAAGCCATCACCTGGGCCGCACCCCAAACCCAGGGGTGGCGCTTCTTCAACAGCAAATAAAGGGCGACCATTGTGGTAGACAGGTTCGGAATGAACCGCCCGTAATAATTAAAGTCCTAAAAAAGGATTGGAGCTCCGTGGCTTCTCGTGGCGCAGGGGCCATCTATATCGCCTGCATCTTATCCGCTACCGGGTGTAGCCCTTCGCGATCGACCCATAGCCCAAATACACATTTCTCCATGCGCAGGTGGAATCCATACTCGGAGAACCTTTGCAACACTGCCTTGAGGTTCCGCTGATGCTCCTTCTCAGTGTCCCTGTGGTCAAAACATCATTTAAATAGACAGCAACTCATGGCAACTGCGCAAAATGCCCTCCATCATGCGCTGAAACACATCAAATGTCAAGGATATGCCAAACAGAAGCCAGGTGTATTCATACAGAGCCTTGTGTGTCTTATCGCTACATACTTCCAAAGGCCTTATCCAAATGTAGCTGCAAAGAAGCGTTGCACATGTCGGGTTTAGTGAACCTCGATCCACCAGCCAATGTATCGCGTAAGTCCTCTATCCTGGTCTGCAGGTAATGGTCTAACCTCGAAGCCGTGTTCATCGTTAACTTGCAATCACCACAAAGGCGAACCATTCATTCTGGCTTCAGTACCGGGACCTCCGGCACCGCCCACTCAGCGAAGCGCACCAGCCAGATGATTCCCAAACTATCCAACCATATAAGCTCGGTCTCAACCTTCCCGACGATGGCAGGCAGGCCCGAAAATATCAGTGTTGGGTCTCCGGGTCCACATGGACAGTAGCCACAGCCCCCTTAATGGTACCGAAGCTTGGCCGAAAAACTTTGGGGAACTTGCTCAACGCTGAGCATAATGCTCCCATCCCAACTTGAAGGACATATTCAAGTGGTGCAGCCAACCATGGCCTAACAAGCTGGGGCCATCCATAACCTTGCACCATGATGAGGGGAAGGTGCAGTGACTGACTGCTGTGAACTACTGGAGCAAACGTAGACCCCTCTCTATACAAACGTTAACGTATATACATGACCAACTGAGCTGTCCTGCTCATCAACAACAAGGTACTCACTCCCTGCTTGATCTAGTTATAGGTGTACTGCACCACAACCGAAGCAGCCGCTCCTGTGTCCAACTCCATCCGGAATAAATATCCATTGATCTGCACTGTAATACGAGTTGGGGCTATACGAGATGCCAACACACGCATCTCGGTCCCATTATCAGCCTCTTCCGGCAGTCCAAACGCAAGGCCTTATCATGGGGTCAACACCTACCATGACCAGGGCGCCTGGGTCATTGGCTCTCTTGCCACCGCCAGCTCTGCCTGGTCCAATGTCTGCACTTTACACAGGGGGTGGAATCGCTGTCAACGGAGTCCAGGGATAGTGTGCGGCGCAGCGTCTGGCCCCCTGACTGGTATTGCTGCGGTGCTCCTTCCATACCATAGAAGTACCGCTTGCGGAGTGGCGCCAGACAACATACCCTGTAACTCCTGAATGCCCTGTGCTGCGCTCTCTTGAGAAAGGGAGATTTATAGCGTTCGTTGAAACGTGAGGGAACTTTCGCCAAGAAGTTTCTTCGGAGTTTCATTGTTGTTCACCCTGCTGACTAGACGAGGGTGGCAAGCTTGTGTGATGCATTGGGTTGAGTTCACCACACTCTGCAGTTCGACTGTCCCGACTGGTGAGGAGTAAATCAATTACCAACCCCTAAGAGGGTACAGGAAAAGGACATTGGATGAAATTATGTCAGATGTGTGGCAGGAGATTATGCTTCAGCAAAGAGGCAATGGGATAACGTTTGGAAATGTTGAAGGAAGACCTGACGCCGAATTCTAACTGCCGCACTGCCTCAACAGTGGAAATGAAACTCACGGCAGCTGTAGTGTGTTGTGCATTGCACAACTTTGCCCTTCAGCAAGAACTGAGCATTCACCTGGAAGATGACTTGCTGCCAGAAAGGGAGGAGCTGGAGGAGGATACTATAGAACTTGATGCAGAAGTGCAGGTGAGGAAGCCCAGGTTCCAAATGACAGAAGGGCACTTCGAGTTTGCCTGCCAGCTGCTGCTTTTGGACATTGAAACATCCCTCCCCTCCTTCCCCTTCCCTGCCCCTACCCACTCCCTCCCCACTCCCATCACCCCTCCCCCCCCTTCTCTCTCCCCTAAAAGAGAAAGAACTGTTTTGTTAAAGTGAAAAATAATCTTTTTAAAGATTTGATTTAATTTATTATTGTCACATGTATTAATATACAGTGAAAAGTATTGTTTCTTGCAGGCTATGCAGACAACGCATACTGTACATAGGGAAGGAAGGAGAGACTACAGAATGTAATGTTACAGTCATGGCTAGGGTGTAGAGAAAAGATCAACTTAATATGTAGTAAGGGCAGCACGGTGCCGCAGTGGTTAGCCCTGCTGTCTCATGGCGCCGAGGTCCCAGGTTCGATTCCGGCTCTGGGTCACTGTTCGTGTGGCGTTTGCACATTCTCCCCGTGTTTGCGTGGGTTTCACCCCCCACAACCCAAAGATGTGCAGGTTAGGTGGATTGGCCACGCTAAATTGCCCCTTAATTGGAAATAATGAATTGGGCACTCTAAATTTATTTTAAAAAACTTAATATGTGGTAGGTCCATTCAAAAGTCTGATGGCAGCAGGGAAGAAGCTGTTCTTGAGTCAGTGGTACGTGACCTCAAACTTTGGGATCTTTTTCCTGACGGAAGAAGGTGGAAGAGAGTATGTCCAGGGTGCGTGGGGTGCTTAATTACGCTGGATACCTTTCCGAGGCAGCAAGAATTGTAGACAGTCAATGGATGGGAGGTTGGTTTGCGTGTTGGACTGGGCTACATTCACAACCTTTTGCAGTTTCCTGCGGTCATGGGCAGAGCAGGAACCATACCAAGCTGTGATACAACCAGAAAGAATGCTTTCTATGGTGCATCTGCAAAGGTTGGTGAGAGTCGTAGCTCACATTCCAAATTTCTTTGGTCTTCTGAGGAATTAGGGTCATTGGTGGGCTTTCTTATCTATAGTGTCAGCATGGGGGGACCAGGACAGGTTGTTGGTGATCTGGACACCTAAAAACTTGAAGCTCTGGACCCTTTCTACTTCATTCACATTGGTGCAGTCAGGGGTGTGTTCTCTTCTACGCTTCCTGAAGTCGATGACAATCTCCTTTGTTTTGTTAACATTAAGAGAGAGCCTATTGTCATCGCACCAGTTCACCAGATTCTTGATCTCATTCCTGTACTTTGTCTCGTCATTGTTTGAAATCTGACCCACTACTGTGGTGTCATCAGCAAATTGAAAATCGAGTTGGAGGGGCATTTAGCCACACAGTCACAGGTGTATAAGGAGTTTAGTAGGGGGCTGAGGAAACAGCCTTGTAGGGCGCCGGTGTTTTTCGATTAAGGGACAATTTAGCATGGCCAATCCACCTAACCTGCACATTTTTGGGTTGTGGGGGTGAAACCCACGCAAACACGGGGACAATGTGCAAACTCCATATGAACAGTGACCCAGAGCCAGGATCGGACCTGGGACCTTGGTGCCCGTGAGGCAGCAATGCTAACCACTGCGCAACTGTGCTGCCTTAGGGCACTGGTGTTGAGGATGATCGTGGAGGAGGTGTTGTTGACTATCATTACTGATTGTGGTCTGTGGGTAAGGAAGTTCAGGATCCAGTCGCAGAGGGAGGATCCAAGGCCCAGACTACAGAGTTTGGAGATAAGTTTCGTCGGAATAATGGTGTTGAAGGCTGAGCTGTAGTCGATAAAAATATGTTTGTTCGTGTCTTTTCATAATATTGAACACAAACCAGAGAAAAAGAATGCAAAAGATGACAAGCAAATATGAAAGTTTAAAAAAAACATAACTAACTTAAATACTAAAACAACCTAAACTCCCTAACAGCTGACAGTGACTAGATCCTTAAAAAATAAATAAATGGTTGTCATCTCGGGTAGATCCTCACCACGGACCCCCTGATGGTGAATTTGACTTTCTCCAAATGGAGGAATTACATTAAGTCATCCAACCGAGCAGAGGCACTGGGGGGAGTGGGAGATCTCCAACCAAACAATATTCACCTCTGGGCTGTCAGCGAGGGAAACGTGACAACATCTGCCTCTGCCCCAGACTGAATCACCGGAGAATCCGACACCCCAAATATGGCCACCAGTGGACATGGGACTAAATCCACATGGAGTATCTCTAACATGGCATTAAAGAAGGAAGCCCAGAAGCCCACATGTTTGGGACAGGACCAGAATTAGTCGGGCCAAGAGAACAGCGATCATACCTATCCTCAACATTTGGGGGAAAAAACATTCATCCTTGCCCTAGCCAATTGCGTCCTGTGTAACACCTTGAATTTAATTAGGCTCAACCGAACACATCAGGACATGGAGTTTGACTTTGAAAGGCCTCAATCCAAACCTCACCAGTAAGAATCCGACGAGAGAATATGGCCATATAGGTCCAAAGTAGGCCTCTTGCAACCCCGAGCCAAAGACTGAATCCTCTTCATCAAGGAAGAAAGTGGTGCCAAAGGAAAGGGAGGAATTGCCTTACGCAAGAAGTCGCGAACTTGAATTTACCGCAAAAGACTGGAGTTGGGTCGCTGGAATTTAGCAGCTGACTCCCGAAAACTGGCAAAACTCCTCTCCATGAACAGATCCGCAAAATGTTCCAGACCCTTTACTTCCCAAGATTTAAATGTTGTGTCTAAACCAGAAGGTAGGAAAAGGTGATTGTTGCCGATAGGGGATGGTGAAGACATGGAAAGGAGCTTAAAATGCTGTCCAAAGTGTTTCCAAATTCGAAGAGGAGACCACCACTGGGTTTGAGGAAAATCTTGTGGGTGGAAAGGGCAATCGCACAGTGACTATGGCAAAAAGAGTAGAGGTAGTGCAGGAACGGACCTCTATTTGTCCCCAAATAGAATCAGGGTCACTGATCCACAACATTTTTTGAATAATAGGGGCCCAGTAATAAAGCAATAAATTGGGCAGGGCCAAGTTGCCTGACTGCCTAATCCTTTGGAGCAGAACCCGATTCTGGGATCTTTACCTGACCAAATAAAAGAAAATATCAATATGTTAACCTTAATTAAAAAAGGATTTGGAGGAAAAAATGGGAAGACAGTGAAAGAAAATGAACAACCTCGGGAGCACATTCATTTTAATAGCTTGAATCCTATCCGTCAAAGATAGAGGAAGGTTGTTCCACCTCTGCAAATCTATTTTGACACTATTAATCAGGCCTGTGTAATTCAATTTAAGAAGCTGTGGTGAATCACAATCCTAGTAATTCACACTGTGTTATATTGTATGTGTTGTGTCTATGTAAGCTCGGTATACGAGCAGTTGCGCGGCTCTGCCCATAGGGGGAGATCAGGAGTTTGTACTGGGCTCCACCCTTGGCTCCACCCATGGTTCCGCCCATGGCTCCTCCCACTAACTGGAAGTATAAAGATCTGCAGTTGTGAGCCTGCTGCCAGTTCATCTCGTCGCAGGCAGGCTTAGTTGTAAGACTATTAAAACCACTGTTCACTTTCAACCACGTGTCTTGTGAATTGATGGTCACATCAATTTAATAGTCTTAGGAAACTTGAAGAAAACGACTATGAAATCAGCCTTCAAACCTGATCGACTAGAACTCAACCCGCAGGCTGCAGAGGTGAAAGAAATCTTTCAACACTGGCTCAGATGTTTCAAGGCCTACCTGGCTGAATCAAGCCATCAGAAACTACAGAGGAGCAGAAACTCAGTCTACTGCACGCAAGGGTGAGCCACCGTATCTCTACTCAACTTAACAGTATTACCTCATATACGGGGGCCCTAGCCATGCTAGATCGAATGTACGTGAGGCCCATCAACAACGTCTACGCGCGTCACATTTTTACGACCCGCCGCCAGCGCCCCGCGGAGTCGTTCGATGAATTCCTGTGGGATTTAAAAGCTTCAGCTCGGGACTGTAATTACCAAGCTGTATCAGCCGAACAGCATATGGAGCTCGCTATCAGAGATGTGTACGTGGCAGGGCTCAGGTAAAACTATGTGCGCCAGCGGTTGCTTGAAAAAGGGGCCCAGAACTTGGAGGACACTGTAGAATTGGCTACTACCGTGGGAGGTCATATCGGGGCACGGGATAGCAAAGGGGAAGCGGGCGAACTCGTCTATGACGTTTAGGAAGTACGCATTCCGATTGGTCGAGGGGAGTGGCCCTTTGAAATCGATGCTCAGGCGTTCAAAGGGCGTTGGACCAGTCGCGTCCGCAACTCAATGATGACCATTAAAATCAACGGGTACAGGACACCGTGCCTCTTTGACTCCGGGAGCACCGAGAGCTTCGTACACCCTAACAACCCAGGGCACGAGCTACTCGTACTTCCAGCTATACGTACTCCCCGAACTCTGCGCCCCACTCTTACTGGGACTCGACTTCCAGTGCAACCTCAAAAGCCTCACACTCAGCTTTGGCGGGCCCTTGCCCCCACTCACTATCTGCAGCCCCGCTACGCGTAAAATCGACCCCCCTCCACTCTTTGCCAATCTCACGCCGGACTGCAAACCTGTAGCCACTCGCAGCAGGCGATACAGCCTGCAGGACAGGGTGTTTATCAGAACCGAGGTCCATAGGCTTCTACGTGAGGGGATCATACAGGCCAGTAATAGCCCCTGGAGAGCTTAGGTGGTGGTCGTCAAGACCGGGAAAAAATTCCGAATGGTAGTGGACTATAGTCAAACCATTAATCGGTTCATCCTCCTCGATGCGTATCCCCTCCCCAGGATTGCAGACATGGTGAATCAGATCGCCCATTATAAAGTCTTCTCCACGGTGGATCTGAAGCCTGCATACCAGCAGCTCCCAATGCGCCCGGAGGACCGCCACTACACGGCGTTCGAGGCTGACGGCCGCCTCTTCCACTTCCTCCGGGTTCCCTTTGGCATCACAAATGGGGTCTCGGTGTTCCAACGAGCAATGGACCGAATGGTGGACCAGTACGGGCTGCGGGCTTACGAGAAATGCGTTTTCAGCACAACCAGGCTAGCCATCCTCGGCTATGTCGTGGGAAACGGAGTCCTGGGTCCCGACCCGGACCGTATGCGCCCCCTCTTAGAACTCCCTATCCCTCATTGTCCCAGGGCCCTCAAAAGGTGCCTGGGGTTTTTCTCATATTATGCCCAGTGGGTCCCTCAGTATGCGGACAAAGCCCGCCCACTATTTAAGGCCACACTCTTTCCTCTATCAGATGAGGCTCGCCAGGCCTTCACCTGCATCAAGGAGGACATCGCCAAAGTGGCCATGCGGGCGGTGGATGAATCCGTCCCTTTTCAGGTAGAGAGCGATGCCTCAGAGGTCGCTCTCGCAGCCACACTAAATCAGGCAGGGAGACCAGTCGCATTTTTCTCCCGAACCCGCTCCGCTTCAGAACTTCGACACTCCTCAGTCGAAAAGGAAGCACAAGCCATCGTGGAAGCTATACGTCACTGGAGGCACTACCTCGCAGGTAGGCGGTTCACCCTCATCACCGACCAAAGATCGGTTGCCTTTATGTTTGACAACTCGCAAAGGGGCAAAATTAAAAACGATAAGATCCGACGGTGGAGGATCGAACTCTCCAGCTACAAGTACGATATCATGTACCGACTGGGGAAGCTCAACGAGCCCCCAGATGCCCAGATGCCCGCGGCACGTGCGCCAGCGCGCAAGACGACCGCCTGAAAGCTATCCACAATGACCTCTGCCACCCGGGGGTCACCCGGCTCGCCCACTACGTCAAAGCCCGAAATCTGCCTTTCTCCACCGAGGAGGTAAAAGTCATCACCAGGGATTGCCCGATCTGTGCGGAGTGCAAACCACACTTCTATAGACCAGACAGGGCCCACCTGGTAAAGGCCTCCTGGCCCTTTGAACACCTGAGCATCGATTTCAAAGGGCCACTCCCTTCGACCAATCAGAATGTGTACTTCTTCAACATCATAGACGAGTTCTCCCGCTTCCCCTTTGCTATCCCATGCCCTGATATGACCTCCCACACAGTCAATAGGGCCCTGCACAGCATCTTCACCCTGTTTGGTTTCCCCAGCTATGTACACAGCGACAGGGGTTCGTCCTTTATGAGCGACGAGCTGCGTCAGTACCTGCTCGACAAGGGCATTTCCTCGAGCAGGACTACAAGCTATAACCCCAGGGGGAATGGGCAGGTGGAGAGAGAGAACGCGACGGGACCCTCCGGCCCAGGAAGCTCCCGACCTCCCATTGGCAGGAGGTCCTCCCCGAAGCGCTTCATGCTATTAGGTCCCTCCTATGTACTGCCACCAATCAGACCCCTCACGAGCGGCTATTTGTTTTTTCCAGGGGCACTACCACGGGGGTCTCGCTCCCAGCATGTTTGAAGACACCGGGCCCGGTTCTCCCCCGGAAGCACGTTCGGACCCACAAGATTGACCCACTCGTGGAGAGAGTGCTCCTACTCCACTTGAACCCCCAATACGCGTTCATCGAATACCCTGACGGCCGTCAGGACACTGTTTCCCTCTGGGACCTGGCGCCTGCAGGATCCAACTCCGACACCACACCGCCGAGGCGCCCCTCACACTACACCCCACCCAACCCCCTGCGCCCAGCGCCCCCACGCCTGCAGGTTCACTGCCCGTGCTCCGCGCCCCCACGCCTATGGGTTTCCGGTGCTCCCTGTCACCAGTCGAACCTGTCGGGTACGAAGCTCGGACTGAATCACCCCCGGAGTCCGCCATGGTACCCTCGCCGACCGCCACCACAAGAGGCTGCAACCCCGGTGCTTCGTAGATCTCAGAGAACGATTCGACCGCTGGACCGACTCAATTTGTAGACCCATCAGCCCCGCTGGACTTGATTTTTTTATAGGGGGTGAATGTGGTGAATCACAATCCTAGTAATTCACACTGTGTTATATTGTATGTGTTGTGTCTCTGTAAGCTCGGTATACGAGCAGTTGCGTGGCTGTGCCCATAGGGGGAGATGAGGAGTTTGTACTGGGCTCCACCCTTGGCTCCGTTCATGGTTCCGCCCATGGCTCCTCCCACTAACTGGAAGTATAAAGATCTGCAGTTGTGAGCCTGCTGCCAGTTCATCTCGTCGCAGACAAGCTTAGTTGTAAGACTATTAAAACTACTGTTCACTTCGAACCACGTGTCTTGTGAATTGATGGTCACATCAGAAGCGAGTCCCAATTGTGGGCCAGCCGATTCCCCCAGATAATGAAAGCTTGTTTTGGAAAAGTGAAAAGGTAAAGTCCCCAATTAGGCTCGCCTCAGAGTGGGGTTAACGGGGAAACATAAACTTTTGCCAAAATTCAGTTTATACCCAGAGAAGGAGCTGAAGATGTTAGGCAAATTAAATATGTTGTCAACGGATGGGGCTGGGTCTATAATATAAAGAAGTAAATCGTCCACATAGAGAGACGTCCGATGCTCCACCCCATCTTGGCTAATACCCCTCCACTGGCTAGAGAACCTCAACGCTATAGAAAGCAGCTCTATCGTCAGAGTAAACAGGAATGGAGGAATTGGGCAGCCCTGCCTAGAGACTCCTATTCAAGGGAAAATAATCAGAGTTCAAATGTTTCTTTCAATACATAAGAAACAAACGACAGGCCAAAGTAGACATTGGGCCAATTCAAACTGATTCCGGAAGGCTAGTGATGGGAGACGAGGAAATGGCTGGAGAACTTAATAAGTACTTTGCGTCTGTCTTCACAGTGGAACATAGAACATAGAACAGTACAGCACAGAACAGGCCCTTCTGCCCTCAATGTTGTGCCGAGCCATGATCACCCTACTCAAACCCACATATCCACCCTATACCCGTAACCCAACAAGCCCCCCCTTAACCTTACTTTTTTTTATTAGGACACTACGGGCAATTTAGCATGGCCAATCCACCTAACCCGCACATCTTTGGACTGTGGGAGGAAACCGGAGCACCCGGAGGAAACCCACGCACACAGGGGGAGGACGTGCAGACTCCACACAGACAGTGACCCAGCCGGGAATCGAACCTGGGACCCTGGAGCTGTGAAGCATTTATGCTAACCACCATGCTACCCTGCTGCCCCAATGAAGACATGAGTAATATCCCAAAAATTATAGAGGGTCAGGGGGCTGAGTTGAGTATGGTTGCCATTACAAAAGAGATGGTGCTAAAAAAGCTAAAAGGTCTTAAAATTGACAAATCTCCTGGCCCCGATGGGCTACACCCTAGAGTTCTGAGAGAGGTGGCTGAAGAAATAGCGGAAGCGTTGGTTGAGATCTTTCAAAAATCACTGGAGTCAGGGAAAGTCCCGGACGATTGGAAGATCGCTGTTGTAACCCCCTTGTTCAAGAAAGGATCAAGACAAAAGATGGAAAATTATAGGCCAATTAGCCTAACCTCGGTTGTTGGTAAAATTCTAGAATCGATCGTTAAGGATGAGATTTCTAAATTCTTGGAAGAGCAGGGTCGGATTAGAACAAGTCAACATGGATTTAGTAAGGGGAGGTCGTGCCTGACGAACCTGTTAGAATTCTTTGAGGAGGTGACAAGTAGGTTAGACCAGGGAAACCCAGTGGATGTAGTCTATCTGGATTTCAAAAAGGCCTTTGATAAGGTGCCACACAGGAGGCTGCTGAGTAAGGTGAGGGCCCATGGTGTTCGAGGTGAGCTACTGGCATGGGTTGAGGATTGGCTGTCTGACAGAAGGCAGAGAGTTGGGATAAAAGGTTCTTTTTCGGAATGGCAGCCGGTGACCAGCGGTGTCCCACAGGGTTCAGTGTTGGGGCCGCAGCTGTTCACCATATATATTAATGATCTGGATGAAGGGACTGGGGGCATTCTAGCGAAGTTTGCCGATGATACGAAGTTAGGTGGTCAGGCAGGTAGTGCTGAGGAAGTGGGGAGGCTGCAGAAGGATCTAGACAGTTTGGGAGAGTGGTGCAGGAAATGGCTGATGCAATTCAACGTGAGAAAATGTGAGGTCTTGCACTTTGGAAAAAAGAATCCAAGCATAGACTACTTTCTAAACGGTGAGAAAATTCATAATGCCAAAGTACAAAGGGATCTGGGAGTGCTAGTCGAGGATTCCCTAAAGGTAAACATGCAGGTTGAATCTGTGATTAAGAAAGCGAATGCAATGTTGTCATTTATCTCAAGAGGGTTGGAATATAAAAGCAGCGATGTGCTACTGAGCCTTTATAAGGCTCTGGTTAGGCCCCATTTGGAGTACTGTGTCCAGTTTTGGGCCCCACATCTCAGGAAGGACATACTGGCACTGGAGCGTGTCCAGCGGAGATTCACACGGATGATCCCTGGAATGGCGGGTCTAACATATGATGAACGGCTGAGGATCCTGGGATTGTATTCATTGGAGTTTAGAAGGTTAAGGGGAGATCTAATAGAAACTTACAAGATAATACATGGCTTAAAAGGGTGGACGCAAAGAAACTGTTTCCGTTAGGCGAGGAGACGAGGACCCGTGGGCACAGCCTTAGAATTAGAGGGGGTAAATTCAGAACAGAAATGCGGAGACATTTCTTCAGCCAGAGAGTGGTGGGCCTGTGGAATTCATTGCCGCGGAGTGCAGTGGAGGCCGGGACGCTAAATGGCTTCAAGGCAGAGATAGATAAATTCTTGATGTCGCGAGGAATTAAGGGCTACGGGGAGAATGCTGGTAGGTGGAGTTGAAATGCCCATCAGCCGTGATTGAATGGCGGAGTGGACTCGATGGGCCGAATGGCCTTACTTCCACTCCTATGTCTTATGGTCTTATGGTCTTATGAACATTGGCAATAGGGGCATTATATAACAGGAAAACCCAGAAAGCATTTATGACCAAATTCAAATCTCCCCAAGAATCTCAAATGAATACTCCCATTCCACTCTGTCAAATGCCTTTTCAGCATCAAGAGATACCAACACCTCATGTCCGGGTACTGGGGAGGGGAAAGGACGACATTTAACAGGTAATAAATATTGGTCTAAAATTGGCAGCCTTTTGTGAAGCCTGTTTGATCCTCTGAAATTATATTTGAGGGGCAAGTTCCAACCAGAGCAACAACACCATAGTGGGTAGCTTGACAGCAGCATACTCTCTGTCAGGTCCTTATTCCTCTTAAGAAGCAAATAAATAGATGTTTTAGTGAGGGTCGAAAGCAACGTCCACTGGGATAGGGAATCATTGAACATGTCCAATAATAAAGGCACAAGCTGGTTAGCACTGCTGCCTCACGGCCCCGAATTCGATCCCTGCCCCAGGTCACTGCCTGTGTGGAGTTTGGACATTCTCCCTGTGTCTGCTTGGAACTCACCCCCACAAACCAAAATATGTGCAAGGTAGGTGGATTGTGTAATGATATGTATATAGTCAAGTTAGCGAAGGGTTAATTATTACATCTTTGTGTTATTCAAACACTAGAGGGCACCACCATTTCTCTATATATAAATCAGACCTCAGGGAATGCTGGGGGTTAGTGAAAGAGAAAACCTGAGAACAGCACGAGGAGAGTATTAGATTAGAGAGAGTTAACACGAGGATATTATTGGTGACTACTAGATTATTGATTACTGCTAGACTCATTATTACTTTATTATTAACTAGCTCAGTAGTGTGTCCGAACTTCATTTAATTAACTGTTATACAATAAATTAGTTTTATTTAAATTTCAATCTAATGATTGGTGGATTCTTTGTTGTCAACTCAATGGACCATTCTGGAACAAAAGACAAAGAACATGACATATTGCCACCAAGGGTAATATATTTTCTTAAAAATTTAGAGTACCCAATTCATATTTCCAATTAAGGGCTATTTAGCATGGCCAATCCACCTAGCCTGCACATCTTTGGGTTGTGGGGGTGAAACCCACGCAAACATGGGGAGAATGTACAAACTACACACGGACAGTGACCCAGAGCTGGGATCAAACCTGGGACCTCGGCGGCGTGAGGCTGCAGTGCTAACCACTGCGCCACCATGCTGCCCTCACCAAGGGTAATATAAAACGCTACCAGGAGTTGAAACATAGCAGATTGGACACACTATATTGCCAATTAATTGGAAAAAAAGAAAGAATTGGGTACTCTAAATTTATTTTCAAAAAGAAAGCCATCCGGACCCGGGTCCTCGCCAGACTGCATCAGCCCATACATTTTTAAACTGGGGTGTAACTCACTGCTCTTATCCACCTCGACCGTTGGGTTGGTAGACTATCCAGAAAGTCGGACATGACCGATTTATCTGCAGGGGGCTTCGATCCATAAAGATTGCAGTAAAAGGATTTGAAAGCCACACTGACATGGGGAGGGGCAGAAACGATGTTGCCGCCTGGATTGAGTATCTGAATGATGTCCCGGGAGGCCGCTTGACGTTTGAGTTGGTGAGCCAGAAGTTGACTGACCTTCTACCCATACGTGCTCATGGAGCTTTGTAACTGACAAACCAACTGGCTAGCAGATAGCAGTGCTCCGAAAGCTAGTAATTTGAAATAAACCTGTTGGACTTTAACCTGGTGTTATAAAACAAAACAAGATCAATATGGAAATATGCATGGTGGACATGGGAAAAAACTAGAAATTTCTATCGTTTCAGCGATAAAAGCCCCAGGTTTTTTAAAAGACTTGTCCTAAAACTAAAACCTACATTTAAAAACAAAAACTCTAAGTTCATTTTCTAGAAAAACTACTGTAATGAACTGCAGTGAACCCTCCAAAACCACTCCCATAAACTAACTCGCTAGTTAGCAGGGAGGCTCCCAACTAGATATAACTAAATACATTTTTAAAAATTCAATACCCCATTTAATTTGCAGGCTCCACTAGAGACTAAACGTCACACCAAACAACAACATTGACAGAGCGGCATGGTGGCACAGTGGTTAGCACTGCTGCCTCATGGCACCGAGGAGCCGGGTTCAATCCTGGCCCCGGGTCACTGCCTGTGTGGAGTTTGCACATTCTCCCCATGTCTGTGTGGGTCTCACCCCCACAAACCAAAGAGGTGCTGTTTAGGTGGATTGGCCACTCTAAATTGCCCCTTAATTGGAAAAAAAGAATTGGGTATTCTAAATTTAGTTTTTAAAAAACAATAAGATTGAAGAAAGAAAGGAAATAATATATTAATGTCAAGACTAAAACCCCATGTAGAGAGAACCTCAAATCTAATCTAAATTGGGCAGCACGGTAGCATTGTGGATAGCACAATTGCTTCACAACTCCATGGTTCCAGGTTCGATTCCGGCTTGGGTCACTGTCTGTGTGGAGTCTGCACATCCTCCCCGTGTATGCGTGGGTTTCCTCCGGGTGCTCCAGTTTCCTCCCATAGTCCAAAGATGTGCCGGTTAGGTGGATTGGCCATGATAAATTGCCCTTAGTGACCAAAATTGCCCTTAGTGTTAGAACATAGAACATAGAACAGTACAGCACAGAACAGGCCCTTCGGCCCTCAATGTTGTGCCGAGCCATGATCACCCTACTCAAACCCACGTATCCACCCTATACCCGTAACCCAACAACCCCCCCCTTAACCTTACTTTTATTAGGACACTACGGGCAATTTAGCATGGCCTGTTGGGTGAGGTTACTGGGTTATGGGGATAGGGTGGAGGTGCTGACCTTGGGTAGGGTGCTCTTTCCAAGAGCTGGTGCAGACTCGATGGGCCGAATGGCCTCCTTCTGCATTGTAAATTCTATGATAATCAAAGGCAACAAGAACACAACCCCACCAAGAACAAGAAAAACAAGAAATACAAACAACACAACATGCCCATCGACAGAGCCATAAACCAAATTACACATTGCACAACTTGTGCCTTTTAACAAAAGAGTCTGCACCTTCCAACATGTCAAAAAGAAAAAGTATTTTTCCTCAAACATGACTCTAAGAGGAGCTGGATAGACCATCCCAAACCTGACTCCACTCTTGTACAGGGCTGCCTTCACTCCATTAAATGTGGCTCTTTTTTCACTAACTCCATACTCATGTCCTGATACAGCTTAATGGAGTGGAGTGGTCTTCCCACTTGAAATCACGGTGTTTCCTTGCCCATCGCAAAACCCTTCTTTTTTCTTTAAAACTGTGGAATCTTACTGTAATGTTCTTGTCAGATGGCCTGATTTATATAACTAAAGCTATAAACGATTTTTTTTAAATTTATAAATTTAGATTACCAAATAATTTTTCCCCATTAAGTGGCAATTTAGCATGGCCAATCCACCTACTCTGCACATCTTTGGGTTATGGGGGTGAAACCCATGCAGACATGGGGAGAATGTGCAAACTCCACATGGACAGTGACCCAGAGCCGGGATCGAACCTGGGAACTCAGTGCCGTGAGGCAGCTGTGCTAACCACTGGGCCACCGTGCTGCCCACTATAAACTATTTTATTAACATTAACTGTGGATCAACGAGATGAAAAACAGTATAATCATGCACAAGCAACCTCTCTCTTCCAGCTCTCCAGTCAGTCTGAGGTCACCAGACTCTAACATTCTATATACGAATGAGACTCCTAGTGGTCAGCCAGTGAATTACAACACAAAGGGGCCGCACGGTAGCATGGTGGTTAGCATAAATGCTTCACAGCTCCAGGGTCCCAGGTTCGATTCCCGGCTGGGTCACTGTCTGTGTGGAGTCTGCACGTCCTCCCCGTGTGTGCGTGGGCTTCCTCCGGGTGCTCCGGTTTCCTCCCACAGTCCAAAGATGTGCGGGTTAGGTGGATTGGCCATGCTAAATTGCCCATAGTGTCCTAAAAAGTAAGGTTAAGGGAGGGGGGGTTGTTGGGTTACGGGTATAGGGTGGATATGTGGGTTTGAGTAGGGTGATCATGGCTCGGCACAACATCGAGGGCCGAAGGGCCTGTTCTGTGCTGTACTGTTCTATATCTATCTACAACCATGATATCACCACATCCCCTTTCCTTTGAAGGAATAAATTAATACATTATCATCAGTATATTTACAGATGATATCATTGGGTGTGAGTCTAACAGTATTGATTTTTTTCTTTACATTTTTTAAAACTGGTTTAACAAATCTATATAACTGCAAGCATAGTATTACAAATAGTACAAATTGAGTCAATCAGGTTTTCTTCTGACTCTGGTTGACCTTCTCAAAGTCTGACCTTGCTGCTCAGAACTTGCAGATTCAATGTTCTACATCATATTCTTATGCTCAGGAACTATCTGACACTACAGCTGACATTGATTCTGACGTAGATTCATCATCCATCACGTTATGAAAGTATTCTCTGGTTTTCAAGAGCGTGCAATGATTTCTTCTTAAAATCAACCCTTCCTCTGTCTGTACATTGTAGGAACTAGGCTACTTCTTCAAGTACAATGGCTTTTCTTGACAAATTGTCTGAATCTGCTATCCTCACAATGTCATCACTACTCAGAGGTGGTAAAGTTCTAGACACTCTACAGTAGAACTACTTTTGTTTACTTTCATGTTTTGCATTTCCTGCAGTACTACTGCATTCTCCTGCAGGGCTGGTTTAGCACACTGGGCTAAATAACTGGCTTTTAAAGCAGACCAAGGTAGGCCAGCGGCGTGGGTTCGTTTCCCGTGCCAGCCTCCCCGAACAGGTGCCGGAATGTGGCGACTAGGGGCTTTTCACAGTAACTTCATTTGAAGCCTACTTGTGACAATAAGCAATTTCCAATTCATTTCATTTCCTCCTTCCTGTATGGAAGTGTGGTACGCAACCTTCTATTTGTGAGTAACTGTGCTGGGGATCTACCATATGACAATGGTGATGCTCTGTAACTCAATAGTGCGAGATAGGGATAAGATTGGCTGTCCATTGCTTTCTTCAACAATTGCTTTACACTATGTACACCTTTTTTGACTTTTCCATCGTCTTGTGGGTACAACAGACTTGACGTGACGTGATTGAAATCATACATAACTGTGACACTGGGTATGCAGTATTATACTGCTTGCCGTTTTGCTGGACAGGAGCCATTTTGGGATAGTTTGAAAAATAGTCTATGATCATTAAATAATCTTTCCCTCGTAGGTGAAAGAGATCCATAGCTACTTTCTGCCTTAGTGTTGTAGGTAAATCAGATATTTGCATAGGTTCTCTTGTTTGCTTGCAATGATGCATCCAGCATGTGTCACGCCAAGTGACCATCCTGCTTTATACCTGACAGAGTCACGAACTCTCCATTTACACTTCTCAATCCCAAGATGTCCTTCATGTATCCAGCTTTAGTACACCCTTGCAAAGAGATTGAGGTATAACTATAGTGTTCAAATGAAGTACCGCTCCAATAATGGTACGGAGTTCAGATCTTATATTGTAGAACTCCATAAATTGACCTCTGGGTCAGTGTGAATTGATGTTCCTCATCACCTCTTGAAGAGTTTGATCCTTCCCGGTCTCTTCTGGCATCTCATGTAGTTTCATAGCTGAGACTGGTAGCATTGTGGAAATAAGATTAACATGCAGATCTACATCTTCAGCAATTTCACTGCTAATATTTTGCGTTGGAGCTCTCGGCAATGCATGTGCTAAGAACAAATATTTGGGGCTGGTTTATCACAGGGGTAAATCACTGGCTTTTATAGCAGACCAAGGCAGGCCAGCAGCACGGTTCAATTCCCGTACCAGCCTCCTCGAACAGGCACCAGAACGTGGCGACTAGGGGCTTTTCGCAATGACTTCATTTGAAGCCTATTTATGACAGTAAGCGATTTTCATTTCATTTTTCATTTCTATATTTGCCTGGCATGTAAATGAGATTGAAGTCATTAGCATTGTAACTTCATCATCAACCTCTGAATGGGTGGAGGCAGCTGGTTGAGATTTATCTTGATGATGTAAACCAAAGGACAATGGTCTATCTCAACTGTGAAAGTTGGAAGCCCATAAATGTAGCTGTGGAACTTCACCAAGCCTACAACTAAACCTAGGCATTCTTTTACGACTTGAGCGTATCTCTGCTCTGTTGTCATGGATCGCGATGCACATGCGACTGGTTGCCAATCATCATGCTCGAGTTGCAAAGCTGTTCCTAGACCATCTTTGAATTTGCTTAGATTGGTCAAAAAATGTGAGAACTCGCATGGTGGTTCGTGAAGTCTGGAGTTTCTTCCACACTTGCTCATGGTCTGATGAGCACGTTTGCAGATGATACTAAGATTGGTGGAGTTGCAGATAGCGAGGAGGACTGTCAGAGAATACAGCAAAATATAGACAGATTGGAGAGTTGGCCAGAGAAATGGCAGATGGAGTTCAATCCAGGCAAATGCGAGGTGATGCATTTTGGAAGATCTAATTCAAGAGCGGACTATTTGGTCAATGGAAGAGTCCTGGGGAAAATTTATGTAGAGAGAGATCTGGGAGTTCAGGTCCATTGTACCCTGAAGGTGGCAACGCAGGTCGATAAGTGGTCAAGAAGGCATACAGCATGCTTGCCTTCATCGGACGGGGTATTGAGTACAAGAGTTGGCAGGTCATGTTACAGTTGTATAGGACTTTGGTTAGGCCTCATTTGGAATACTGCGTGCAGTCCTGGTCGCCACATTACCAGAAGGATGTGGATGCTTTGGAGAGGGTGCAGAGGAGGTTCACCAGGATGTTGCCTGGTATGGAGGGTGCTAGCTATGAAGAAAGGTTGAGTAGATTAGGATTGTTTTTGCTGGAAAGACGGATGTTGAGGGGGGACCTGATTGAGGTCTACAAAATTGAGAGGTATGGACAGGGTGGATAGCAACAAGCTTTTTCCAAGAGTGGGGGTGTCAATTACAAGGGGTAACGATTTCAAGGTGAGAGGGGGAAAGTTTAAGCGTGGAAAGATTTTTAGGCAGAGGGTGGTGGGTGCCTGGAACGTTTTGCCAGCGGAGGTGGTAGAGGCGGACACGATAGCATCATTTAAGATGCATCTGGACAGATATATGAACGGGTGGCAACAGAGGGAAGTAGATCCTTGGAAAATAGGCGACAGGTTTAGATAAAGGATATGGATCGGCGCAGGCTGGGAGGGCCGAAGGGCCTGTTCCTGTGCTGTAATTTTCTTTGTTTTTGTTCTTTGTTTGTATGTTGCTCAGTCCAAGTGAAATCCGTCGTCTTGTGCAGGAGATCATGTCGATGTGTTGTTTTTTCTGGAAGGTTTGGAATGAGTTTCTCTCTAAAATTAATCATACCCATCACTCTTAAGGTGGCTTTCTTGTTGTGTGGTTTTGGCATGTTGAGAATTGCTTGAATTTTTTCCTTGCCAGGTTCAATGCCATGCGATGATAGCTTATAACTTAGGAATGTGATCTTAGTTTCTCCAAATTGGCACTTTTCTTTGTTGAACTTCTGCCCTTTTCTCCTGACGCTCGTTAGAACTTTAAGCAAACTTGTATTGTTCTCTTCTATGGTTGAGTCCCAAATACTGCTATCATCCATGCACACACGTACACTTTCGATGCCTTCGATTATGTTCTCCATGGCACGGTGAAAAATCTCTGATGCCAAAATTATGCGAAAGGCATCCACAGAAAGCAGTACCATCCAAATAGTGTATTAAAAGTGTGGTACTTTGTTCCTCCAGCTTCAGTTGCCAGAAATTTTGAGATGCGTCAAATTTGGTAAAGAATTGTGCACCAGCCATCTCAGGTGTGAATTCCTCATGCTTTGATATTTGGTAATGTTCTCTTATGTTATTCTCGTTAAGGTCTTTCGGATCCATGTATATGGGATTTTCTTTACACAAATCATGGAGTTTATCCTTTTGGATAAACATTCTTCTATCTTTCTGATTATTTTTAATTTTGCCATTCTGTCTAGCTCCTTTTTGAGGCGATCCCGAAGAGGTGCAGGTACTCTTCTTGGTGCCTGTATCACAGGTTTTGCATAG
This sequence comes from Scyliorhinus canicula, assembly GCF_902713615.1. Taxonomy (NCBI): domain Eukaryota; kingdom Metazoa; phylum Chordata; class Chondrichthyes; order Carcharhiniformes; family Scyliorhinidae; genus Scyliorhinus; species Scyliorhinus canicula. Next base: position 191,549,629 of record NC_052150.1, read on the forward strand.
CCTTTGAATTGTATCTTGTAGGTGAATGGTGGTGTGCCAAAACCTGTGAACACATCGCTGAATTTGCTGATAATGTTCTCAGAATCGTTGGAGTGTCGATCCAACCCTTTGTGGATGCTCTATGCCAACTGCACAGAGCACTGATAATAATAATAATAATCGCTTATTGTCACAAGTAGGCTTCAATGAAGTTACTGTGAAAAGCCCCGAGTCACCACATTCCGCCGCCTGTTCGAGGCGGCCGGTACGGGAATTGAACGTGCGCTGTTGGCCTTGTTCTGCATTACTGTTATGGGCCAGGGTTTAGAGAACCCCAAAGTGTACCATGAAATTCACCTGACCCACAACTTTTAATAGGTTGTGGTTATGGGGAGCACACGGGCCTACCTTACAGATTTAGTGAAACGGAGAGTTAAAGTACTTTTAAATTAAAACAATGTTTATTTATGAAACCGGTTAACCATTTATAAACCCACAGTGAACATCTCAACAACTATCAACACCAATAAATCCCCCAAAGAATACAGTACTCTATAAGTAACTCTTAATTTTTCCTTGCAACATCCATAAGACAAAAAATAACTCTTTTTACAGAAAGACATCAGGTTTAACTTCTCTACTGAGAGTAGTTACCACTTTGAAATCACCAAATGAATATTCTTTAGCTTGCAGAGATTCATACACATCTTGCTGTGACTGCAGCTTCTCCAAATCCAAAACGAAACTAAAACACACCCTGTAGCAGACAGCCCAAAGCAAAAGAAAAACCAGACAGACAGCCCAGCTCCGTCCACACTCTGACATCACTGATAAACACCCATTTCTTAAAGGTACATCCACTATAGCTATTTTATAAACCCCTATTTCTTAAAGGTACTCTCACATGACAATTACAACCCAGCTGTTTAGCTCACTGTGATAAACCAGCCCCTATCACCTAACAATGAATCCAAACCCTCGGATACAATACAGAATGGGGCGGATAAAACTGTCTTCACCACCACACTCAGGACACAAGCACCGTAACATTTAATGCTTGAACCATTATAATCTCTCAGAGATATTTTGTGGATTATTCTAATCGGCTGAATTTTTAGATGTTTTAAATCAGTCACGCTGATTAAATTGGCTTTGGCACCAGTGTCCAACTTCAATTGTACCACTGTACCATTCACTTCAAGTGTTAGCAGCCATTTGTCCTCATCAACCTCATTTATTTTAAATGGAGCACCATTTTGCATTTTTTTTTAAAACGCTGGATAATTTTTTTGATGGACAGCACGGTAGCCCAGTGGTTAGCACAGTTACTTCACAGCAGCAGGGCCCCAGGTTTGATTTCCGGCTTGGGTCACTATCTGTGCAGTGTCTGAGGCTTAACCTTGTAAACAACAAGGATGCATTCACCCTCCACAGAGCGTCTTTCCATGTCCGGCCATAGCTCCCCATCCGACGCCTCCTTCCATTCACGCTTAATTGCCTCCACTGGAGAACCCTCCCTCTCCATCAACTCACTGTGGATATCACTGGATATCTAACACCCTCCTCTCCCCAATATCATCTTCCGACAGCAACCTGTCCTGCAACACCAGAGGCGGCAGCCCCAGGAAGGACAGCACCTCTTATCCTGACTAAGTCACTCACCTCAGGTGCCTAAAACATTCCTTTTTGTATCGTATACGTCTCCTCCAAATCCTCCTGTCCCTAAAATATTCTATCCCTACCTGCCACCACCCCCGGAACCTCGCATCCAGCATTGCCGGCGCAAACCTATGATTATCACATATTGGCGCCCACAACGACATGCCCTCTAACCCAAGCTGCTGCCTGTACTGGCTCCACATCAGTGACCACTGGGCTCACAGAATACCTGCCCGGCGAGAATGCCCAACAGTGCCCTCAGACTCGTCCCCCTGCACAACATTGCCTCCATCCACCCCACACCAACTCATCCTCCAGCGTCCATTTCCTCACCATTGCAATATTCACCGCCCAATAAAATTCATCAAACCTGGCAACGCCCCCTTCCAAAAACATTCTCCTCACCTGTGGGATCTTCCCCGCCCACACAAACCCCCAAATTATCCCGTTCACCTTCCTAAAAAAGGACATGGGAACAAAGATAGAGAGGTTCTGTAACATGAACAAGAACCTGGGCAGTGTCATGATATGCAAACATGCAACTAATGAACACTCAGAATAGGACACAACCAATGGGCAGTCAGGACACTCAGAGGTGGCATCACCACAAGGGGGCATGACATAAATGCTATAAAAGGGATGAGGCACTCACACCCTGCCTCTTTCCACAGGCAGACATCTAGAGAGTTAGACAGGGTTGATCAGCAGCATCACACCCCAGCATGTGGCTTAGAGCAAGCTGGTACAGTTAGACTGAGTTACTGCAGTTAGATTAGCAGAGAGTCAAACTCATTTGAGAACTGTGTTAATAGTTCAATAAACATGTTGAACTCATTTCAGAGTCTGGAGCATCCTTTAGTTAAGACTGCATCAAGTAGAAGCCTGTGTTATCCAAAGCAGCATAACACAACAGGCAACATTGTCATTTTAACTGTCTGCACGCGCCCAGCCAGTGACAGCGGCAACACCTCCCACATCTTGAAATCCATCTTCATTCTTTCCACTAATTGTGCCAAGTTCAATCTGTGCAACAGGACCCAGCTCCGCACTACCTGGATTCAAAACTCGCCCCAACACACAAAATGGCAACTCCCCTAACCTCCTTTCCTACCCTCTAGCATTGATCAGGAATGCCTCGCTCATAAGAACATAAGAACTAGGAGCAGGAGTAGGCCATCTGGCCCCTTGAGCCTGCTCCGCCATTCAATTAGATCATGGCTGATCTTTTGTGGACTCAGCTCCACTTTCCGGCCCGAACACCATAACCCTTAATCCCTTTATTCTTCAACTATCTATCTTTACCTTAAAAACGTGTAATGAAGGTGCCTCAACTGGTTCACTGGGCAAGGAATTCCATAGATTCACAACCCTTTGGGTGAAGAAGTTCCTCCTAAACTCAGTCCTAAATCTACTTCCCCTTATTTTGAGGCTATGTCCCCTAGTTCTGCTTTCACCCGCCAGTGGAAACAACCTGCCCTCATCTATCCTATCTATTCCCTTCATAATTTTATATGTTTCTATAAGATCCCCCCCCTCATCCTTCTAAATTCCAACGAGTACAGTCCCAGTCTACTCAACCTCTCCTCATAATCCAACCCCTTCAGCTCTGGGATTAACCTCGTGAATCTCCTCTGCACACCCTCCAGTGCCAGTACGTCCTTTCTCAAGTAAGGAGACCAAAACTGAACACAATACTCCAGGTGTGGCCACACTAACACCTTATACAATTGCAACATAACCTCCCTAGTCTTAAACTCCATCCCTCTAGCAATGAAGGACAAAATTCCATTTGCCTTCTTAATCACCTGTTGCACTTGTAAACCAACCTTATGTGACTCATGCACTAGCACACCCAAGTCTCTCTGAACAGCGGCATGCTTTAATATTTTATCGTTTAAATAATAATCCCGTTTGCTGTTATTCCTACCAAAATGGATAACCTCACATTTGTCAACATTGTATTCCATCTGCCAGACCCTAGCCCATTCACTTAACCTATCCAAATCCCTCTGCAGACTTCCAGTATCCTCTGCACTCATCCCCATGTTCAATTTGTACCCCGAAAACCGACCAAGTTCCCTCAAGCTCTCCATGATACTTTCAAAGCTGCCCATCGGGTTTGAAATGTACAGCGACAGATCGTCTGCATACAGCGAAACTCTGTGCTCAGCACCCCTCCCACCCTGCTCAATCTTTTTTTCAATCCCTCAACACCCCTTGGTGAGGCAAAAAGCAATGGGAAGAGTGGGCACCTCTGCCTCATCCCCCAATGTAGCCCAAAGTACCCCAAACTCTTCCTGTTCGTCTGAACACTTGCCATCGGCACCCTGTACAGCAACCAAACCCAATCCGCGAACCCAGAGCCAAACCCAACACCTCCAATAAGTATGCTGGTCAAGCACCCGGTCAAAGGCCTTCTCTGCATCCAGAACCACTACTGCTTCTACCCCCTGCCCCTCCAAGGGCATCATAATAACATTAAGCAGCCTGCGCACATTCGTCGCAGCTGCCTTCCATTCACAAATCAGTTCACAATAGGGTCCTGTCCTAGGACTCCACACACAATCCTCTACATGCGACGATAACACCTTTGCCAACAACTTTGCATCATTATTAAGCAGCGATGTCGGGCGGTACAACCCACACTGCTCCGGATCGTTATCCTTCTTCAAAAGTAGGGAAATGGATGCCTGCTTCAACATGGTGGGGGGGGTGGGGGGGGGGGGGGAGCTCCTCCCTACCTCTTGCCTCATTGTGCATCCTCACTGACAGTGGCCCCGCTCCGCACCAAACTTCTCATAAAAGTCCACTGGGAATCCCTGCGGCCCCAGGCCTTCCCTGACTGCGTCTCACCCATGCCGTCTATCACATCCCTCAACCTGCTCGGGGCTCCCAGTCTCTACACCCTCCTCTCCTCCGCCCTGGGGAACTCCAACCCATCCAGGGACCGTCTCATCCCCTCCTTCCCAAGTGGGGGGCTCCGAGTCATACAGCCTTTTGTAGAAGGCCTCAAATACCCCATTTCCCCCCCTGGTTCCGCCACCACCTTACCCTTCTTGTCCCTCACCCTAACAATCTCCCTTGCCGCTGTCTGCTTCCTCAGCTGATGGGCCAGCATCTTACTCACTTTTCCCCTGTACTCAACCACTGCCCCTCTGGCCATCTGCAACCGCCCTACCGCCTTCCCCTACTAACCCAAACGCTATCTGGAGCCTCTGCCTCTCTTTAACAACCCTTCCTCTGGTGCCATTGAGTACCTCCAATCCACCCTCAGAATCTCATCTACCAGCCTCGCCCTCTTCTCACATTCCACCCTCTCACTACATGCCTGCATCAAAGTAAATTCACCCTAACTCACTCTCCAAATACAGATTAATTCTGTCTCTCAGAATTGCTTCCAATAGTTTCCGCAGACTCGATGGGTCGAATGGCCTCCTTCTGCACGGCAAATTCTATGATCTATGGTGTGCTCTGTATAACGACCTTCAGCTGTATCAGCCCCAACCTCACGCACGAGGTGGAAGCATTCACTCTCCGGAGCACCTCACACCAGAATCCCTCCTCCATATGCTCTCCCAACTCTTCCTCCCACTTTGCTTCGATCCCTTCCAGTGGTGCCTTCTCCTCTTCCAAAATAGCTCCGTAAACTGCCGACACTACCCCCTTCTCCAGTCCCCCTGTCGTTAGCACCTCCTCCAGCAATGTGGAGGCCGGCTCCACCGGTAAGCTCTCTATCTCCTTTCTGGCAAAATCTCGAACCTGCATGACCCCTAAGAAACAAATCTTTTAGTGTCTTAATCCCCTTCTCCCATTTCTGAAAATTTCCATCCCACTTCGCTGGCTCAAATCTGTGGTTCCCCCGAATCGGCATTTCCCTTGACCCTGCCCCCAATGCGAAGTGTTGACGAAACTGTCTCCAAATTCTCAATGAAGCTATTATTACCGGCCTCCCTGAGTATCTCCCAAGGGCCGTCGGGAGTGGCTAGCTAGTGCTTTCAATCCTGATTCCCTGCACAAACTCTCCTCCATTCTGACCCACTGGGAATCAACCCCTCTGACCCAGCCCCACACCTTCTCCACATTCGCCGCCCAGTAGTAATACATCAGGTTCGAAAGATCCAAACCCCCCTGCCTGCCTTCCCCGCTGTAGCAGCACCTTTCTAACTCTGGCCACCTTCCCTCCCCATATGAACAAAGTAATCCTTCCCTCAATCTCTCAGAAAAAAAGCCTTTGGCAGGAAAATCGGCAGGCATTGGAAAATAAACAGGAATCATAGCAACACGTTCATTTTAACCGCCTGTCCCCGACCTGCCAGTGACAGAGGGAAACCATCCCACCTTGCCAGATCGGCTTTCACTCTCCCCACCAAATTAGAAATGTTGTACCTGCGGAGCCTCCCCCCCCCACTCCCGGGAAACCTGCACCCCCAGGTACCTGAAGTGAGTCCCTGCCCTATGGAATGGCAGCCCCCCCCCCATCCCTGCCCCCACCCCTGGCCGAGACACCACAAAATACTCACTCTTGTCTCGATTTAGTTTGTATCCCGAGAAAGACCCAAACACACGAAGCAGCTCCAATATTCCCCCTATCTACACACCCGGTTCTGACACGTATAACAGCAAGTCATCGGCATATAAGGACACCCTATGCTCTATCCCCCCCGCACTATTCCTTTCCACACCGCCAAACTTCTTAATGCGATGGCCAATGGCTCAATCGTGAGTGCAAACAGCCGGGGGGACATAGGACATCCCTGCCTAGTCCCACGGTGGAGTGAAAAGTATCTCGAGCTGATGTTGTTTGTGCGGACACTTGCCCTCGGCTCCTTATATAGTAGCTTTACCCAGTTCACAAATCTTGGTCTAATCCCAAACCACTCCAGAACTGCCATCAAGTACCCCCATTCTACCCAGTCAAACGCCTTCTCAGCGTCCATGCCACAACCACCTCTGTTTCCTTCCCCTCCTCCAGTGCCATAACGACATCCAATGCCCTGCTAACGTTTGAAAAAAGCTTCCTCCCTGTCATCTGTTTTACAATTCAAGTCCGGTAGAAAATCGGGGGAAAAGGTCCAAAAGCCCAACCATAGTGGCAGCCACCAAATGTGCGACTTACACCTTCATAGCCGCCCCTGGAACTCCTAACACTACGGTCCTTAACGGGCCCTGCTCTTTCCCCAGTTATCCTTTTACCGCTAATGTACTTGTAAAACAACTGAGGATTTTCCTTCATTTTACCTGCCAGTATCCTTTCATTCCCCTTTTTGCTCTCCTAATTTCCTTTTAAAGTTCCCTTTTGCACATTTAATACACCTCTAGGGATCCTGCTGTTTTGAGCCCTCGATATCTGCCACAAGCCTCCCTTTTAATCCTTATCCAATGTTGTATATCCCTCAATATCCAGAGTTCACTGGATTTGTTGATCCCACCCTTTTTCTTGATTAGAACATATTGGCCCTGTACTCTCCCTATTTCCTTCTTGAATGTGTCCCACTGTTCTGTCACAGGTTTACCTAAAAGTGTCAGCTCCAAGCCCACTCTGGCCAAATCATATCAGATCTTTCCCCAATTTCGAACTTTGATCTCGGGCCTATTGTTATCCTTTTCCATAACAAAATTGAATCTAACGGAATTATGATTACTGTCTGCAAAATGTTCCCCCATTGATACTTCAACCACTTGCCCAGCTCTGTTATCTAAAATTCAGTCCAGGACTGTCCCCTCTCTTGCAGGACCTTTTACGAACTGAGTTCTCCTGGATACATTTTAAGAATTCCGCTCCTTCTTAACCTTTTACGCTATGGCTACCCCAGTTAATGTTGGGCATGTTCAAAACCCCATTATCACTAACCTATTACTTTTACACTTCTCTGAAATTTACTGACATATCTGCTCTTCCACTTCTCTCGCACTGTTTGGGGCCTATAGAACACCTCCAGCCATGTAAGTGCTCCTTTTTGGTTTTTAAGCTTTACCCATTGTGGTGGTATGATTCGCATAGCTGTCTGCCATTGGTGCAGGACACTGGCTTACCATTGGCCCTGGTCGGTCATGTGCCTCTCGACCGATTGTTTGAGACCAGTCATGTGACGGCTCCCTGATTGGTCGAGAGGCTGAGTTAACCCCGCCTCCAGAGCGAGGTATAAATACCCAGAACGCCCGGCGGTCATCCATTTACTGTAGTTGACCGCAGGGCTAACTTCTAGCTTATTAAAGCCTAACTTTTGTACAGCAACTCGTCTCGCGTTCGATTGATGGTTCATCACCCATATGCAGAGCGGTCTAAGATGTCTTCCTGTAATTGATTCCCTGATGAAAACTGCGACACCCCCTCCTCTTTCACCTCCTTCCCTATCTCACCTGAAGATCCTCTATCCTGGAATATTGAACTGCCAATCCTGCCCCTCTCTCAACCATGTCTCAATGACAGCAATGACATCAGACCCCCATGCTTTAATTTGTACCCTCAATTCATCTTCCTTGCTCGTCAAACTGGTGCATAACGTAAAAGCCCATGCAATTGGAGGAAGTGTGTTAGTATGGATTGAAAACTAGCTGCCACATAGAACACAAGGAGTTGGAATAAATGGGTCCCTTTCAAAATGGAAAGATATAACTAGTGGAGTACCACAGGGGTCAGTTCTTGGCCTGCAATTGTTCACTATTAATGACCTGGAGGAAGGAACAGAATGTAAGGTTTCCAAATTTGCTAATGTTACAAAAATAGGTGGAAGAGCATCTTGAGATAAGGATATTGTGATTCTGCAACGGGATATGGATAGATTGGGTGGCTGGGTGAAAATCTGGCAAATGGAGTTTTTTTTTAAATTTAGAATATCCAATTCATTTTTTTACAATTGAGGGGCAATTTAGCGTGGCCAATCCACCTGCCCTGCACATCTTTGGGTTGTGGGGGCGAAACCCATGCAAACACAGGGAGAATGTGTAAACTCCACACGGTCAGTGACCGAGAGCTGGGATCGAACCCTGGTCCTCAGCGCCGTAGTGCCAGTGTTAACCACTGTGCCATCATGCTGCCTCCTCACCTCAGTTTGTAATGGCCGGCCCTTTATCTTGTAGCTATGTCCACTTGTTCGAGATTCTCCCACGAGTGAAAACATCCCACTATCTACCCTGTCAATCCACTTAGGAACCTTATACATTTGAATAAAGTCCCATCTCACGCTTCTATACTCCAAAGAATACAGACCCAGACTATTTCATCTCTCTTGATAGGACAACCCTTTCATCCAGGAATTAGCCTGGTCTGTCTCCTTTCAACTTCCTCCAATGTTACTGCATATTTTCTTAGGTAAGAGAACCAAAACTGTACACAGTATTCCAGATGAGGCCTCACCAACACCCTGTACAATTACAACAAAACCTCCCTATTTTTAAACTCCAACCCCTTTGCAACAAATGCTGAAATGCTGCCTGCCTTCTTAACTACTTGTTGGACCTGCCTGCTAGCTTTATGCGATTCATGCACTAGAACACCTAGATCCCTCTGTACTTCACTCACCTGCAGTCTATCGCCATTTAGATAATAATCTGCCTTTTGATTCCTCCCACCGATGAAATGAAAATGAAATGAAAATCGCTTATTGTCACGAGTAGGCTTCAATGAAGTTACTGTGAAAAGCCCCGAGTCGCCACATTCCGGTGCCTGTCCGGGGAGGCTGGTACGGGAATCGAACCGTGCTGCTGGCCTGCATGGTCTGCTTTAAAAGCCAGCGATTTAGCCCAGTGAGCTAAACCAGCCCCTATGTGCAGCCCGATGTGCAGGATCTCACTCTTCCCCATATTAAACTCCATTTGCCAAGGGCAGCATGGTGGTGCAGTGGTTAGCATTGCTGCCTCACGGTGCCGAAGTCCCAGGTTCGATCCCGGCTCTGGGTCACTATCAGTGTGGAGTTTGCACATTCTCCCCGTGTTTGCGTGGGTTTCGCCCCCACAACCGAAAGATGTGCAGGATAGGTGGATTGACCACGCTAAATTGCCCCTTAATTGGAAAAAAATGAATGGGGTACTCCAAATTAAAATAAATAAATAAATATTGATTAAGAATCATCTTCAATTATAAAAAATAAAAATTACATTTTAAATGAGCCAATAACAACAGCATTAATTGTTAAAAGAAATAACAAAGGAAAGATTTTTTAAAACTTCAACATACCTTAATAATAGCAGGGAATCCTTGGGCTGTCTCTGTTTTCACTTGAAAACTGCTCTTTCACTGCATGCCCTTAATGGGCGTTCCCAATCCGGCCCCGTTATAAGGGCTATATTGGCTCTGTCACCAATGGTGGACTCAAAGGGGAGGGGGAAGTTGCATTTAAGGGGTGATGTGGATTGCAGGAGATTTCAGAAGGCAGACAAGCCAGCAAGTTATTGATCAAAAAAGAGTTTCAGTTATCCAGTGCTTTTCACAGCCACTGAATGACTCAAGTCACTTTACAGCCAATTAAATACTTTTTGAAGTGCAACAGAGAAAACCCAGCACAAATTTGCACTCTCAAATTCCCACAAAGAGCAATGTGATAATGACCAGATCATCTGTTATGTTTTGTTTTTTCCTGTGATGACCGATGTGTTGGAAAAGCCTACATTTTCCTTTGTGTGATGTCCCTTTAAGACCAAAGTGGACTGGGACGTATTCTGAAAGGGGATTAATTGGTTTCCTGATTATGGCATAATTAGGTTCCCAGAAATACCCATGTGCCCTGAGGTTGCCATGGGGTTGAACAGCGAAGAATCAAAGGATGAATAGAAAGCTAATTGCAGAGGGGTTGGGTTAGCCTTTGTTTTCGGTTTGGCAGGTCAGAACGCACTGAAAGTTTGTGTGAAAGGAAGAATGGCTCTCTCCAAATGGGACAGCTTTATGTTTCAAAACAGATCTTTGTGATGAAGCACGCGTGTTGCACAGTTGGAAAGGATGGTGAGTGGAAGATAGGAAGGACAAGATATTGTGGATTGGACAAGACCCATCACTTTCCAAGAGCCAGTGCAGACTCGATGGGCTGAGTGGCCTCCTTCTGCACTGTAAACTCTATGATTCTATGATGTTTCAGTGTTTCCAGAGACTGCCAGACAATTTATAGGGGTCGGAGGAGAGAGTCTCTGGGGATTCTCTGCCATCAGGACCATTGTGACTCGAATGAGAGAGGGTTGAAAGGTGTGAACCTCACAGTGTTGGCCTTGACGAGGGGTGACATAGTGGAATAGGACTACAGGTGAATGTAACTCAAGGACTGAAATGATTGAGTGAGCAGTGAGAGATCCTTTATAGGGGAGACAGACTATGTAATTGCACTCTGGAGTACATTTTTGCGGAAAGTGATGAGAACACATCTCGCCAACAAGTAATCTCTCCAACAACAGAGAATCAAATGCACTCCCCTCAACATTCAATGGCATTATCATTTCTGAATACCCCACCATCAACATCTAGAGGGTAACCATTGACAAGTAATTGCATTTGACCATATCACTATTGTGGGTACAGAAGCCAGGAATTCTGTATTGAGCAACAGACCTCCTGATTCTGCAAAAGCTGTCTATCACCTACAAGGCACATGTCAGGAGTATGATGGAATACTCTCCACTTGCCTGGATGATTGCAGTTCAAGAACACTCAAGATGTTCAAAGATATCGGAGACTTCCGGTTGCGGTGATGCGGAGCTAAGCCGCACATTCGGTAGCTCCCGCTATTTTCGGTCTTTTGGGCTCTTTTAAGGGCCCGTAGCGGTACTGGTTGGACTTTTCCCCGTGTGGGAACACTTCCTCTAAGATTCTCCGCCGGTGGACGGCCTGGACCAGGAGCGGAGCTGTCAAAAAATCGGCTTTGGAGCAGAGAAAGGTGCGAGGCAGGAAAGGCAAGATGGAGGCGGGCGGGGAATCAGCAGTGTGGCAGCAGTGGGCGCGGGAGCAGCAGGAGCTGCTTAAGCGCTCCTTCAAGGAGCTGAAGGCAGATATCCTGGAACCGCTTAAGGCCTCCCTGGACAAGCCCATGGCGACCCAGACGGCTCAGGGTGCGGAGATCCGAGAGCTTCGGCAAAAGGCTTCGGAGAGCGAGGACGAACTCCTGGGCCTGGCAGTGATGGTGGAGTCGCACGAGGCGCTCCACAAGAAGTGGTCAGCGAGGATGGAGGAAATGGAGAACCGCGCCCGTCGGAAGAACCTGTGGATTCTAGGCCTCCCAGAGTGTCTGGAAGGTTCGGATTTGGGGGCCTATGTGACTATGATGCTGAACTCGCTAATGGGCGTGGGGTCGTTCCAGGGACCCTTGGAGCTGGAGGGTGCCCATCGGGTGCTGCTGAGGAAACCCAAGCCGAACGAGCCGCCTAGGGCGGTGCTGGTCCGTTTTCACCACTTTGTCGACCGTGAGTGTGTGCTGAGATGGGCGAAGAAGGAGAGGAGTAGTAAGTGGGAAAATGCGGAGATCAGGATCTACCAGGACTGGAGTGCGGAGGTGGCAAAGAGAAGGGCTGGTTTTATGCGGACGAAGGCAGTGCTCCACAAGAAGGGGGTCAACTTTGGCCTGTTACAGTCGGCACGCCTCTGGGTCACTTATAAAGACCGCCAGCTCTACTTTGACTCTCCGGACGAGGCCTGGGCTTTCGTCCAGGCAGAGAAGCTGGACTTGAACTGAGGACTGGGGGCTGGGGAATGGTGTACACAGAGGCTTTGTCCTCCTTGGTATCCTTTCGCTTTTATCGGTTCTATTTGATGGTGTCTTTTTGCTGTTCTGCTTTTTCGTTTTTTTGGGACTGTTATCTGTTTACTTGGGTGTTTTGTCACGTCTGTTTTTTTTCACTGGTTGAGAGTTTGAGAGTGGGTCGCGGTCCTGTTGGGTCATGTGCCCGTCTTTTCCCGCGTGTTGGATCGGGGGGGGGGCTCAGGATGGAAGCGCGGGCTTCTCTCCCGCACTGGAGGAGCAGTGGGCAGGGCCGGCACTGGTGGGGGGGGGGCGCAGTGGTTGTGTTGCACTGGGGAGGGTCATTGGGGTGGCGGGAGCAGCCAGGGTCAGCACGAGTCGGCTGACTTACGGAAGTACAATGGAAGGGGTTACGCAGCTAGGGGGGCCCTAGCTTGGGGGGGGGTGGGGGGTGGGGAGGCTTGGGGGGGAATAGTGGGGGGTACCGGGTTGCTGCTGGAATGGCCGAAAAGGAGCTGGAGCACGTAGAGGGCGTCTGTCGCCGTGGGGAACGGGCTCAGCGGGGGGCGCGGGCACGTGGCGGACTGAGGAAGGGTAATGGCTAGTCGACAGGGGAGTGGGGCAGATAGCCCCCTGATCCGGCTGATAACCAGGAATGTGAGGGGACTGAATGGGCCGGTCAAACGGGCCCGTGTGTTTGCGCACCTGAAGGGGCTGAAGGCGGATGTGGCCATGCTTCAGGAGATGCATCTGAAGGGTTAGATTGAGGAAGGGATGGGTAGGCCAAGTGTTTCATTCGGGACTGGATGCAAAAAATCAGGGGGTGGCGATCCTGGTGGGGAAGAGGGTGTCGATTGAGGCGTCGAATGTGGTGGCAGACAGCGGCGGGAGGTATGTGGCGGTAAGCGGCAGGCTGCAGGGGGAGCGGGTGGTGCTGGTCAATGTATACGCCCCGAATTGGGATGATGCGGGTTTCATGCGGCGCATGTTGGGCCGTATTCCAGATTTGGAGGCGGGGGGCCTGATAATGGGGGGGGGGGGGGGATTTCAACACGGTGCTGGATCCGCCACTGGATCGATCCAGATCCAGGACGGGTAGGAGGCCAGCAGCGGCTAAGGTGTTGAGGGGGTTTATGGACGAGATGGGAGGGATGGATCCATGGAGGTTTACGAGGCCGAGGGCCAGGGAATTTTCATACTTCTCCCATGTCCATAAGGCGTATTCCCGGATTGATTTTTTCATTATGAATAGGGCGCTGATTGCGAGGGTGGAGGATGCTGACTATTTGGCGATAGCCATTTCTGACCATGCGCCGCACTGGGTGGACCTCGAGCTGGGGGAGGAGAGAGACCAGCGCCCGCTTTGGCGCTTGGTGGTGGGGCTGCTGGCGGACGAGGAGTGGGCAGACGGGTTCGAGGATGTATCGAGAGGTACCTGGAGGCCAATGACAATGGGGAGGTCCGCGTGGGGAAGGTCTGGGAGGCACTGAAGGCGGTGGTTAGGGGGGAGTTGATCTCCATTCGAGACCACAGGGAGAGGAGAGAGCAGAGAGAGAGGGAGAGACTGGTAGGGGAGATGGTGAGGGTGGACAGGAGATACGCGGAGGCTCCGGAGGAGGGATTGCTGAGGGAGCGGCGTAGTCTCCAGGCTGAGTTCGACTTGCTAACCACCAGAAAAGCGGAAGCTCAGTGGAGGAAGGCACAGGGAGCGGTGTATGAATATGGGGAGAAGGCGAGCAGGATGCTGGCGCACCAGCTCCGCAAGCGGGATGCAGCCAGGGAGATTGGTGGAGTTAAGGATAGGGGAGGAAATGTGGTGCACAGGGGGGTAGACATTAATGGGGCCCTCAGGGACTTTTATGAGGAACTGTATCAGTCTGAACCCCCAGCGGAGGAGGGGGGGATGGGGCGCTTTTTGGACCGGCTGAGATTCTCGAGGGTGGAGGAGGGACAGGTGGAGGGACTGGGGGCGCCGGTTGAGCTGGAGGAGCTGGTCAAAGGGATAGGGAGCATGCAGTCGGGGAAGGCACCGGGGCCAGATGGGTTCCCGGTCGAATTCTGTAAGATGTATGCAGACCTGTTGGGCCCCCTGTTGGTTAGGACCTTCATTTTTTAAAAATAATTTTTATTGAAATTTTTACAAAATATAAACATCTTGACTCTATTAACAAACAACCGCGGTCACACCCCAAGAACAATACCCCCCCAACTTCAAGAGCAACTTCAAACAAAAGGAAAAAAAAAAACAAGAGCACCCAAACAATAAAAGGGAAAGAGATAGCACCCGCCACATCCCACAGACCCATGTACACAGTTCTCCCTCCCCCCAATCCAAACCCCCCCCTTCCTCCCCACCCCCGCCCCCCCACCCCCCACCCACCCCCAACCCGGGTTGCTGCTGCTGTCAGCCTATTTCCCTACCGTCCCGCCAGGAAGTCCAGGAAAGGCTGCCACCGCCTGAAAAACCCCTGTACTGATCCCCTCAGGGCAAATTTCACCCTCTCCAATTTAATGAACCCCGCCATATCACTGATCCAGGCCTCCACGCTTGGGGGCCTCGCATCCTTCCACTGGAGCAAGATCCTCCGCCGGGTTACTAGGGACGCAAAGGCCAGAACACCGGCCTCTTTCGCCTCCTGCACTCCCGGCTCCACTGCCACCCCAAAGATTGCGAGTCCCCAGCCCGGCTCGACCCTGGATCCCACCACCCTCGACACCGTCCTTGCTACCCCCTTCCAAAACTCCCCCAGCGCTGGGCACGCCCAAAACATATGGGCGTGGTTCGCTGGGCTCCCCGAGCACCTAGCACACCTGTCCTCTCCCCCGAAAAACCTACTCATCCTCGTCCCAGTCATGTGGGCCCTATGCAGCACCTTGAATTGCATGAGGCTAAGCCTCGCACAGGAAGAGGAGGAATTCACTCTCTCCAGGGCATCCGCCCACGTCCCCTCCTCAATCTCCTCCCCCAGCTCCTCTTCCTTTTTACCCTTCAGTTCCTCCACCGAGGCCTCGCCTACCTCCTGCATTACCTGGTATATGTCCGAAATCCTCCCTCCTCAAACCCACACCCCCGAGAGCACCCTGTCCCGTACCCCACGTGGGGGCAACAAGGGGAACCCCTCCATCTGCCGCCTGGCAAACGCCCTAACCTGCATATACCGAAACATGTCCCCCGGGGGAGCCCAAACTTCCCCTCTAACTCCCCCAAGCTCGCGAACCTCCCCTCCACAAACAGGTCCCTCAACCTCCTAACCCCTGCCCTGTGCCAGCCCCGGAATCCGCCATCAATGCTCCCTGGGACGAACCGATGGTTCCCTTGTATCGGGGCCTCCATCGAGCCCCCCATTTCTCCCCTGTGCCGTCTCCATTGCCCCCAAAGTTTGAGGGTAGCCGCCACCACCAGGCTCGTGGTATACCTCGTTGGAGGGAGCGGCAACGGCGCCGTTACTAGCGCCTCCAAGCTCATGCCCACACAAGACGCCGCCTCCATCCTCTTCCATGCTGCCCCCTCCTCGTCCATTACCCACTTACGCACCATCGCTGCGTTGGCAGCCCAATAGTACCCACAGAGGTTGGGCAACGCCAGCCCCCCCCTATCCCTGCCACATTCCAGGAACACTCTTCTAACCCTCTGAGTCCCATGCACCCACACAAATACCGTGATACTCCTGTTGACCCTCCTAAAAAAGGCCTTCGGGATAAGGATGGGAAGGCACTGGAACAGGAACAAAAACCTCGGGAGCACCGTCATCTTAACGGACTGCACCCTCCCCGCCAGTGACAGCGGTAACATATCCCACCTCTTAAACTCCTCCTCCATCTGCTCCACCAACCTTGTGAGGTTGAGCTTGTGCAGGGACCCCAGCTCCCCGCCACCTGGACCCCTAGGTACCTGAAGCTCTTCCCTGCCTGCTTCAATGGGAGCCTACCAATCCCCTCCTCCTGATCCCCCGGATGCACTACAAACAACTCACTCTTGACCAGGTTCAACTTATACCCCGAGAAACCCCGAATTCACTAAGAATCCTCATCACCTCCGGCATCCCCCCCACCGGGTCCGCCACATACAGCAACAGGTCGTCCGCGTACAGCGACACTCGATGCTCCTCCCCACCCCGCACCAGGCCCCTCCAGTTCCCTGACTCCCTCAATGCCATGGCCAGGGGCTCAATTGCCAACGTGAAGAGCAAGGGGGACAGGGGGCACCCCTGTCTCGTCCCCCGGTACAGCCGAAAGTACTCCGACCTCCTCCTATTTGTGGCTACACTCGCCATCGGGGCCTCGTAGAGCAGTCTCACCCACCGGATAAACCCCTCCCCAAACCCAAACCTCTCCAACACCTCCCACAAATACTCCCACTCAACCCTATCAAAGGCCTTCTCCGCATCCAATGCCACCACTATCTCCGCCTCCCCTTCCACAGCCAGCATCATAATAACGTTGAGGAGCCTTCGTACGTTTGTGTTCAGCTGCCTTCCCTTCACAAACCCTGTCTGGTCCTCATGAATGACCCTGGGCACGCAATCCTCTATTCTAGTGGCTAGGATCTTTGCCAGCAGCTTAGCGTCGGCGTACAGCAGCCTATATGATCCGCACTGCAGAGGATCCTTGTCCCGCTTCAGGATCAAGGAAATCAGCGCCCGTGACATAGTTGGGGGCAAAGCCCCCCCCTCCCTTGCCTCGTTAAAGGTCCGGACCAACAGGGGGCCCAACAGGTCCAAATACCTTTTATAAAATTCCGCCGGAAACCCGTCCGGCCCCGGCGCCTTCCCCGACTGCATGCTCCCTATCCCTTTAACCACCTCCTCCAGCTCGATCGGCGCCCCCAGTCCCTCCACCTGCTCCTCCTCCACCCTCGGGAATCGCAGCTTGTCCAAGAAGCGCCCCATTCCACCCCCCTCCACCGGGGGCTCCGACCGGTACAGTTCCCCATAGAAGTCTCTGAAGACCCCATTAACATCTACTCCCCCCCGCACTACCTTCCCAGCCTTATCCGTCACTCCCCCAATCTCCCTGGCCGCGTCCCGCTTTCGGAGCTGGTGAGCCAGCATCCTGCTCGCCTTCTCCCCGTATTCATACACCGCCCCCTGTGCTTTCCTCCACTGAGCTTCCGCCTTTCTGGTAGTCAATAGGTCGAACCTGGCCTGAAGGCTACGCCTCTCCCCCAGCAATCCCTCCTCTGGGACCTCCGCATATCTCCTATCCACCTGCACCATCTCCCCTATCAGTCTCTCCCTCTCCCTCTGTTCCCCCCTCTCCCTATGGGTTTGAATGGAGATCAATTCCCCCCTCATCACCGCCTTCAATGTCTCCCAGACCGTCCCCACTCGGACCTCCCCGTTATCATTGGCCTCGAGGTACCTCTCGATACACCCCCGAACCCTCTCGGCCACCTCCTCATCTGCCAGCAGCCCCACCTCCATGCGCCAGAGTGGATGTTGGTCCCTCTCTTCCCCTAGCCCGAGGTTCATCCAGTGCGGGGCATGATCTGAAATGGCAATAGCGGAGTATTCCACATCCTCCACCCTCGAAACCAACCCCCTGCTCAGGACAAAAAAATCAATCCTCGAGTAAGCCTTATGTACGTGGGAGAAAAACAAGTATTCCCTGGCCCTTGGCCTCGCAAACGGTGGGCAGCACGGTAGCATGATGGTTAGCATAAATGCTTCACAGCTCCAGGGACCCGGGTTCGATTCCGGCTTGGGTCACTGTCTGTGCGGAGTCTGCACGTCCTCCCCGTGTGTGCGCGAGTTTCCTCCGGGTGCTCCGGTTTCCTCCCACAGTCCAAAGATGTGCGGGTTAAGTGGATTGGCCATGCTAAATTGCCCGTAGTGTCCTAAAAAAAGTAAGGTTAAGGGGGGGGTTGTTGGGTTACGGGTATAGGGCGGATACGTGGGTTTGAGTAGGGTGATCATTGCTCGGCACAACATCGAGGGCTGAAGGGCCTGTTCTGTGCTGTACTGTTCTATGTTCTATGTAAACCTCCAGGGGTCCACTCCCCCCATCTGGTCCATGAAGCCCCTCAGCACCTTAGCCGCCGCCGGCCTCCTACCCGTCCGGGACTTGGATCGATCCAATGGAGGATCCAGTACTGTGTTGAAGTCCCCCCCCATGATTAGGCCCCCCACCTCCAGGTCCGGAATGCGGCCCAGCATACGCCGCATAAACCCCGCATCTTCCCAATTTGGGGCGTAAACATTCACCAACACTACCCGCTCCCCCTGCAGCTTACCACTCACCATCACATATCTCCCGCCACTGTCAGCCACCACATTTAACGCCTCAAACGACACCTTCTTCCCCACCAGGATCGCCACCCCCTTACTCTTCTCATCCAGCCCTGAGTGAAATACTTGGCCCACCCATCCCTTCCTCAGCCGGACCTGGTCCACCACTCTCAGGTGTGTCTCCTGGAGCATGGCCACATCCGCCTTCAGTCCCTTCAGGTGCGCAAATACCCGGGCCTGTTTGACCGGCCCATTCAGCCCCCTCACATTCCAGATTATCAGCCGGATCCGAGGGCTCCCTGCCCCCCTCCCCTGCCGATTAGCCATACCCCATCCCTTGCACACCCCCGGCCAGCGTCCCCCGCTCTGCCAGTTTCCCACGGCGGCAACTCCCCCCCCATCCAGCACCCCCTGCGTCCTCCAGCTCCTTCCTGACCGTTTCAGCAGCAACCCGGTACCCCCGCCCCCCCTCCCCTCCCCCCCCCCCCCCCAGGCTAGGACCCCTCCTAGCCGCTCCCCTCCCTCCACAGCACTCCCGTGAGCCAGCTAACTTCTGCTGACCCCGGCGACTCCCGCCCTACGTTCGGCTCCTCCCCACGTGGGACTGCCCCTCCTCCATTGTGCCCGTCAACGGGTCCCCCCTCCCCCCGTTCTTGCGCGGGGAAGGAAAACAGCCAGCAACGACCCACGCTTCTCAGCCCCGGCCCCGCCCCCACCATCTCACAGCGTGGGAACCCCGCAGAAAGCCCGCGCTTTCGCCCTGCCGGGCCCCGCCTCCTCCAGGGCCACTCCCATTGTCAGTCCCCCCCACCAGCTCCCCGAACTCCCCGTTTACCCCTCTGCCCGAACCCGTCCACCCGATCCCTGCTTAAAAACCCATATAGAAAAAACAGTACGACATCACCCCACCCACCCTGAGGCCAACCCACTTCTTACACTAAACCAAGCAAATGCAAATACAGTAAATACAGTATAATACAACATCCCCCATCCCAGACTCTCAGTTTGAGTCCAATTTCTCAGCTTGCACAAAGGCCCACGCCTCCTCCGGGGACTCAAAATAATGGTGTCGATCCTTATAGGTGACCCACAGACGTGCCGCCTGCAACATGCCGAACTTCACACTCCGTGAGTGGAGCACCGCCTTCGTCCGGTTAAACCCGGCCCTTCGCCTCGCCACCTCCGCACTCCAGTCCTGGAAGATCCGCACCTCCGTGTTCTCCCACTTGCTGCTCCGCTCCTTCTTGGCCCACCGGAGCACACACTCACGATCCATGAACCGATGAAACCTCACCAACACCGCCCACGGCGGCTCGTTCGGCTTGGGCCTCCTAGCCAGAATTCTGTGGGCCCCCTCCAACTCCAGAGGCCCCTGGAAGGACCCAGCCCCCGTCAGCGAGTTTAACATAATCACCACATAGGCCGCTAGGTCCAACCCCTCCAGCCCCTCCATGAGGCCCAGGATCCGCAAATTCTTCCTTCTCGACCGGTTCTCCAGCTCCTCGAACTGCTCCTGCCATCTTTTCTGGAGCGCCTCGTGCATCTCCACCTTCCCCGCCACGGCCACGACCTCGTCCTCCCTTTCGGAGGCTGCTGCTGCAGCTCCCGGATCGCAGCCCCCTGGGCTGTCTGGGTCTCCATCAGTTCCCTGTTAGTTACCTTCAGGGACTCCAGCAGCTCCAACTTCAGCTCCTGGAAGCAGCGCAGCAGAGTTGCCTGCTGCTCCTGGACCCACCTCCTGAGCTCCTCGAGGTCTCCGCCGGCCGCCATTTTATCTTCCTGCCCCTGTTTTTCCACAGGTGCTTTCTTCGGCTTTTTCTCTGCCCCGCTCCTGGTCCGGACCATGGGACAGTTGGGGTCGACTGCTGCCCTCTTCCCCCCGTTGGGGTTTGCCACTACAGCTCCGTTGGGGGCCCTGAAAAGAGCCCCAAAGTCCGATCTCCGTGGGAGCCGCCGAAAGTGCGGCTTAACTGCTCATCACCGCCACCGGAAGTCCCCTTGGTTAGGACCTTCAACGAGGCAAGGGAAGGGGGGCTCTGCCTCCGACGATGTTTCGGGCGCTGATTTCCTTGATCCTTAAGCGGGACAAGGATCCCCTGCAGTGTGGGTCATACAGGACGATCACACTCTTAAATGTAGACGCCAAGCTGTTGGCGAAGATTTTAACCACGAGGATAGGGGACTGTGTGCCGCAGGTTATCCACGAGGATCAAATGGGGTTCGTAATGGGTCTTATTATTAGGTTAGAGGAGGAGGGCGGGTGGGAGACACTATACGTGTAGTGTCTCAGGTATCCTCTCGACCAGAATTTATTGGCTAGGAGAAAATCCTTCCCAGAAGTCCGCGGGTCGTACTTCCGGTTCCCGCCTTATATTATCTTTGCTCCCACTGGCACCCCGCCGCTCGCAATGTGTCCCCTCGCGCTCTTTCACTGACTCACTGCCGCTCTCCTCGCGCTCTTTTATCCTGTGTCCCTCTTAACTCCCGCTGCTTTATGGGCTCTCTGTCTCTGAACTCCCGCTGCTTTATGGGCTCTCTCTCTGTCTCTGAACTCCCGCCGCTTTCTGGGCTCT
The DNA here is from genome assembly GCF_902713615.1 of Scyliorhinus canicula. Taxonomy (NCBI): domain Eukaryota; kingdom Metazoa; phylum Chordata; class Chondrichthyes; order Carcharhiniformes; family Scyliorhinidae; genus Scyliorhinus; species Scyliorhinus canicula. The sequence goes on from NC_052150.1 coordinate 191,570,725, forward strand.
CTCTGTCTCTGAACTCCCGCCGCTTTCTGGGCTCTCTCTCTGTCTCTGAACTCCCGCCGCTTTCTGGGCTCTCTGTCTCTGAACTCCCGCTGCTTTATGGGCTCTCTGTCTCTGAACTCCCGCTGCTTTATGGGCTCTCTCTCTGTCTCTGAACTCCCGCTGCTTTATGGGCTCTCTCTCTGTCTCTGAACTCCCGCCGCTTTCTGGGCTCTCTCTCTGTCTCTGAACTCCCGCCGCTTTCTGGGCTCTCTCTCTCTCTCTGAACTCCCGCCGCTTTCTGGGCTCTCTCTCTGAACTCCCGCTGCTTTATGGGCTCTCCCTCTGTCTCTGAACTCCCGCTGCTTTATGGGCTCTCCCCCGGTCTCTGAACTCCCGCCGCTTTCTGGGCTCTCTCTGTCTCTGAACTCCCGCTGCTTTATGAAGTTTAAAACCCTCAAATCTTCAAAGGCATTTGAAGATTCAGCATGGAGAGTTCGATGACAAACCTCTTGATTCTTTTCAAAGCATGCAGCAAGAACTTAAATCGTCAGCTGAAGTGCTTAGCAGAAATGTAACATTCATGATGAAGCAAGAGGGATTGCGAGGACCAAGCAAGCCCACCTGCCGCATTAAAAGGAAGCAATAATGGCGTGTCATGAAGGTCGGCCGGCGTGGGTCGCTAACGTCAGCCAGCATGTCTCGCAAACGTCGACCAGCATGGGTCCCGAAGGTTCGCCAATAGGTAAAAGTGGGTCCCGGGCAAAAAAGTTTGAAAAACATTGCCTAAGAGCACAGGGGGTGTACCTGCAACACAAAGACCGCTGCGGCTCAAGGTAGCGACTCCCCAATACCTTCGCAAGGGCAACTAAGAATTAAAATTAGCCAGCAACGACCGTTTCCTGTGAGGGAATGAAAAAGGGCTTGTAACTATGTGAGGTTTATCTTTGTTGTATCAACTATTTAAAGCACACTTGTCTTTTTGTCTTTTGTTAATGTTTAAATTTTAGGTGGCTTGTTGCAGTAAACATTGTGAAAAGCAAACTTGTCTTTCAGTTTTCGTCCTGTTAGTTTTGTTCAATTTCTTTAGTTACGGTTCTCTACAGGGATCGTAACAGTTGATTGATGGATGAATTTTGATCAGGACACTAAGATAACTACCCTGCTCCTCTTTGATAATAATAATCTTTTATTTGTGTCACAGGTAGGCTTACATTAACACTGCAATTAAGTTACCGCAAAAATCCCCAAGTCGCCACATTCCGGCACCTGTTCGGGTACATTGAGGGAGAATTCACAATATCCAATTCACCTAACAAGCACAGCTTTCAGAACGTGCGAGGAAACCGGAGTCCCCGGAGGAAACCCACGCAGACATGAGGAGAACATGCAGACTCCGCACAGCCAGTAACCCAAGCCGGGAATCGAACCCGGATCCCAGGCGCTGTGAAGCAACAGTGTTAACCACTGTGCTATCATGCCGTCCGTGAAATAGTGCTATGGTAGATTTTACATTCTCCTGATGTGGCAGATGTGGCGTTGATTTAATGTCTCACCTGAAAGACAGCACCTCCCCCAGTGCTGCACTCCCACAGTACTGCATGAAAGAGTCAGCTTTGAATTTTGTGCTCAAGCCAAAAATAGGACTTGAATCCAACAAATTAATCCACCAATTTGAAAGCCACATTTCATTTTTGGCCCTTTCTACAAGTTCTGCCACCCCACCATCCAGTGGGATTCATCCGGACTATCCTGCCTACCACTGGACTCAGTCTGCACAATGAGAAATTCCACCCTCAGGGTTTATCCACCATCGTAGAATGCCTGCAGTGCAGAAGGAGGTCATTCAGCCCAATGAGTCTGCACCAACCCGCCAAAAGAGGACCCCACTCAGGCCACCCTATCTCTGTAACCCCGTAACTCCACCTAAACTGCACATCATTGGACACTGAGGGGCACTTTTACCATGGCCAATCCATCTAACCTACACATCTTTGGACTGTGGGAGGGCACCGGAACACCCGGAAGAAACCCACGCAGAAAAGGGGAGAATGTGCAAACTCCACACAGTCACCCAAGGTTGGAATTGAACCCAGGTCCCTGGCACGAGGCAGCAGTGCTAACCACTGTCAACACAATTGCTCCTGCCATGGTCTACAAGTGCGAACACCTTGCACCAACTTCCCAGTAAAACAACCTGACCCCTCCTTTAATCTTTTACAAACAAACACCCTGTTTACTGTCAACAAAATTCAGGTCTGGACACATGGCCACGTTATTCCTCCATTTTACCATGGCCGCAAAAGATAATAATCTAATAAAACCTCTCATTTGTAACAAGGCAGATTCAATTATGGCTTTCAACATGAATTGTGGCTTTAGAACCTGAAGAGAAAATAACTTGCATGGGCTGCAGAAAAAGGCCGGGTAGTGAGACCAGCTGAGTTGCTCTGGGAGAGAGCCAATACAGACACAACAGGCCGAATGGTATCCTTCTGTGCTCTAACCATTTTATGACTTGGGGGTACTTGGAATATATCTGGAATGAAAACCTTTCATCAGTTTGTATGAGAATAATTAAGGCCACTGATTTACAGTTTTCACATGAAATTCAGCAGTCTCAGAATTTATTTTCTAAAATAGAATGTTAGTGTGCTGATTCAGCCACTGAATCAGCGGCCTTGACAATACATTGTGCACTGGACAGCCTGACACCCCTACTGTTTGGAAAAATATGCCTGCTGATCCACCGGAGTAAATCACAGAACTGCTAGTTTAATTTATATATATTATGTTATGTGCTTTGAACAAAACAAAGTAACTATTGAAAATATAACCAGGGCAGCACGGTGGCACAGTGGTTAGCACTGCTGCCTCATGGCGCTGAGGTCCCAGGTTCGATCCCAGCTCTGGGTCACTGTCCGTGTGGAGTTTGCACATTCTCCCCGTGTCTGCGTGGGTTTCGCCCCCACAACACAAAGATGTGCAGGGTAGGTGGATTGGCCACGCTAAATTGCCCCTTAATTGGAAAAAATGGATTGGGTACTCTAAATTTATTTAAAAAAAGAAAACGTAACCAATATGCTTGTCCTTGAACATGCTATACAAATGCAGAGTCCCAATGGACAAGTTTAAAATTCATTACAAGAATGTTTCTTCTAATGTTCGAGGTGGATTCACAATATTAGTGTTTCTAGCAATTGGAATACCAGTTTTATTTTCTGAGTTTGCAATTACCAGAATGCAGGCTCTGACTGTGATTGATATTTGATATACCTTCTCGTCTGTCGAGTTCACTCTTTGACAGATGTACACGCTGAGCAGACCTTTATTATGATCAGTTATTTCTTTGTTCAGAGGCAAAAAAGATTGATGTTTCTCTGTTTTTTAATGGCTTTTTAAGTGCTTGGAAGGTTTTCTGACAAAGTCTGTCATCTTTTTCACAATCCCATTCACATTCCTTCTATCGGATCCTTTGTTTGAGTGGACGGCTCTGGAAAATTTCAGTCAGAACATGAATTGTTTTTCGAACATGAGATGAGAGGGAGGCAAGTTCTGTGTCATTCTTCCCACCCCTACCCCACCTCCCCAAAACGTTTACTTATTGTTTCGGTTGTATTGCAGGCAGTGATTCAGGGGTAATTCAGTGTGGCCAATTCACCTACCCTGCACATCTTTGGGTTGTGGGGGCGAAACCCACGCAAACACGGGGAGAATGTGCAAACTCCACACGGACAGTGACCCAGGATCGAACCTGGGACCTCAGCGCCGTAGGCAGCAGTGCTAACCACTGCAGCCCTAACATTTTTGAGAAATGATAAAGCACTGTATAAATGCAAGTTGGCATTGTGGGGTTTTATGCATGATAATTGTCTACGTCTGTTCTGTGCCGTGTTGGAGGCACTTCCTTTCGTCCAGAAGTTGCGGGTTTCGACGTCCAGCTGTCAGCGTTTGGCAGCATTACCACTCTGAAGGCTAATGAGTTGGATGATCAGCCATGATCGTGATGAATGGCGCAGCAGGTACGAAGGACCAAAAGGCCTCCTCCTGCTACTATCTTCTATGTATCTATGAACCCTGAGCGCGGCTTCAAGAATTAGCACAAATGCAGGTTAACCATGGAAATTCTTAAATTGTGGTCTGTTATTCACTGCTCTGCCACAGGTTGCACTGTAGACCCTCCCCTCCCCCGCCAGCGAAACCTAATTGAGCTGGGCAAGGACTTCTTACTCTTTTCTGCAAGAGAAATGCAGCAACGTCCAATCTATGTTGTTCATAGACCTAACTAAAGTTTTTGGCAGTCTGAGTCAACCTGGTCTATGTCACTTGCTCTCCAAGCAAGTTTGTGAAAATCCTGCACCTATTTCATGATGGCACAGTTGGACGTTTGGGCGGCACGTAGCACAGTGGTTAGCACTGTTGCTTCACAGCACCAGGGTCCCAGGCTTGATTCCCGCTTGGGTCACTGGCTGTGCGCAATCTGCACATTTTCCGTGGATTTCTGCTCCGGTCTCCTCCCACAAGTCCCGGAAGACGTGCTGTTAGGTAATTTGGACATTCTGAATTCTCCCTCTGTGGACCCGAAAAGGCACCAGAATGTGGCGACTGGGGGCTTTTGACAGTAACTTCATTCCAGTGTTTTAAAAAAAAAATAAATTTAGATAAGCCAATTCATTTTTCCAATTAAGGGGCAATTTAGCATGGTCAATCCACCTAGCCTGCACATTTTTGGGTTGTGGGGGCGAAACCCACGCAAACACGGGGAGAATGTGCAAACTCCACACAGACAGTGACCCAGAGCCGGGATCGAACCTGGGACCTCGGCGCCGTGAGGCAGCAGTGCTTCTCACTGTGCCACCGAGCTGCCCACTTCATTCCAGTGTTAATGTAAGCTTTACTTGTCACAATAAAGATTATTATATTATATTGTGCCTGTGGCGAGATGTCTGATACCTTTGCAGTAACCAGCAGTATAAAGCAAGGTTGCTTTGTAGCTCCCTAACTCTTCCATCCCTTCTTTGGAAGTCACCAGTCACATGTCTGCAGGCATCAACTTTAGGTTCAACTCAGCGAAGCTCTTCAATCTCTCCAGATAGCGTGTCTCCACCAAATTGGCAGAGGCAGTAAGCAAAGAGCATCCGTGAGCAAATGATTGCAGTATCTTCATGTAAGCCTACTTGTGACACTAATAAAGATTATTATTATAACAGCCCACACCAAGGAAGGCATCTAAACAATGCACACACATTCTCGAGGGCTGCCAAAAACACTGTTCTCCAAATCAGTGTCCCCAAGTCTGAGGTTATGTTTCAGCCTGGACCAACACATGTCCTGAAGCATCAGACATAATCATTGATAACACCTATCACAAGGCTGTCGAAACATTCTCATACCTTGGCAATGGGGTGCCATTGATGTGGATAATCAAGTTCTGTCCATGGCTGACTCCATGATTGTGCCTGGAAGCAGCATGACATTAAGTGGAAGATGAAAATCAATCTCTCCTATACCACTCTTCACCACCCTGCAATGTGGTGCAGAATCCTGCATCTGCTCCAGGAGCCACACCAAAGTTCTGGAACGCTTCCACCATACACAGCCCAGGTCCACCATGAAAATTCGATGACAGTAAAAATTCACAAACAATGAGGGAGGGCCTTCATTGTGTTGGGTTCAGCAGCATGGAAACCAGCGGAAAATTCAGCTTGGATCAGCAGGATAAGTCCCCCGCATGAATGGGTGGCACTGTAGCATAGTGATTAGCACTGTTGCTTCACTGTTCCAGGGTCCCAGGTTCGATTCCCGGCTTGGGTCACTGTCTGTGCGGAGTCTGCACATTCCCCCGTGTGTGCGTGGGTTTCCTCCGGTTGTTCCGATTTCCTCCCACAGTCCAAAGATGTGCAGGTTAGGTGGATTTGGCCATGATAAATTGCCCTTAGTGTCTAAAAAGGTTAGATGGGGTTACTGGATTACGTGGATAGGGTGGAGGTGCGGGTTTAAGTGGGGTGCTCTTTCCAAGGACCGGTGCAGACTCGATGGGCTGAATGGCCTCCTTCTGCATTGTAAATTCTACAATTCTATGAATGAAGGCAGAATTCCCAAACCGATCTTCGATGAGGAACTGTGTCAGGGAAAATGACATCAAGGTGATCAGTTTACAAATGGCAAAAGGACAGGATTTTTTAAAAATTCCAAACCTGTACAGGGAACATTGCAGCCAATCTGCCTGCATGGTGGCCAGCTCTGAAATTCGTCTCAGCGTGTTTTATGGACCATCTACTCCAAACTCACAAAATCCGACATGCCCCAGATGTAATGCAGCTGCAAAAGTTCCCCAAACACCAACAATGACAATGTGTACCTCCAGCTCTCTGGATATTTATGCCCTGGTACCTTATCAGACCCTGAATTCATTAGAGGGCACACAGAAGATGATGAACTAATTTATAAATTGGTCATACTCGAACAAGGAGGAGTCTCCAACGAGGTCCTGCTTTCTACTCTAATAATGCTTTTCGAAACCACTTGGCAAATGAGATGCAACTGGGCGGGATGCTGGAGGTTAGAAAATACAAATGGTGCTTGTGGATAATAATCTGCCTCTCGAAAATCCTTTCTGACTTGGATATCTGCATTGCATTGGCGATTGTCCCAACTGAACACTGCTAACACACTGAGGCAGAACATCAAATATTGCTGAAGAGCTGTCACACGGCATTATTGACCAACTCCAGCAGCACAATCAAACTTTGTCTGCTCAATTTCTCAGCAGCAGTGGTCCATGCCACACACTTTGAGGGAAAAAGTGTCATCAAATCTCAAGCTTAAAGGAAATGGGAGACATCCGTAAGTAAAGTGAACAATATGTACAAGATCCCACTGGCAGGCATACAAAAAAAACACACGAGCAGCGATGCCAGAAAAGATGAAGTAGATGCATGCAGCACAACTGGCCACAGATATGAGCAGTCACTCTGTGTTGAACGGCAGGCAGGTTAGGATTAATACAGAGGAAAACGGGAAAACTGAAAGGACCATGAAAGCAAATCACCAACCGGAGCAAATCAAAATAAATATGTACTGTCAGATTCACTCATTCTTGAAGGCAAGCATCACGAGAGAAGAGATTCACCACCACACATGGAAACACAATGTTCCACCAACACTCATTAGGGATGGTTATCAGCACACAGCCATATTCAAAATATCAGACACAATGAACCCTATTCACTATCAGCCAGCAGACACGGATATTAATGCAAAACAAACCTCAACAACACGCCACAATATTTCATCGTTAGACACGTTACAATTGTTTTTCATTCATTCTGAATCCATACCGACAGCAGTTTATGGTGTGCCTGCTGTTGAGCATTTTCCAGAACTGTTAAGTTTATTGGCCTATAAATTCCAAGATTTTTCCCTGAACATTGGAATAATGTTTACTCTCCTCCAACCTCAGGTAAAGGGGCTGTGTGTGTGTGTGCTCTTGCTGGTGCCCCAGAGAACTGAACTGGACTATGGACTATGTCCTCTCTCATTTACTTTGGGCTCTCCGGTGTCTGGGTCACAATCCCAGAGCTGCCAACCTAAAGTTACATTCCAACCACCTCGATCAGGAAGACAGCTCGCCCACTATATTTCCAAGGGCAACAAGGATAGGCACACATTCACTGCGGAGGGCATTACTGTAAGGAAGTGGGCTAAATGAGTGAATTGTGCAATTCAGTATCTCCCGCTTGTTGATGCAAATCTTCAGCTGCAGGTAGCCTTCAGGGGGGAGCAAGTTATCAACAACAACTTGCATTCATAAACTTCCGAAACCTTCCCACGTCTCAAGGTCTCTGTCTTCTACATTGACATATTGTAACGTGAAGGATGTGCACCAAATGTTAAAGATCATTTATACTCCTGTATTTTGTAGGTGCTGCAGGATATTGCAAATGTTAGAGAAGCGAAAGTCTATTTCTGGTTTCATTATAACCTGCATTTGGACACATCTGCCTGGAAAGTGCTGAAACATTGACAACGCTCAAGATTTAACCCAAGGGCCAAGTTCAGCTCACTGCCTCCTTTCAGCTGCCCTGCGGTTCCATTCTGCTTTGTGTCTGCAATGCACATTTGCAGCCTGAGGTGTTTGAACCTCTAGGAGAGGACTGAGAGTGTTTCAGAGTAACCTTCCATCAGGAAACACTGCTGAAGTGTTTTGACTGAAACGTCAACTTGGCACTTTTGTCTTCACACACACACACACACACACACAGTGGTTCTGGCATTTTCAGATTTCCAACATCTGCAGTTTAATTTGTTTTGCATTTCTTGCGCTTTGGAAGTTTAGAGAAAGCGCTGTGGAAGTTCTCAGAAGGGTCACATGGACTCAAACTCTATGTTTTCTCTCTCCACAGACGTTGCCAGCCCAGACCTGCTGATTCATCCAGCGTTTTCCGTTTGTATTTATAATTCGAGAAAGCTCGTCCCTGATTGGTACTTTTAGACCCATGAAGGAACAATGTTTGACTCCAGTCTCCCAGGGTTAGGGAGAAAGAAGGCAGTTGGAGGGGGGGGGGGGGGGGGGGGAAGGAGAGAGAGGCTCACACAATGGGCTTAAAGAGCTGTGGCTGGTGCTCTCTCGCCATCAAACTGCATGGCACAAGTTCCAAAGCAGTGGACACATGTTGGGAGGACTGAGCTACAATGGTGGTGGTGACAGCAGCAGTGGGGAGCAAATCACTGCCAAGACAACACGAGGCAGTACACCAGTCATGGAAAGGAAGGGCAAAAAGTTAAGTGAGGTGCTGATTCTTTGAAGATGTGGAGCTCAGTGCCGAGAGGGGCATGGGGTTTGACTTTGAGAGCATAAAGGGCTCATGTTTTTATAGTACGGGGCACATTCTTTAACACAATGATATGCAACACTGTCAATGCTTGTGTTCTGTAGATTTCGGTATGACCTCAAAGCATCCCTGAAGAAGTCAAACATCCCCTCTGACTGATGGGAGCCCCTGGCCTGTAACTGACCCAAGGTTCATTCAGGAAGGCACCAAACACATAGGGAGACTTTGTCGGAGAAATGCAAAAACCTCCAAACAACCCATCAACCCAAACCTTCAAAGACTGCTTTCCACGGCATGTGGCAGAGTCTGGCGATCACACATTGGGTTGATCAGCCTCCTCAGAACCCGTCAAATTGGAGTGGAAGAAAATTATTTGCGATCCCAAGGGACTCTTTAAAACAAAGGCACGTAGGTTCCTCATCATCTCGCTGGTTGGATATCTTGTTCCAAATGATACGCGTAAAGTTGTGACTAGTATTAAAAAACACATTACCAGGGCACCTCACATCTGTTGTGATCTGTTTAAATAATGAAAATAACAGGAACCCAAAAATGATACTGAATATTATTGTAAAACAAGTATCGTAATTTTAATGACCAAGGATGTCAGGGGTAGGAAGGAAAAGATTTGTTTTACTATTAACAATAATCGGCCTCCGGCAGTAACTATCTCTAATCACAGTCCCCGTTGGGACAACCAACATGCTGGTCCCTTCTCGGGCCGGCATTTATGCTCGGTTCTAACGAGCCCCAGCTGGGTGGGCCTCCTCCCCTTACCTGGGAAGCTCATACTGCAGAGCCCCATGGGGAGATCAATAATGGTTTCCCCTTGGGGGTATTGACACCCCTCCTCCCCTGCAAAGTCCAAAGGTTCCCCCTCAGCCATCATTACTGTTGGCGCTTGTGCCACTTTGCCTGACGCTCTGCTTCTGCCAGTGACGGTTCTGGGTGGGGTGGTGTATAGTGGGTTTTGCTGGCTGACCTGCAGAGGGCTATTGCTGGAACTTCAGCCCTGGACATGATATCGTCCTTCTGAGCAGATGCTTCTATGTCTATATCAAAGCTGATGTTGGTCCAATTGATGGGTCATGGCCGATTGGGTCCCCTGGCTGAGGGGTGATTCCTGGAACAGTGGAGGCATCAATGTCATTGAATGGGTGTCGTATAGCGCAGGCTCCCCGCTTCATGAGGTGGTCCACATGTAGTTGGACTTTCCCTTGGATCTTGACCCCCCCCCCCCAACCCTCCATCAGACACCAAAGCTTCGGGTGTGGACTATAGACCCTGATTGAAACGTCCGAGCCTTTCAACGGTCATAGGGCCATTTCTTTGACTGGCGGTGGCACACAATCCAAAGGTGTGCAGGGTAGGTGGATTGGCCACGCTAAATTGCCCCTTAATTGAAAAAAATTCTTAAAAATTAAACATTTAATGATCGATGAAGCCAATGGTAGGAAGCAAAAGATTTATTTTACTATTCACAATAATCTGCCCGAGACAGAAACTATCTCCAATCACAGTCCCCCGTTGGGTCAACCCTGCAGGTTTTGTATTTTTATTTAAAATTTTTTTTTAACATTTAGTGTAGCCAATTTGATTTTCCAAATAAGGGGCAATTTAGTGTGGCCAATCCACCTACCCTGCACATGTTTGGGTTCTGGGGGCGAAACCCATGCAAACACGGGGAGAATGTGAAAACTCCACACGGTCAGTGACTCAGAGCTGGGATAGAACCTGGGTCCTCAGCGCCACGAGGCAGCAGTGCTAACCATTGCACCACCGTGTTGCCCTATGCATCAGCCTTTATGTTCAGTACTGATGAGCCCTGGGGACGGCATGTGGCTCAGTGGATAGCACTGGGACTGCGGCGCTGAGGACCCGGGTTCGAATCCCAGCCCTGAGTCACTGTCCGTGTGGAGTTTGCACATTCACCCCATGTCTGCGTGGGTGTCGCCCCCCCCCCCCCCCCCCCCCCCCCCCCCCCCCCCCCCCCATAACCCAAAGATGTGCAGGTTTGGTGGATTGGCCACACTAAATTGCCCCTTAATTGGAGGAAATATAATTAGGTACTCTTGGAAAGAATTGAATGGGTGATGGAATTTCTGAACTCTGCTGGTGCCCTGCAGCTGTTCAGCATTAATTGGCTGAAGGCAGGACCTCTGCTCCTCCCCCAGGAGTAGGTCCCACCTCAGACAGCTGCAGGCCGGCCTGATTGACCCCAGCAGCACCCGGATCGGCAACCCACTGTCGGGATCACGAGTCAGTGCCGGAGCCAGGATGGAGCTAAGTGCTCGGGGCTGTCATGGTGGGCACAGTGAGGAGGAGAGGAAGTGGGGAGCTTGATGGAGAGGTCGGGGTGGTGGGGGGAAGGCAGGAAGACTTGTAGAGCCCCAAGTATGAAAGGGGGCCAGTGATGGAAGCCCTCCCTTTCGAGCCCGAGGTACAGTAACCTGACGGTCATCCCCACTGCTGCTGATAAAATTGAGGCCTGGCAGGAAACAGCCCTTAAGTGACCATTAATTGGCCACTTAAGGGCCCCAATTGGGCCAAGGGCAGTTGGGCTGTCTAAGCTGTAAAATTATGAGGTCAGGGCAGGTGAGAGGGCAGTGGGAATTTTATGGACCCCCCCTCCCATGTAAACCTGCCAGCAGGGTCACATAAAATTCTTCTCCTTCGGCCTGTCTAATCCCAACATATGAAAAAATGAAATGAAAATCACTTATTGTCACGAGTAGGCTTCAATGAAGTTACAGTGAAAAGCCCCTAGTCGACACATTCCGACGCCTGTCCGGGGAGGCTGGTACGAGAATCGAACCGTGCTGCTGGCCTGCTTGGTCTGCTTTCAAAGCCAGCGATTTAGCCCTGTGCTAAACAGCTGCTATAACAACTCAGTGCTGCTTATTATCAAAGTTTTCACATTTAATTTGTGATGTCAAAAACTAGCACTCATAAAACTGACGCATGGTTATGTTACTGAGCTGGTCATTTCTGGGGCTCAACTAATAATCCTGAATAAATGAATCTAAATCAACACAAATCCCACCCTGGCAGCTGGAGGATTTTAATTCAGTTAATTAAATAAATCTGGAATGAAAAAGGCTCACATCAGTAACCATGACCACGAAATTACCAGATTGCCATAAAACCCCATATGGCTCAGTTATGTCCTTTGTGGAACTCTGCCATCCGTACTTGGACTGACCTCCTTGTGACTCCAGACCCACAGCAATTTGGTCGACTCTTAACTGCCTCTGAAATAGCCGAGCAAGTCACTCAGTTGTACAGGGTTGAGCAATAAATATTGCCAATGACACCCGCATTCTGGGAATTAATTAATACAAATAGGATATTAAATACAGGAGTAATTTTCTTTCGTAATAAGACAAACGCAACATAATAAATTATATTTTAAAATCAGCGAATCAATGGGGTGCGTCCTGTAGTACTGCTCCCTCTTGCGGCCATTGTTAATTCTACAGTCAAGTATTTTGAGCAGTACCTAATTACAAGTTCACTGCACAGTGAAGATTTAACAGCTCCATACTTATAACAGAGAATGGTTTCAATTAGAACTTCTCTTGCAAATAGAATTAGTAACTAGGAAAATTATAATTGCATCCTCCAAAGCGAGTGAGCAACCTCCACTCCAGAGTGCTACAATTCTTCTTTTGTGTCCTAGTTTCCAGTTAGTGATTTCTTTCAGATGCTGAGGCTGAGACTGCGGCAAGAGAAGGAGATGGAATCGGGGGTGAGGGAACAAAGATTGTGGCTGGGGCAGAAAGCAACTGCTTAATTTGACCCAGAATTGAATTGGAGGAAATTGCAACCCATCTAGATGTTAGATAAGCAGGCTGACGACAACAGAGGAGGTGGTGATAGGTAAAGTAGAATTGATGTTGTTGGTAAACATATGGAACTTGACATTACGCTTATGATAATGTTGCCAAAGGATGCCGTGTTACTATACTTGGTCCTCAAAGTAACCGATAACATTTGACATGACCCTAACAAAGATTTGGAGCAATTTGGGGGAAACATGTACAAATCAAGGTACCAGAAAAGTCAGAATCTGTGTTGTTACCTTCCAGGACTCATGCTGAACTTTTAAACTCCTGCAAACATGAACACCATTAAGGGAGGCGGCGGTGGCATAGTGGTATTGTCACTGGACTAGTAAACCAGGGACCCAGGGTAATTGCTCTGGGCGCACAGGTTCAAATCCCTCTATGGCAGATGGTGAAATTTGAATAAAATTAAAAATCTGGAATTAAAAGTCTAATGATGACCATGAAATAATTGCCGATTGTCATGAAAAAAAAAACAATCTGGCCATTTAGGGAAAGAAATCTGCTGTCCTTACCTGGTCTGGCCTCCATGTGACTCCACCCCTCAAGGGCAATTAGAGGTGGGTAATAAATGCTGGCACAGCCAGCCATACCAATAAATTAAAAAAGTGTGAAATTTTAATATTAGCTGTACAGAAATCATATCCAACTCAAAGTACAAAGAAAATTACAGCACAGGAACAGGCCCTTCGGCCCTCCCAGCCTGCGCCGATCCAGATCCTTTATCTAAACCTGTCGCCTATTTTCCAAGGATCTACTTCTCTCTGTTCCCCGCCCGTTCATACTTCTGTCTAGATGCATCTTAAATGATGCTATTGTGCCCGCCTCTACCACATCCGCCCAGGCACCCACCACCCTCTGCATAAAAATCTTTCCACGCACATCTCCCTTAAACTTTTCCCCTCTCACCTTGAAATCATGACCCCTTGTAATTGACACCCCCAATCTTGGAAAAAGCTTGTTGCTATCCACCCTGTCCATACCTCATAATTTTGTAGACCTCAATCAGGTCCTCCCCCTCAACCTCTGTCTTTCCAACGAAAACAATCCTAATCTACTCAACCTTTCTTCATAGCTAGCACCCTCCATACGAGGCAACATCCTGGTGAACCTCCTCTGCACCCTCTCTTCCATTGACCGTATAGTCCGCTCTTGAATTGGATCTTCCAAAATGCATCACCTCGCATTTGCCTGGATTGAATTCCATCTGCCATTTCTCTGCCCAGCTCTCCAATCTATCTATATTTTGCTGTATTCTCTGACAGTCCCCCTCGCTATCTGCAACTCCACCAATCTTAGTATCATCTGCAAACTTGCGAATCAGACCACGTATACCTTTGTCCATATCATTTATGTATATCACAACCAACAGTGGTCCGAGCACGGATCCCTGTGGAACACCACTAGTCACCTTTCTCCATTTTGAGACACTCCCTTCCACCACTTCTCTCTGTCTCCTGTTGCCCAGCCAGTTCTTTATCCATCTAGCTAGTACACCCTGAACCCCATGCGACTTCACTTTTTCCATCAACCTGCCATGGGAAACGTTTTCAAATGCCTTACTGAAGTCCATGTATATGACATCTACAGCCCTTCCCTCATCAATTAACTTTGTCACTTCCTCAAAGAATTCTATTAGGTTTGTAAGACATGACCATCCCTGCACAAAACCATGCTGCCTACCACTGATGAGTCTATTTTCTTCCAAATGTGAATAGATCCTTTCCCTCAGTATCTTCTCTAACAGTTTGTCTACCACTGACGTCAAGCTCACAGGTCTATAATTCCCTGGATTATCCCTGCTACCCTTCTTAAACAAAGGGTCAACATTAGCAATTCTCCAGTCCTCCGGGACCTCACCCGTGCTCAAGTATGCTGCAAAGATATTTGTTAAGGCCCCAGCTATTTCGTCCCTCGCTTTCCTCAGCAACCTGGGATAGATCCCATCCGGACCTGGGAACTTGTCCACCTTAATACCTTTTAGAATACCCAAAACTTCCCCCTTCCTTATGCCGACGTGACCTAGAGTATTTAAACATCCATCCCTAACCTCAACATCCGTCATGTCCCTCTCCTTGGTGAATACCGATGCAAAGTACTCATTAAGAATCTCACCCATTTCCTCTGACTCCATGCATAAATTCCCTCTTATGTCTTTGAGTGGGCCAATCCTTTCTCTAGTTACCCTCTTGCTCCTTATATACGAATAAAAGGCTTTGGGATTTTCCTTAACTCTGCTAGCCAAAGATATTTCATGACCCCTTTTAGCCCTCTTTATTTCACGTTTGAGATTTGTCCTACTTTCCCAATATTCCTCTAAAGCTTCATCAGTTTTAAGTCGCCTAGATCTTATGTATGCTTCCTTTTTCATCTTAGCTAGTCTCACAATTCCCCCATCATCCATGGTTCCCTAATATTGCCATTTCTATCCCTCATTTTCACAGGGACATGTCTGTCCTGCACTCTAATCAACCTTTCATGAAAAGATTCCCACATTTCAAATGTGGATTTGCCCTTAAACAGCTGCTCCCAATTCACATTCCCTAGCTCCTGCCGAATTTTGTTTTACTTGGCCTTTCCCCAATTTAGCATTCTTCCTTTAGGACCACTCTCGTCTTTGTCCATGAGTATTCTAAAACTTATGGAATTGTGATCGTTATTCCCAAAGTAATCACCGACTGAAACTTCAACCACCTGGTCGGGATCATTCGCCAATACCAGGTCCAGTATGGCCCCTTCCCGAGTTGGACTATTTACATACTGCTCTAAAAAAACTCTCCTGGATGCTCTTTACAAATTCTGCTCCATCTACGCCTCCAACACTACATGAGTCCCATTCAATGAAAATGAAAATCGCTTATTGTCACAAGTAGGCTTCAAATGAAGTTACTGTGAAAAGCCCCTAGTTGCCACATTCTGGCGCTTGTTCGGGGAGGCTGTTACAGGAATTGAACCGTGCTGCTGGCCTGCCTTGGTCTGCTTTCAAAGCCAGCGACTTAGCCCTGTGCTAATGGGGAAGTTAAAATCTCCCATCACGACCACCCTATTGCTCCTACATTTTTCTATAATCTGTCTATATATTTGTACCTCTGCTTCACGCTTATTTTTGGGAGGCCTGTAGTAAAGTCCCAACAATGTTACTGCACCCTTCCTATTTCTTAGCTCTACCCATATTGCCTCAGTGCTCAAATCCTCCATAGTGCCCTCCTTAATCACAGCTGTGATATCATCTCTGACCAGTAATGCAACTCCTCCACCCCTTTTACCTCCCTCTCTATCCCTCCTGAAGCATCAATACCCTGGGATATTTAGTTGCCAATCTTGCCCTTCCCTCAACCAAGTCTCAATATATCATATAACATCATATTCCCGAGTACTAATACAAGCCCTAAGTTCATCTGCCTTACCTGCTACACTTCTCGCATTAAAACAAATGCACCTCGGACCACCTGTCCCTTTGAGTTCATTATCTCTTCCCTGTCTACTCTTCCCCTTAGTCACAATGAGTTCATTATCTAGTACCTTACTGACTTTGGTTGCTGCCTCTTTACTGACCTCTAACTTCCTAATCTGGTTCCCATCCCCCTGCCACATTAGTTTAAAACGTTCCCAACAGTACAAGAAAAAGCAATCCCTAGGACATTGGTTCCAGTCCTGCCCAGGTGTAGACCATCCGATTTGTAATGGTCCCACCGCCCCCAGAACCGGTTCCAATGTCCCAAAAATCAGAACCCCTCCCTCCTGCAGCATCTCTCAAGCCACATATTCATTCTGACTATTTTGAATTTCTACTCTGACTGTCTCGTGGCACTGGTAGCAATCCTGAGATTACTACCTTTGAGGTCCTACTTTTTAAACTCATCTCCTAACTCCCTAAATACTGATTGCAGGACCTCATCCCATTTTATGCCTATATCGTTGGTACCTATATGCACCCCGACAACTGGCCGTTCACCTTCCCCTTCAGTATGTCCTGCAGCCGATCGGAGACATCCCTAACCCGTGCACCCGGGAGGCAACATTCCATTCGGGAGTCTCGTTTTCGACCACAGAGATGCCTGTCTATTTTTCTCGTTTTCGACCACAGAAATTACCAGCCAATCAGGTCACTGCTTTGCTGTGATGTCACTCTTCAGATTTATCCCCAAAGACCCTGTGGCCGCTGTTTAAGCAGCGAAGCAGCTAGTTTAAATACTCGCCACTCAACTCTGTAGCTCCGCCCACTCCGACAGCTGAATTCCCACCGAAAAGACTCGAATCCGCGAAGCAGCTAGTTTAAATACTCACCACTTGTCTCTGTAGCTCCGCCCACTCCAACAGCTGAATTCCCACCGAAAAGACTCGAATCCGCGAAGCAGCTAGTTTAAATACTCACCGCTCGACTCTGTAGCTCCGCCCACTCCGACAGCTGAATTCCCTCAGTATGAATATAATTAATTACTCAATTTGTCAGCCTGCCCTGATAAAATAAAGTGAACTTTAATTTGAATGTTTGAAATGTACGTGGTTTAACAAATGATACAAATTTTTCCCCATGAAACTCTCTCCTGAGAGCAATGGCTGAGGTTTAACCATCAATGATAAGGTCAGGTATTTGCTGATCATTGCAGTGTTGAGTTCCATTCACAACTCAGAAGATGAAGCAGTCTATGCTTATATGCATCAAGACTTGGACAACATTCAGGCTTGGGTTGGTCAGTGGCAAATAACATTTGCACCATGCAATGCCAAACAACGGCCATCTCTAACAAGAGAGGGTCTAACCATCTCCACTTGACAGTCCATTTCCACAGTTGAATTTCCTATCATCAACACCCTGGTCATGACCATTGATAAAAAACTTAAGTCAGGAGAATACTGCAACACTTATTGGATTGAAATTCTGGAACTCCTTCCACGATAGCACCTTTGACACACAGCAGTGGTTCCTGCACCAGTCCAAAAAGGCAGCTGATCATTTTCCTCAAGGCAATTTGGGATGGGTGATATTGCCAACTACGCGCACAACCCATGAATGAATAAGAAAAAAAAGCATGAGGATATTAACAGTTTAAAACCGCATCTTGCAAAAACACTCTGGCTAGTAAGCATGTGTTCCTCTTGTGTTCAGATTGTACACCAAGTTCTGCAAGTTTAGTTAAATATAATTATGCGGGGCAGCACGGTGGCACAGTGGTTAGCATTGCTGCCTACGGCGCTGAGGACCTGTGTTCGAATCCCGGCTCTGGGTCACTGTCCGTGTGGAGTTTGCACATTCTCCCCGTGTCTGCGTGGGTTTCACCCCCACAACCCAAAGATGTGCAGGATAGGTAGATTGGTCACGCTAAATTGCCCCTTAATTGGAAAAAATAATTGGGTACTCTAAATTTAAAAAAATATATATATAATTATGCTACTGTATATATTATGCTACTGTATATATTATCAATGAATCAGACAAGTCATTGTCAATTCTGTAATTTATATTTTCAGGTCTGTGGCGAGTTCTGATGAAAGGATACAGACCCGAAATCTTAGCTTGTTAATTTGCTTGGTGTAGTCTGTGCACCATCTAGTGGGAAAGATGTAGAGGAACAAGCTTCAAAGGAAATTACAAGGGGGTGCACGAATTATAGAATAGTTATAATGGGAGACTTAATTTATCCAAATATGGACAAGGATCGTAGAAGTAGAGAGGGACAAGAGTTGTTCTTTTTTAAATAAATTTAGAGTACCCAATTATTTTTTTCCAATTAAGGGGCAATTTAGTGTGGCCAATCCACCTAAACTGCACATGTTTGGGTTGTGGGGCTGGGGAGAATGTGCAAACAGTGACCTGGGGCGGGATCGAACCCGTGTCCTCAATGCTATGGCTAGCAGTGCGCCACTGCGCCACCATGCCATCCTGGGACAAATGTTGTCCTGCAATATGTTTCCATTGCAATGAGAAAGAAGGCACTGCTAGATCTGGTTCTTGGGAATGACGTGGGCCAAGGGTGGCTTCTCACTCTGCAACTGGATCCTCGACTTTCTGACCCACAAACCACAATCAGGAAGGATAAACCACAACACCTCCTCCATAATAGTCCTCAAGACTGGGGCCCCGCAAGGCTGCGTACTTAACCCCCTAATATACTCCCTATACACACACAACTGCTTGGCAAAATTTAGCTCCAATTCCATCTACAAGTTTGCTGATGACAAGACGGTAGTGTGACAGATCTCGAATAACGATGAGTCAGAATACAGGAGGGAGATAGAGAACCTAGTGGAGTGGTGTGACAACAACAATCTCTCCCTCAATGCCAGCAAAACTAAAGAGCGGGACATTGACTTCAGGAAGCAAAGTATTGTGCTTCATCAACGGGGCCAAGGTGGAGATGGTTGACAGCTTTAAATTCCTAGGTGTGCACATCACCAACAATCTGTCCAAGTCCACACATGTTGTGCTCCACCAAGAAAGCACAACAGCGCCTATTCTTCCTTCGGAAACTAAGGAAATGTCCACTTTGACTCTTACCAACTTTTACAGGTGCACCAGAGAAAGCATCATATCTGGCTGCATCACAGCCTGGTATGGCAACTGCTCAGCCCAAGACCGCAAGAAACGTCCGAGAGTCGTGAATACCGCCCAGTCCATCACACGAACTTGCCTCCCATCCATTGACTTCATCTGCACATCCTGCTGCCTGGGGAAAGTGGGCAGCACAATCAAAGACCCCTCCCTCCCGGCTTACTCACTCTTCCAACTTCTTCCATTGGGCAGGAGATACAAAAGTCTGAGAACATGCATGAACAGGTTCAAGAACAGCTTCTTTCTCGCTGTTACGAGACTCCTGAATGACTCTCTTATGGACTGATCTGATTATTACTACACTCCTGTATGCTTCACCCGATGCCTGTGTCTATGTATTGACATTGTGAACCTTGTGTTGCCCTATTACGTATTTTCTTTTCATGTACTAAATGATCTGTTTGAGCTGCACGCAGAAAAATACTTTTCACTGTATCTCGGTACACAAGACAATAAACAAATCCAATCCAAGGTGAATAATACAACCAAGAACCATGTGGAATATGGAAGGCTCAGAGGGGAATTGAAAACGCCCATAAGAGATTAAAAGAGAGAGCATGAAAAGAGACTGGTAGCTAACACAAAAGGAAATGATATAGTCGGTATTACGGAGACACGGCTGTAGAGTGCCCAGGGATGGGAATTAAATATTATGGGGCATTCAGTACTTAGGAAGGACAGACAAAAAGAAAACGTTGGTGGAGTTGCAGTGCTGGTTAAAGAGGAGCTTAACACAATGGGGATGATTAGCTCTGACAATGTGGAATCTGCATGGGTAGAGCTGAGAAACACCAAGGGGGAAAAAACCCTTTGTGGGGCTTGTATATAGAACCCCAAACTGCAGTGATATTGTTGGGAACGGCGTTGAACAGGAAATTAGAGATGCATGTGAGAAAGGAACATCTGTAATTGTGGGTGATTTTAATCTGCATGTAGATTGGGCAAATCAAAGTAGTCACAATACCATAGAGGAGGAATGTCTGGAGTAAATAAGGAATGGTTTTCTGGATCAATATATTGAGGAATCAACTCGAGAACAGGCCAGCCTAGACTGGGTACTGTAATGCGAAAGGAATCATTGGCAATCTAGTTGTACGAGACCCCTTGGGGATAAGCAACCAAAATATGATAGAACAAGCTTCAAAGAAATTACAGGAAGGTAATAGTAGAATTGTAGAATAGTAGTAAGGGGAGACTTTATTTATCCAAATATGGACAAGGATTGTAGAAGTAGAGAGGAACAAGAGTTGTTGGAGAGCGACGTAGTTGATTCTGAAACTAGGGTCCCGAATTTAAACAAAATAAACTATGATGAAATGAGGTGCGAGTTGGCTATGGGAAACGTTACTTAAAGGGATGATGGTGGATAGACAATAGCAAACATTCAAGTAACGCATGGATGAATTGCCCTCATTGTTTATTCCTGTCTGGCACAAAAGTAAAAGGTGACTAATAATTGATCCAAGGAAGAAGCAAACAATTTGGCCAAGAAAAACAACAGACCTGAGGATTGGGAGCAGTTTAGAATTCAGCAAAGGAGGACCAAGGGATTGATTTAAGAACGGGAAAATAGAGTATGAGAGTAAACTTGTGGGAAACATAAAAACTGACTGTAAAAGTTTGTTTTGGTACGTGAAGAGAAAAAGATTGAAGAAGAATGTAGGACTATTACAGTCGACTCTGGACCCCATGAAGTCTCATGGTTTCAAGTTAAACATGGGCAAGGAAACCTCTTGTCGATTACCACGTACCGGCCACCATCAGCTGATGAATCAGTACTCCTCCATGTTCAACACCACTTGGAGGAAGCACTGAGGGTGGCAAGAGCGCAGAATGTGCTCTGGTTGGGGGACTTCAATGTCCATCACCAAGAGAGCCTCGGTAGTACCACCACAGACCGAGCAGGCCGGGTCCTAAAGGACATAGTTGCTAGACTGGGACTGCAGCAGGTGGTGAGGGAACCAACAAGAGGGAAAAACATACTTGACCTAATTCTCACCAATCTGCCTGCTGCGGATGCATCTGTCCATGACAGTATCGGTAAAAGTTACCACCGCAGTCCTTGTGGAGATGAAGTCTTGTCTTCATGGGATAGACTTTAAACAGATCTAGCAATTCAAGATTAGGCATCCATGAAGAGCTGTGATCCCTCAGCAGCAGCACAATTGTATTTAACCACAATCTGCAACCACATCAAGCCTGGTTCAGTGAAGAGTGCAGGAGAGCATGCCAGGAGCAACATCGGGCACACCTAAAATTGAGGTGCCAACCAGGTAACGTTATAACACAGGACTACTTGTCATTCTCATCCAGTCGTGAATGGCGGTGGACAATGAAACAGCTCACTGGAGGAGGCGGCTCCACAAATATCCCCATCCTCAATGGTGGCAGTGATTACACATTCGTCTGGAGAGGAAAACTTGGGGATCAGCCCAGGACGCATGGAATTGGTTTCCCATCAAGACGAAATTCGTCAACTGACTCTCAGAGCCCCCGGTCGGCATCAAAGAGTTCCTAATGACCCTCCATTGACAACTCGCCAAGAACCAGCAGGCAAGGTCATGAGTGCGTACGCTCCAATACTTGATGCCAATGATGAGTCCAAAGAAGGCTTCTGCTCCACCCTGGACACCTTCTCTCCAACATTCCTAAGGAAGATAAGGACCTTGTGGACAGTGGTCAGCACTGTTGCCTGACAGCACCAAGGTCCTGCCTTCAATTCGTGCCTTTGGTGACTGTGTGGCGTTTGTACGTTCTCCCTCTGTCTGTGTGGTTTTCCTCCGGGTGCCCCGGTTTCCCCCCACAGTCCAAAGATGTGCAGGTTTGGTGGATTGGCCATGCTAAATTGCCCTTAGTGTCCAAAAGGTTAGGTGGGGTTACTGGGTTACAGGGATAGGGTGGGGGCGTGGGCCTAGGTAGGGTGATCTTTCAGAGGGTCGGTGCAGACTCAATGGGCAGTGTGGCCTCCGTCTGCACTGTAGGGATTCTATGATACCACGATTTATGACTTCAACACCAAAGTTGGAAAGGACTCCGAAATCTGTAAAGGAACCATTGGAAAGGAGGGGTTGGAAATTGTCAATCCATCGGGGTTTTCCTACTTGCCAGATGTTTGGAACACCAACTTATCACTGACACACTGTTCTGCTAAAAAGACAAGTTCAAGTTCCTGGAGACATCCATGATCAGAGCACTGGCACATGATCAACTTTGTCATCTTCTGATCCCGAGGTAAAAATGATGCCCTCATCACCACTGGTTCATCCAATCCTCCATGTCCAAACTCCACCATAAGCAGCAAAAGATGAAGAAACAGCTCAGAAACATGAACCACATTAAGCAGCTTCAAGAGCCAAGAATGCCAGTGAACCTCCAATATCTTCTCCAAAATCTCCAAGTATCCATTCTAATGAAGTGAGGGGAAACTGGAAAGAGCTGAAGATGGTCATTACTCATGCTGTGAAGAAACAATTGGCTACAAGACCAGGAAACACCAAGACTGGTACACGAAGAGTGACAACACCATCCAAAACCTCATGGACAAGAAGAGGAAAGCTCTCCTCGTCTGGCAAAACGACACAACCAGCAAGGCTAAGAGGAGAGCTCATCAATTAGTCAAGATGGAGGTACAAAAGGGCAGCATGTGGCGCAGTGGATAGCACTGGGACTACGGCACTGAGGATCTGGTTTGAATCCCGGCCCTGGGTCACTGTTCATGTGGAGTTTGCACATTCTCCCCATGTCTGCGTGGGTCTAACCCCCACAACCCAAAGATGTGGAGGTGAGGTGGATTGGCCACGTTAAATTGTCCCTTCATTGTAAAAAAAAATAATTGGGTACTCTAAATTTATTTTTAAAAAGATGGAGGTACAAAGAAAAATGTGGGAAATGAAGAACCATTGGTGACTGAGAAAGCTAAGGAGCTGCAACTCCTCGCTGGCTTGATCAGTGTCACAAAGGCAATATATGGACTCAATGCATTAGGCCTCAAACCGGTGCAGAGTAAGGATGGAACCCTCTTGAGAGGCAGAGAAAACATCAGCCTTCGATGGGGAGAACCTTTCAAAGAACTCCTAAACCATGATACAACCATAGATGAAGAAGTGTTTGAGGAAATCCCATAACTCCCCATCAAAGATGATCTTGGACTCCCACCAAGCGTGGACGAAGTCCCAACCAGCATTAAACACATGAGGAATGGAAAAGCCGCAAGAGTGGATGGGATCCCAGCGGAGATTTTCAAACGTTGAGAGGAGACCTCCCATCATCGCCTTCAGCGAAATTCCTGTGGATATCAGGGCTGCCATCATAGACATCATCTTCAAGGAAGGAGACAAAACGGACTGTGGGAACTATCGAGAAATCTCCCTACTCTCCATCGCTGGGAATCACATCACCCAAATTTGCGCTAGCCGCCTTATCCCAGCCTCTGAAGAAATCCTTCTGGAAAGCCAATGTGGCTTCTGACCAAACTGTGGAAACAACAAACATGATTTTCACTGTTTGCCAATGTCAAGGGAAAAGCCAGCACCACTCTATATGGCCTTCATTGAACTGACCAAGGCTTTTGACACAGTCAATTGGGAAGTGCTGTAAAAGACCTTGTCAAAGGCCGGCTGTCCAGAGAAATCCACAATTTCCTCTGATCCCTGCACAACAAAATGCCGATGGCAGTCCTCACCACCGGAAATAAAACATAAACTTTGAGGTCAGGACTGGAGTCTAGCAGATATATTATCGTCCCCAGCCCATCAGGGATGGCAAGAGACAATACCAGACTAAGCTAGAGTCACAGACTAAGGCCACTGATTCTCATCGGTTGTGGAAAGGGCTACAAAGCAAAGCCGAGTAGAATCTATGACAGCAGTGCACCCCTCCCCGATGAACTCAATGCATTCTATGCTCGGTTCGAGCAGGAAACCATCAAACTGTTGTCAAGTGCCCCAGCAGTCCCGGACACACCCATACCCACCGTCACAGCTTCCAAAGTCAGATCAGCATTCCTAACCCTTGGAAAGCGACGGGTCCTGATGGGGTTCCATGTCGTGCACTCAGATCCTGCGCGGACCAACTAGCGGATGTGTTCGCGGACATCTTCAACCTCACCCTACTCTGTTCCAAGGATCCCACCTGCTTCAAGAAGACCACCTTCATACCGGTCACAAAGGAGAACTAGGCAACGTGCCTTAACAACAACCATCCGGTGGCCTTGACATCGATCATTGTGAAGTACTTCAAGAGGTTGGTCATGAGACACATCACCTCCATATTCCCAGAATGCCTTGATTGGAATGTGGTGACTAGGGGCTTTTCACAGTAACTTCATTGCAGCGTTAATGTAAGCCTACTTGTGACGATAAAGATTATTTATTTATTTTATTTATCGACTGCAATTCGCATACCAACACAATTGGCCCACAGCAGACGCCATCTCTCTGGTCCTACATTCATCCCAGGAGCATCGCGACAACAAGGACTCCTACATCAGACTCCAAGTCATTGACTACAGTTCTGCCTTCAACTCCATAATCCCATCCAAGCTCATATTAAGGGTCCAAAACCTAGGACTCCTCCCTCTGCAAATGGATCCTCGACTTCTTGACCCATAGATCACAATCAGTAAGGATAAACAACAACACCTCCTCCATGATAGTCCTCAAACCAGGACCTCGCAAGGCTGCGTACTCAGCCCCCTACTATACTTGGTATATACACATGACTGTGGGGCAAAATGTGGCTGCAACTTCAACGAAGGTTTGCTGGTGACATGAATGTAGTAGGTCGGATCTCGAACAACGATGGGTCAGAGTACAGGAGGGAGATAGAGAACCTAATGGTGTGGTGTAACAACAACATTCTCTCCCTCAAATGTCAGGAAAACTAAGCAGTTGGTCATTGACTTTAGGAAGCAAAGTATTGAACACACCCCGTGTGCATTAATGGTGCTGAGGTGGAGATGATTGACAGCTTTGAATTCCTAGGTATGCACATCACCAATAATCTGTGCTGGTCCAGCTACGTTGAAGCTACGACCAAGAAAGCACAACAGTGCCTATACGTCCTCAGGAAACTAGGGGAATTCGGCATGTCCACATTGACTCTTTTTACATATGCACCATAGAAAGCATCCTATCTGGCTGCATCACAGCCTGGTCCAGCAACTGCTCGGCCCAAGACAGTAAGAAACTACAGAGAGCCCAATACATCACATGAACCTGCCTCCCTTCCATTGACTCTGCCTACGGAAAGCGGGCAGCATAATCAAAGACCCCTCCCACCCGGGTTATTCACTCTTCCAACTTCTTGCATCAGGCAGGAGATACAAAAGTCTGATAACATGCACTAACAGGTTCAATAACAGCTCCTTTACCGATGTTACCAGACTCCTGAATGACTCATGGACTGATCTGATCTCTTCACACATCTTCTCCACTGAGCAGGACTACACTCCTGTATGAAACCCGATGCCTGTGTCTATGCATTTACCGTGTGTATTTCTGTATGTCTGATGCTTTTCTTTCAGGTATGGAATGATCTGTCCAGACTGTACGCAGAACAATACTTTTCACTGTACATTGGTACATAAGACAATAAAACAAATCCAATCCAAATCCCTTTTCTCCATTTTCATCGCCATCATCCTTCACCTCGTCAAGAGCAGGCTACCCGCTGGAGTGGACATCGTCGACAGCAGCGTTTTTCAAAGTGTGGGTTGTGACCCGCGGGTGGGTCGCAGAACGATTGTTTGAGGGGTTCTTGTGGTGGTACCAAATCACAGGTGAATCGCCCCACAGCCGCTACCTGCATTTTAATTGAGAATGCCGGTTCGGGCGGCACGGTGTTGCAGTGGTTAGCACTGCAGCCTCACAACGCCGAGGACCCAGGTTCGATCCCGGCCCCAGGTCAATGTCCATGTGGAGTTTACACATTCTCCCTGTTTCTGCGTGGGTCTCACCCCCATGACCCAAAGATGTGCAGGGTAGGTGGATTGGCCACTCTAAATTGCCCCTTAATTGGAAAAAAATAATTGGCACTTTAAATTTATTTTAAAAAGTGAATGGCAGCAGCTGCCTCCATGGAAATGAGGCGCCATGGGGAGTGTTCCTGCCAGAAGCTGCAACAATGAGCAAGTCACGACCGCTGCAATTAAAATTGACATCAGGTGCCCTGTATGTGCTTTTGGCGGCAAATCACAGGGGAGAGCCTCTTCCGTTTTCTAGCTGTTAACAAGTAAAGCACGAAGATTCTGAAGTTGAATCATTTTCTTACAAGAAAGAGACGATCAGAGAATAGGCAGAGTACCTACTGGCCACGGTCTCACATCTGACTCTGCTGGAGAGAGCTGTTCAGGAGAGTCCAGGACAAAGCAGTGCTAGTGTTTGCTCTGCACAGAGCTCCAGGATCACTGGTTAACAGCCTATAAGAAGAAACCTAATTTGGAAACAAACCAGTATATAATGATTTCTTGAGGTATGGTTTTGTCAATTGTGCTATGCAAATAAGGACGCAAAGTACTTCTAGGCAAGTACTGGTAAATGAGAGAAGTTTCAGCTGTTGAAAGAGAAGTGGTGGGTGAAAAATTCCTTTTGAGGTTGAGATCCCAGAGCCAGTTATTAATTTACAGCTGACTCTAAATGAAAAGGCTGCACTGCTGTAACTGATCTGTGACAGTACATTAAAAACATGCCAAAAGCTTATGAGGCTGTCAGCATTCTGGAGTAGCATCTCCCAGGATTATCCAGTGCTGAGTAAAACAAGCATTTTGTTGATGTCCTTCATGATGAGCTACATGTAGGAGGTTGGATTTTCCATTTTCACAAAGATGAAGATGGCACAAGGAAACTAGCTGACCTCTGCACCTGATATGCGCATTTCCCTCTCCTCTTGTGAACCTGATTGGAGTGAGATTGTGAGGACCAAGCAGGCTCCCCTTTTGTATTAAAGGTAACCGAGTGTGTTTCACAAAGGTTGGCTGGTGTTGGTCCTGAAGATCGGCCGGTTGGCAAAAGTGGGTCCCGGGAAAAAAGTTTGAAAAACACCGGTCTACAGGATGGGCGGAAAACTATTCAACCTGTTCCAGTTGAAATCCAAGAAAAAAACAACATATAAATGGGTATGATATAATTGGGATTACATGGGCAGCATGGTGGCGCAGTGAGTCAGCCCTGCTGCCTCACTGCGCCGAGGTCCCAAGTTCGATCCGGCTCTGGGTCATGTCTGTGTTGAGTTTGCACGTGTGTTTTGCCTCCACAACCCAAAGATGTGCAATGTAGGTGGATTGAACACAATAAATTGCCCCTTAATTGGAAAAAAAAAATTGGGTACACTAAATTTATTTTTTAAAATTAGGATTATGGAGACAGGGCTGCATTTCCCAGGGTTTTCAGTATTTAGGAAGGACAGGCATAAAAGAAGAGGTGGTGGTGTGGCACTGCTGGTTAAAGAGGAAATTAACACAGTAGTGAGAAAGGATATTAGCTTTGACAATGTGGAATCTACATAGGTAGAGTTGAGAAATACCAAGGACAAAAAAACATTAGTGGGTGTCATATATAGACCCCCAAACTGCAGTAGTGAGGTTGGGGATGGCATTAAACAAGAAATTAGAGATGCATGTAACAAGGGAATATCGGTGATCATGCGTGATTTTAATCTTCACATAGATTGGGCAAATCAAATTAGCCACAATACCGTAGAGGAGGAATTCCTGGAGTGTGTACGGGATGGATTTCTTGACCAATATGTGGAGGAACCAACTAGACTGCAGGCCACCTTAGACTGGGGACTGTGTAATGAGAAGGGAATCATTGCCAATCTAGCTGTAAGAGAACCCTTGTGGATGAGCGACTATAACATGATAGAATTTTTTTATCAAGATGGAGAGTGAAGTAGTTGATTCGGAGACTAGGGTGCTGAATCTTAATAAAGGGAACTATGAAGATATGAGGCGTGAGTTGGCCTTGATAGATTGGGGAGAGTTACTTAAAGGGATGACAGTGGATAGACAATGGGCAAACATTCAAGGAATGCATGGGGGAACTACAGCAACTGTACATTCCTGTCTGGCACAAAAGCAAAGGGGGTAAGAGGGCCAATGCATGGCTTACAAAGGAAATTAGAAATAGTATCCGATACAAGAAGCATACAGATTGGCCAAGGAAAATAATAGGTCTGAGGATTGATTGAGGGCAGTTTAGAATTCAGCAAAGAAGGACAAAGGGATTGATTAAGAAGGGGAAAGTACAGTACGAAAGGAAGCTTGCAGGGAACATAAAGACTGACACTAAGAGTTTCTATAGAAATGTGAAGAGAAAGAGATGGGTATAGAGAAATGTAGGCCCACTACAGACAGAAACAGAGGAATGCATAATAAGGGATAAAGAAATGGCTGAGCAATTGAATACATACTTTGGTTCTGTCTTCACAAATGAGGCCACAAATCAGATCCCAGAAATGTTGAAGAATGAAAATTTTAGTGAGAGTGAAGAACTGAGGGAGATCAACATTAATAGAGAAATGGTGCTGGGAAAATTGATGGGATTGAAGGTGGATAAATCCCTAGGGCCTGAGAATCTGCATCCCAGAGTGCTTAAGGAGGTGGCTCTGGAAATAGTGGACGCATTGGTGGTCATCTTCCGGGGTTCTATAGACTCTGGAACTGTCCCTGCAGATTGGAGGGTAGCTTACCTCATTCTGATATTCAAAAAGGGAGGTAGAGCGAAAGCAGAGAATTATAGACCAGTAAGCCTAACATCGGTAGTGGGGAAAATGCTTGAATCCATTATCAAGGACTTTATAGCGGAACATTTAGAAAGCAGTGGCAGGATCAGTCACACAAGAGTGGTGAGCCTATGGAATCATTGCCACAGGAAGTAGTTAATGCTAAAACTTTGAATATATTCAAGAGTCGGCTGGATGTAGCACTTGCGGAGAATGGGATCAAAGGCTATGGGGAGAAAGCAGGATTAGGCTATGGAGTTGGATGATCAGTCATGATCGTGATGAATGGCAGAGCAGGCTCGAAGGGCCAAAAGGCCTCCTCCTGCTCCTATCATCTGTGTATCTATGTCTGTATTTGTGAAGCGTCAGTGTGCAGGTGACATCACCATTTCCACTTTCTCAGAAGAGAATCTCCAAACCATACTTTACACCTTTGCGGAAGCATACCAAAGAATTGGTCTCAGCCCCAACCTCAAAAAGACTCAAGTCCTTTACCAACCTACCCCAGGGCGAGATCCGATCTCTCCCTCCATCAAG
This sequence comes from Scyliorhinus canicula, assembly GCF_902713615.1. Taxonomy (NCBI): domain Eukaryota; kingdom Metazoa; phylum Chordata; class Chondrichthyes; order Carcharhiniformes; family Scyliorhinidae; genus Scyliorhinus; species Scyliorhinus canicula. Next base: position 191,600,190 of record NC_052150.1, read on the forward strand.
ATGGAGAACCCTACCAAACGTAGAACATTTCCCATACCTGGGGTGCCACCTCTCCTCGAAGGCTATATTGATGCGGACATCCAATGTTGCACATAATCCGCAAGTGCCTCCTTCGTACACCTAAGGATGGGAATCATTGATGGCCATGACATCCGTACTGACACCAAGATCCTCATGTACAAGGCCTCCCAACTCCTCTATACAGCTCAGAAACTTGCACAACATACAGACGCCACCTCAAGTCCTTGGGGAGGTACCCCTATTGAGATAGATTTAAAAAAAAAAAAAATTTTTATTCAAGTTTTTTAATAACAATAAAAACAAATTTTCTCCCCGCAATTTAAAACAAACAAGGCACGTTTCCACGCCAAGACAAAACAAGAAAAGAACTCTCCCCCGCAAAATAAATAGTAACAAATAGCAATACAAGAAGAAAATAACATAGCACACCCCCCACCCATCACCAAACCCACCCCCCACCCATCACCAAACCCACCCCCCACCCATCACCAAACCCACCCCCCCTGCTCCCGACCACTCTCTGCCCCTTCGCCAGGAAACCGAGAAAGGGCCGCCACCGCCGAAAGAACCCCTGCACCGACCCCCCCAGGGCAAACCTCATCCTCTCCAACTTGATGAACCCAGCCACATCGTTGACCCAGGTCCCCGAACTCGGGGGCCGCGTATCCCCCCACTGCAACAGAATCCTACGCCAGGCCACCAGAGACGCAAAGTTAAGAATGCCGGCCTCTCCCGCCTCCTGCACTCCCGGCTCCGAAGCCACCCCAAGGATCGCGAGCCCCCAGCCCGGCCTGACCCCAGACCCAACCACCTCCGACAAAATCTCCGCCACCCCCTTCCAAAACCCCCCCAGAGCCGGACATGCCCAAAACATATGGGTGTGGCCTGCCGGGCCACCCGAACACCCCCCACACCCGAAAAACCGGCCCATCCCCGCCCCCGTCATGTGAGCCCTGTGCAGCACCTTCAGCTGAATTAGGCTGAGCCGTGCACAAGAGGAGTAAGAATTCACCCTCTCCAGGGTGTCCGACCACGTCCCATCCTCAATCTCTTCCCCTAGCTTCCCCCCCCCTATTTCGCCCAGAGCTCATCTACTGAGGCCTCCTCCTCCTCCCGCACCAGCCGGTAGACAGCCGAGACCCCCCCCCCCGACCCCGAAAGCACCCCGTCCCGCACCCCCCTTGGCGGCAGCCGCAGAAACTCCTCCACCTGCCTCTCAACAAAGTCCCTGACCTGCATATACCTAAAAACGTTCCCAGGGGGGTGGTTCCACCCCTCCACCAGCTCCTCCAGAGCCGTGAACTTCCCATCCAAGTAGAGGTCCCCAAATTGTCTGATGCCTGCCCTGTGCCAACTCCCAAATCCCCCACCCGTTCTCCCTGGCGCAAAACGGTGATTGCCCCGTATCGGGGTCCAAACTGAGGCCTTCACTTCCCCCCCTATGCCGCCTCCACTGTCCCCATATTTTGAGGGATGCAACCACCACCGGACTCGTGGAGTACTTTGCCGGGGGGAGTGGAAGTGGGGCCGTCACCAAGGCCTCCAGACTCGTACCTGCACAAGATGCCACCTCCAGCCTCTTCCATGGGTCACCCTCCCCTTCCGTCACCCACCCGCAAATCATCGCCACGCTCGCCGCCCAATAATATCCACACAGGTTGGGCAGTGCCAGGCCCCCCACCTCCCCTCCCCGCCCCAAAAACACCCTCCCCACTCTCGGGGCCCTCCGCGCCCACACAAACCCCAGAATCGACCCATTCACCTCTCTTAAAAAAAGCCTTCGGGATCAACATGGGGAGGCACTGGAAAAGAGGCATCGGGAGCACCGTCATTTTAACCGACTGGACCTTGTCCACCGAGAGCGGAAGCGCATCCCACCTCCTGAACTCCTCCTCCATCTGCCCCACCAGCCTCGAAAAGTTAAGCCTATGCATAGCCCCCCAGGTCCTGGCCACGTGGACCCCAAGATACCTAAAGCTCCCCGCAGCCCTCCTCAACGGGAGTTCCCCTATCTCACTCTCCTGATCCCCCGGGTGCAGGACAAACAGCTCGCTTTTTTGAGATAGATTCTTTGCATCAGCTTGGAGGACAAGAGTAGTGACATCAGTGTCCTTGAAGGAGCCAAGAGCACCAGCATCGAGGTCATGATCATCAAAAAACAACTCCACCTGGCCAGCCATGTGGTTAGGATGTCAGAGTCCAGACTGCCAAAACAAATCTTCTTTGTCCGGCTCAATCAAGAAAGGCTTCTGAACCAGATGAGGACAAAGGAACCGCTTCAAAGGCACCCTTAAGGCTTGCCTCAAGAAATACAACATGGACATCAACACCTGGGAGACCTTTGCATGAAGAGACCCAGTTGGAGGAACCTCCTGATTGAAGGGACACAATTCTTTGAGGACACCTGCCGTCAATAGGAGGCCTGGAAAAAGGAGCCTGAGAAAGGATTACCAACAATCTAGAGTCCAAGGACCAATCCCACCTCCTGGAAACACCTGCCATGTGTGCTGTCGAAGATGTGGCTCTTGGATCAGATTAATCAGAAGAACCCACAGAGTCCATGACCAGTAACATGGAGTGTCTTCGGTGGACAATCATGCTCGTCAGTGAGTGATCACCGAAGGAGCAATTATAAATCAATATCATAGAAGTAACCAAGGAAAAATAACAATGATAAACACAAATAATAAAATCAGATGGTACAAGGACAGTCACTGCTAAAAGCAAAAACACTGGGGGGCACTTTTTCAACCTGATGATCAGGTCAGAACTATTTTGTAACAGCACCTTATGACCCTTACTGCAGATTTTAAAGAAGGCGGTGTTATTTATCCTGCTTTAAGAATCTCCATTGTTAGTGGTCTGAGAATTTCTGACGTCTCTTCTTCCCAACTAAATTTTCAAGTGACATATTCTAAATTAAAACATACAAACACTTCTAAGCATGCCACAGTTATATAATATAATGCAGTTTAAATAGTAGTTTTACAAGTTTAAGACAAATAACAAAACCCATGTTCACTTATAAATCTTAAACAATCATAAAAATAAAAACTACTTTAAAAGAACCAATAATAGCAAAAGAATATTTTTAAAAAATTCAACAAACTGTAAACAGCTGTGAAACCTGTTGTGTGCTGTCTTCAATACAAACCTGCAGTTGGCCTGTGGCAGTGGTTAGCGCTGCTGCCTCACAGCACCGAGGACCCAGGTTCGATCTTGGCCCCGGGTTATGGTCCGCGTGGAGTTTGCACATTCTTCCTGTGTCTGCGTGGGTTTCACCCCCACAACTCAAAGATGTGGAGGGCAGCTGGATTGGTTATGCTAAATTGACCCTTAATTGGAACAAAATAATTGGGTACTCTAAAATTAAAGAAAATACAAACCTGCAGTTTAAATCCCTGTCCTCAATGGATGTTCCCTTAATTCCCCATCACAAGGGGGCTCGGATACATTCAAACTGCACTGCGCCAGGGCCTGCGCAGTGTCCCAATGCAGACCCAAGGTTGCTGCTGGAGTTGGAAAGGTTGTCAGGATTTTTGAGCGCTGGCAAGTGGGCACTTTTCTCCCCCAGTATTGACCATGGCTTCCCACACGGAGGTTAAGGGCCAATATGTAGCTTTAAGTTGGATTTATATTTTGCATGTTAAGAAAGGTGATACCTGGTTCTAATTTCATTTTGAGGTATTTGTGAGCTTGGTACTGGGAAATGTGAGGCCCTCTTTGTATACTTGCAATTTTAGTGATGTTTTACACCTCTTAAAGTGAAGAGCCGGGTTACCAAGACGCTCATGGTTTTGCGAAGTTAAACAAAGACATAACCCTGAATTTTCAGGATGGCGAGCACTTTGCGCCCATCATCTGGAGAGTCCGTGGGGAATGCATTCCCACTGAATCAGACAGGCCCGCTGCCATTTCATGCTCAAATGAGCAGGTGGAACTTCCATGCCCCTTGGATGGAGGAATCCTTGGGAGAGCTGTCGGCCAATCAGATTGGCTGACAGTTCTCCAGCCCATCTAGGCACAGCACTGCAGTGGGAAGTAGAGTACTACAGCACTGTGCCTGAGACTAAGTCCCAGGAACTGCAGTGCTGGCAAGTACCAAGGTTCCAGGGGGAGGGTAGGGGATGTCATGGCAGGTGCCAAGGGTCACTGGTCATCTGCGGGGTGATCTCATTGTTAGGGGGTAGGCCAGTGAGGGTAGGGTAGCACAGCAAAGACTCCAGAAAGGGCCTTCTGATGGAGGCACCCCAACCTTCCCATCTGAGATCGAAGACGAGATATTTTTCTGCTTCCCACCCATTGGGCGCCCGTAGTCTAAAAATTAAGACTGGGTGGGAAAAGGCCAGGCCCTATCTGTCCCATCAGGTCCACTTCAGAGCCGGCAGGATCCTGGAGGGAATTCTGTTGTTTATGCTATATTACGCTCCCCCCACAGCCTCAAATCCTGCCAGATTGTGGCGGGTGGGGTGGGGGTAGAATTCTGGCCATAAAAGTTGAAAAAACTATTGCTGCCTAGTGACAGGGAAACACTGTTAGTGTGCACATAAGGGAAGGCAGAAGGTCTAAGCTAATAAGAATTCCTACAAGCCTGTTCTGGAACTGAGTTTAGGGAACTCACGTAGCGAAATATGCCAGCTTAAGTATCAAATGAATACTCAGATCCGCTTAAACTGTTTGAAACCGAGCTAACCCAAGCAAGATACCTTGGTATTGTGATGGTGGTAAATCTTTGCTGTGGTTTTGAGTCTAAGTGTATTGCTGGGATAAAATAAAGAATGCATATTTGAATCATTTTCTGGTATTTGTATTGAAATCTTTCCAACTTCTTTGTCTCGAGCAACATTATTAATTTGTCTTGTTTAATACATAATTTATTCTGTGTTAAAAGTGCACTGGCAGGTTTATTGTGAATGTATCCAGTAACTAACCTCCTCAGTTTCTAAACAAAAAAAAGTTTGGATCGATAATCCAGGTTTCATTCTGATATCCGACTTGTCAGTATTAATATCAGCTGGGATCATGACAATTGAGAATTCTTTTTGCAGGTATTCAAAGCTGTGAAGGGTCTGCAGGGTAGACTGTGGGAGACTGTTCCCGCTGGTGGAAAATCGAGAACTGAGGGCACAGATTTAAGCTAATTGACAAAATATTGTAACGAGAAGAAACTATGTAGCGGGTGGTCAAGCTCAGGGAATATACTGCTCAAGTGTGGTGGATGCAGATTCAATTGAAACATTCAAGACGGAATTGGAATATTATCTGACAATAATAATGTGCACATTTATGGGGAGAAGGCAGGAGAGTGGCATTAGGTACATTGCTCATTTGGAGAGCCAGCGCAGATATAACAGGCTGAATGTTGTGATGATTTTGTGAAAATGCACCTCAGTCGGATTATTTCCCAGGGTTTAGCAAAAGGTCAAGGGGTAATTTGGACAGGTTTCCCATTCTTATCTCTAATGTGCAACCTCAGTTGGACAGTAATTGCGGACAAGTGTGCATTGTACTGGCTCCCTATAACTCATTTTGTACTTGCCATCTCAGCTCCATCTGAAAAATAACCTTGATGAGATACCAGAGATAGGCCGCACCTTCAAACACTGACATGCTTTTCTCACTTCAGAAGGAGCGCAAGGGGCAGGGAATATTCAAGAACCATTTTTAAAAGCAAGCATCTTCAATTAATTTATGATTATAGTACTTTAAGATCTAGTCCATTTAATTGTGCTGGATTAGCTTGAACTTTTCAAATTCTTTCATTTGAGATTAAAAGAATGACAGAAGCTTGTCAGCTTTACAAAATGCATGCAACTGAAAGATCTACAAGAAAAATATAATATTAATTGAGCGTCTTTCATATCCCAGGATATCCTAAGATGCTTCATGGGGAAGAAGCACTTAAATGTCACTGACAAAAATAATAAAACATTTCACAAAGAAACTTATTGACTATAACTTGAAACATGCAACCGGAGATAACACATAATATGAATTTACTCTCCCCTTCAGCAGCCAGCTTTGAATATGCTTATTTTTTTGCAAAATAATGCCATTTGCTCACGTGATACATGATTCAGTTTTTAGAGCTCAGCATGTTAGAAAATGAAGGACCATTATTTATTTTTTAAGGCCACAGAAGACCAATTTATTTTAAATTGAATACACTTTCATTTAGCAAACCCTAAATATACAGTAATCCTTAGATGTTGCAGTCCAGCTAATAAATACCCTGAATGTGGACATCCATTCATCTTATTGGTGGAATTGAGCTTGCAAAGATTAGTTCTGGGTGTCACTCAGATTGCTGTAGCTCCTTTTGCTGTCCAATTTTCTCTCCCAGCTCACTGGTGGTGGAGGGTTCCATCGATGCAAAGTCTTCTGGTTGCTCACAGGTGGCAAGTCTTCATTGGAGAATGGATCGTGCCAAGCTTGTCAACTGCGGAGAGCATCACAGCCAAACCTAATCATATTCTCATTCTATATTTGTACACATGCACTTTCACAAGTTAGCACTTGGGTCAGGAAAGAGAACCCAAGATTTTTTTTAAATTTTCTCCTTGGTCCACGAAAATTGAAGCCAATTATAAACTGCCTCAAATTACTGTTTGAGCTCAACTAACCGAAAACAAACCAGGAACTCAACCAGAGATATTTCAAACTGTGGAGTTTAGCGGTGCTTTGCACAATGTACTCACTACAACATGGGATAAAAATTCAGGTTTATCCATTTCAAATAATTCATCAAATGGAGAAAGTCCAGATCCTTTGGATTCAAAATTATTTGGCTTTAGTTTTTCAAGATGCAACTTCAATTTTGAAAGATTAATCTAACCCAGCGGACAAATTACAATTGGATATAAAAATCTAGAATGTGCCAGTGGGAGGCAACATCCCCAATTCCCAAACTCAGCTACATTGAGACTACACACATTCTTATTAGTGAGAGAAGGAAAAACCTTACAACTCAAAAGGCTGAGCTGTTACTGGTCCTTAAAAACACGGACTTGAACAAGTGAACTTTGCTTTTGGGTGCAGGTACCCGATGCAACCTAAATGTAAGAAAAATCGTCGTTTGGGAAGGGAAGAGAGAATGTTTCTCTTATTAAAAAAAATTGAATCATCAAAACTATTCCAAAACTGGAATTCCCTGAATCTGCTAGTTTAAAGTGGCATCAGCTGTAGTTTCCAGTTAAACATTCTGGGGATTATTGTAATCAATTAAGTTTGCCTTCTCTGAATGCCTGCTCCAATTTGCTTTGTTGAATCCTACCCATCACTTCAATACCAATGGCTGCTGTGTTTTGAGAAGTTGCAATTTAGTATCTCGAGGTAAACAGATGGTTACAGACCGTTGAAACATTTTGGGGTAAAATGGGTTCAGAAATTCAGCAACACTTTCCTTAGGGGGCATAATCAATTGCAAAATGCTTTTTATATCACGGAAGTGTTCTGGTACCTTGAAAGCAACTGAGGAGTTTCTGAAGTCTCTGTTGTGCAACAGAACTTGAATAGAGCAGGACAGTTTTCCCCTCCAAAAACTACAATCCACTCATCAGCAACCAGGTCATACTTGCCTATTTAATACTGATCAAAATCCGACCGATCCCAGAAAATGGAATAGATTTTACAGTAAACAATAAAGTTCACTTTATACTTTGCCCATTCTACACCTTGTGACAGGATAATTTGAAGCAAGACCTACAATTATGAGAATTACATTTCATGTGTAAATGACAGCAAGAAAGAAGATAATTTCTTTACAAAAAAGTTAGATGTGCAAATATCATTTGGTTATACAAACAATTAAATTCCTGAGACATTCCTCAGTCTATATTCAGGATGCAAATAAAGCATCATATAACTTTAGAAAAATCAAAGCAACTGTTCTGCACTAAAACAGAAACTAATGAGGCGAATTGTAACTGGGGAAGGGTGTGGGGCAGGAGGGAAAACTCCCTCATGGAGATCAGCGTAAGGCTCATGTCTCATTTGAGTAACAGGAGGAGAGTCTCCAGCCCATAACTGGCAGGAGTGATGCCCAAGCTGGAGCAAAGGAATGGTCACCAACAAATTTGAACGGTGTTGAGGGGAGTAGCCATATCAGCGCCAGAAGGTAATGGTAAAGTTGGAGATGAGGAGGCCCATAGACTCCTTGCCCAGACCAAGGGGAGCACTTCTGCTCCTCATGGTCTACCATCATTCTAGAGAAAAGGTACATTTTGAACATTACTGTGGTCTGTTTTGGCCACTCCAGTTTGGCTAATAGTGTTGGCTCCACCTCAGCCTCCTGGATTTGGAAATTGGAACGCTGTTGGAGCGCTGATTATTTCATTTGGCTGCGACTGTCCAATGTAAACAGGTTCTTGCCTTGCTGGGGTACAGGGCTCTCCCCTTACTTGCTCTCCGGTAACTTACGATTAGGCTGTGGGTCATGGTGAGGATGGATGCAGCGAGAGCCCTCTTAAGTCAATGGGCGTTCTCAAATTCGCATACTTGTTTGAAAAGACAAAATGCTAAATTACATTCAGATTTTAAAACTGCATTTGCAACAAAAAATTTTTTACACAGGGCAAGAACAGCCAAACTCAAACTGTAGTAAAACAGTTTTATTCCTCACTATTCCAGCTGCACTTAGCTACTGGTAATACAAAGGTCACACCAAACAGTTAAAAAATAAAATAAGTCTTTAAAAGAGATTGCGGACACTGTTGGTAATAATTGATATAGCCAACCCTCTTAAAAACCTACAACTGTCAACACCATGCAGGGTTGAAGTATGCCAAGACTTCAAGTACACTAGTCAACTAACAGACCAGCCATCTGACCTATTTCGATCAAATAAGTTAACAAGTTAAAAATCTGTTCATGCAAAGTTCCTGATTTAACAAGTGGCAGATTCATCTTTTGCTGGATGTTAATAATAGATATCTATCATTTCATTAGATATATTTATCTACACAGAAATTTGTTTCAAAGAAGTTTGGTGTTGCTAACCATAAATCATATCAGAACTGTTGTGACAGGATCATTCTTGTGGACCACTATTGTTAATAGTTGATAAACTATCAGTAAGTGGGGAATGCCAGAGTGATGGCTCCCCAGCTCAATGAGTTCTCAGTCTCAACTGTATCCACAGGGTGGTGGCTGGTGGGAGCCAGTTACTTCCCCATTGGAAGGAAGGTAGAGGGCGGGGAAAAATCCAAAATATTGGATCATTCTAGCCGATTCAGACTGATAGCAGCAGAGGCCTCCTCCTCTTTGCCATGGCCCTCTGTGACCTGGGGGCTTTTCTCTTTTTAAAAACTCCACCATCAATTGGTTATGTGTAATATTTTAGATTTTTATTTTGTTGCATGAGGAGTAGATTCAGGCAAAAATTAAAATATTACTAAAGCCATGACCATTTTCACCGGTCCAAAAGACAACCCAACCCCAACCCCCCAAAAAAAAACTGCAGCATTCAGACTGAATAATTAAGGCTTTGGAGGACTTCTGACAATCATCAATGCACACGAGAAACACTGAAAGAAATCAGTCTGAAAAAAATCCCTTTAATGGAAGTGCAAACTGGTATAGACATTCCCCATGATGTTCCTGTAGTGACAGTTCAGGAAAACTTCTGTATTTTGATGTACATAGATTCATTCATCTGGGCGATCTGCAGAGAACACTGATGTAATGGTCTAGTTCACTGAAACCTACATATACCTCAGGTAGTATACAGGCTTTATTTTGTGAAGGAACAAGTGCCATATGTTATCTGCAGTCTTGGATGAAAAATTTACAGTGTAAACACAATTATTTTTATCCGCCATGTTACAGTGTTTAGTCTTAAATTACGTTTTAAAATATATCAACTGCACCTGTGAGATAAACATGGCACCAAAGCACTCCCCCATTACAGCAATGTTGTGATGACGAGTTGGGGTATCTATATGCATTGACACTTGCAATGTGGCACTGGTTAGACTGTAAACAGCAGAGAAAGGGCTGCCAGGTGATGGACTGAAGAACCTGGTGGAGGCACAGCTCTGCTTCATCTCACAGGAACATATCAGTGACACAGCAGGTCTTTGCACCCATACTCGGACAAGCCAAATACCAACAGCTTGCATCATGCTACATAACTGTACTCGTCTGCTGAGGTCTGGCTACGCTCAATATATTGTTTGTCAATGAGAACTTCAATGCACTTCTTGATCATGCTGATACTAGGGTTGAATCTTGCTCTTGATTGGCTTATTACCTGTTGAGAAGTGAACAAGCATTAGGAAGTCTTCAATACACATAAACAAGAAATAAAATCCTTCTGAAGTGATGGTAGAAAAGGTAAATAAAACTGAAAATGCTGCCTATGAACAGCAAGTTAATCAGCTTCTGAACAAAAAAATTTTTTTTTGCACTGAAATGGTAATCTACATTTCTCCATCAAATACTGACTGGCTAGCTGTTAATTTCCAGCATCTTTTTATTCTTAGGTTTACCTCGGTTTTACATTTCCCTCTGTAAAATGAATTTCTGAAGGAAGGGACTTGCACTTCATCGAGGGCCCTTCATGACTTCAGAACGTCCCAACATAGTCAATGAAGTTCCTTTGGAGTACATTTAATGCTGTAATGTTGAGAAACATGGCAGCCAACCAGCACTATGCAAGGTCTCAGAGAGATTATGCCACTAGTTTTTTTTTTTTTACATTGCTGCTCAGGGATCTCACTGGTTGGCACAATAAACACAATGTGGTATGAAATGACAGGGAATTAGTATGTGGCTGTAATTCCTGATCTCAGTTGGGCCAAAGGGGAAAAAGCCAATGCAAAGGTCAGATGCTTGCCAAATTGAAGAAACTTAAAACTGCCCAGATCCTTCGATGAGTGGCAATCATCGTCAGATTGCAAGTGGTGTTAGTCTGGTCGGGGGGGAGTCGGCTGGCCTGAGGAGTAATTAGGGGTCAGTTCTATAGTTACCTAGGAGTTAGATCAGGTTTTAAATTATCCATAATTTCCTGGGTTATTATTAGGTAAGTGTTGTGAGCCGACCAAAGTCAGAGACATTTGCAGAAGGTGAAACGTCTGACGGGCATGTAGGTCTGTGTTTCAGGTCTTCCACCGCACATCGTCAATTGTACATTCGGTCTGAATCAAAGTTTTGGGCTAGTAAATCACCTGCAGCTTTCGAACCCTGATACAGGTTAGAATGGTATTAATAAGGGCGAAGAGTGAGCTTGCTTTTTGGATGTTTGACACCAAAATAAAGGATCATTATTAAGTTTCCATTCTGAAAAGGAACTACTTCAGCATTAATGAAAAACCTCTGATGAACAAAGTGACTATCTCTCTGAAAATTATACTGGACTCTTCATGCAATTTGTAACTTTAGAATCATTATGTACAGATGATCAGGAATTAAGAAATTGTGATTACGTGGGGAGGTTCTCTAATATTATTAGTACAGAACACTGATGCCACAAGGTCCATCATTCATAATCATCTAATCCATCAGTCTATCCATTGTAGCTATCAGAAACCACACACAGTTGCTCTATGCTTACCTGATAGAACAGGAGCATTAGAGCAGTACAGTGTTCCCGTTGAAGATTTTTGTGGGCATGTCAATTTATGTACTCAAGACGAAGGATGTCAGTGCTGTGGAATGGAACACTAGTCCTACTTTTGTCACCCAGTCATCAAGCACTCCCTGGTGGATTTAGGGCAGGTTAGATAAAATCTATGTTTTTTTATTCAGCCTCACAGCGTGCTTTTAATCCAATTTCCTAAAATACTTTCGAACTGTGTGCCTATTAGGAACTCAGCTGAGACTGTTTAAATTAATTTCACATGAACTTTTAAGAGCCAGTAGAGAAAGAGGAAACTTTTCCCCCCTCCCCCAGCCTTGTCTAGATTTCAGTGAAAAGATGATGTTCTAATTCATTTATGTGGCCCCCTAGGAGTAATGCAGTTCAATTTACAGATATCAGATATTTTCAATTTGTTTAACAAATCTTATGCTTTTGCTAACACTCTGCACACCTAAAAAGAATGTTTTACCTCTTGAATAAGTGCATTGTGTCGGAGCACTTTACGTGCTTTCATGATGCGGACTATAGCAGCCTGCAGATACATTTTCCTGTCCTCATCGACTGCACTTCTAGTTTGTTCCATCTCCTGAAAGCAATGAACAAGAACTAGAAACCCAACGTGACTGCTGCAACAGAGCTCTGATGTGAGCTATGCTTTGTAATTTAGCAATATACATTGATATATAAAAAGATTCCATGCAGCTGTATTCAGTGAATAAAGAAACAAAACAATGCATGTCTTAAACTAGCCAAAGAGCTTAGTAGTAGTTAGTACAACAGGAACCAAAAACAGAAAATCTACTTTACATTTTGAACAGAAGCTAAACTCACCAGTTTTCTTCCCAATATACTACAACTAGAGAATGGATGTTTATTTTTTTGCTATCTGATAACTGTTCAGTGCTACATAATGCCTGCTTCTAGTCCTGAAATTTCCATAAGATAATAAATAGGAGGTGTAGGCCATTCAGCCCTTCGAGCCTGCTCTACCATTCTGAGACCTTCTAATTCCACACTATTTTCCTCCCCTATTGCTGTATGCTTTGATATGTAGAAATGTATCGATCTCAGTCTTGAACACACTGTGCCTTGACAGCCCTCTGAGGCAGAGAATTCCAAAAGTTCACCACCCTCTGAGTGAGGAAATTCCTCCTCATCTTAGTCCTAGATGACCTGCCCCTTATTCCTAGAATGTGTCCCTTGGTTCTAGACACCCCAGCTGGAAAACTGGTCAATAATTTTAGGATTTTTCAACACTGCTTTTAGGCGTTTTGTGGCTAATTACTAATAAATTAGGAATAATAATGTGTGCTCATCCATGAAGAGCAGGTTACAGTTATGAACATCTGATTTCCCTAGAGTCTGTCAAGTTACCATTTGGTGTTTCTTAAACAATACTTTATGGATTCGCTAGAAACTCAATTTAAAAGATCACACCTAGTCGAATTGTGATAATAGTCACCTCAATAAATGAAATGACTACAGCAATTTTTTCTTCTCTTTGTGATCTAGCTTTGATGATGCAGAGAAATACAGAATTGGAGCCAGAAAGAAAATAGGGGTTTCATTTTAATTGTCTGAAAACAAGCTACAGACAAGGCGCTACACAGGCACACGTACAAACACATTAGCTATTTACTACAGATTTTACTGGAGGTGGAAAGATTTTTTAAAAATATAAATGTAGAGTCCCCAATTCTCTTTTCCCAATTAAGGGGCAATTTAGCATGACCAATCCATCTACCCTGCAGATCTTTGGGCTGTGGGGGAGAGACACACGCAGACACGGGGAGAATGTGCAAACTCCACACTGACCCAAGGCTAGGATCGAACCTTGACCGCCTGGAGATGGAAACGATAAAGTATAAAAAGCAAAATAATTTGGAAACAAACAGTACACAACAGATGATTTCACCCGATTTTCTTCCAGAAATTAGCTAAAGGGCAGGAAACAGAGAGAAAGTAGTGGTAAACAGTTTTTATTCAGACTGGAGCTTGGACTATTCAGCTTGGGCTGTCAAGTAGCAAGTTACATTTGCGCCACACAAGTGCCAGACAATGACCATCTCCTGCAAGGGAGGATCTAACCATCGCTCCTTGACATTCAATGACATTACCATCACTAAATCGCCCGCAATCAACATCCTGGGGGTTGCCATTGATCAGAACCAGAACTGGACTAGCCATATTAATACGATGGCTACCAGGGCAGGTCAATGACTAGGAATCCTACGGTGAGTAACTCACCTCCTGACCCCCCACCCCAAAGCCTGTCCACCATATACAAGGCACAAGTCAGGAGTGTGATGGAATACTCTCGACTTGATTGGACGAGTGCAGCTCCAACAACACTCAAGCTCACACCATCCAGGACAAAGCAGCCCGCTTGATTGCTCCCCCTTCCACAAACATTCAAATCCTCCACCATCAAGGAACAGTGGCAGCCATGTGTGCCATCTACAAGGTGCACTGCAGTAACTCATCAAGGTTCCTTAGACAACACCTTCCAAACCCACGACCACTACCAGAAGGACAAGAGCAGCAGATACCTGGGAACCCCACCACCTAGTTCCCCTCCAAGTCACTCACTGCCCTGACTTGGAAATATATCGCCGTTCCTTCACGGTCTCTGGGGCAACATTCTGAAACTCCCTCTCTATGAACACTGTGGGTGTACCTACACCCGAAGGACTGCAGCGGTTCAAGAAGACAGCTCACCACCACCTTCTGAAGGGCAACTAGGGATAGGCAATAAATGCTGGCCTAACCAGCGACGCCTGTAAATGAATTTAAAAGTATACAGTGGTACTCTCCACACTTCAGTATTAGGCCCACCATTGCTCCTTTTGATATTTATTAATGACCTGGACTTGAATATACAAGCTATAATTTCAAAGTTTGCAGCTGATTCGAAGCTCAAAAATATTGTGAACAATGAGGTGGATATTCAGGGGGACAGAGACAACCCGGTGAAACAAGCAAGCACATAGCAGATTAAATTTAATGCAAAGAAGCGAGAATTGGTACATTTTGGAGGGAAGAAAGTGGGAAGGTAATATGAATTAAATTTTAAAGGGGGTTCAGGAACAGCAAGATCTAGGGTGTACTGACACAAATCTTTGAAGGTGGTATGACAAATGAGAAGATTGCTTTCAAAAGCACATGAAATCCTTAGCTTTATTAACAGAGGCATAAAATATAAAAACGAAGACGTTATGCTAAACTTCAGAAATTACCGATTAGGTTTCAGCTTGCCTTCAATTCTGGGTACCTCTGCTCATTTTTCCTACCAAAATGCCAACAGTTTTGATCAAGTAAATAAGTAAAATCTTTCCAGTGGCAGAATGATCAATATACAGATGCCAAAGGAACCAAAGCAACAGTTTTTTTTATTTTACACAGCACGTTGCTGTGATCTGGATTGCACTGCCAGAAAGAGTGGTGGAGGCAGATTCAATTGTAACTCTGAAAAGGGAATTGGATAAATACCTGATCACCTGTGCTTTACTATTCTATGATTCTCTCAAATAAAATTTACGGTTAAACAGAATTGAAGTGGAAATTAAATCCTTTATTTTTGCTGACACTTCTACCAGAAAATAACTGGTTTTATAAAGATGATTCGTCAAGAAAATAAGCCTTACCTGTGGTGTATCTTTTTGCATGGAAGTTGTAATTTTAAATTTTGTTCTTTTACTGCTGAAACCCATATTTAAAGAGAAAACTGAATCCAAGTCAACATCTTCCTGCAGAGAGGAAAACATACATACAATCACAACTTTCTAAAACAACAGGCAACCAGAGGACAATCTATTTTTCTCCTGATTTGCACCCAGTCAAGTATTTTCTTGCAGCTGGGATACTTCAAAATCTACCTGTGTTCTCACTTGGACACCCAAGTCATTATGAAATAATCTGTTCATCTGGTGGCTTACTTCATTCAAGTTTCCTTTCCTCGTCTCTTACAAGTTCTGCTTTTTCAATGCGAGCCTAGATGGCAAATCTGGACATGCTAAGCGACCATGAAGGAATCACAGCCATACACATGCATTGGGGGTGGGGGGGTCAAGGAACGATTAAGAATGGAAACCGTGGACATTGTGCCCATTCACACACCCTAGCCCAGGAGAACTGAGGACAAGTAAAGCACTCCTAACATAACACAGTGGCAATCAACTGATGAAGTACAGCCCTGTTAACAAACTCAAGATCTTCCTGACTTATGCATTTACCAAAGAGTCACAGGGAGCAGCTGAAACGTTACTTATCATTTTACAAACATAGCATTTGTTTTCATAATCTTAGCCTCTCTCCAAATCTCTCAAAAGTGAACAGTTATGCCAGAAAAAAAATTAATCGCCATGTTTAGTTTTGTTATTATTCTCAGGTATCACACGTTATACACACTAACTATTTCCAGCATTTCAAACAACAAGGATTAATAGCACATTAATTATTTCAAATCAGTATTAAAGCAAGAAAGAGTAATAAACTATAGCAAACTGGTGTTATCTCCATTTCATCAACATACTTGCCTTGTTTGAATCGTGGTTGATCATTTTTACATCAAGTAAGGATTTAATGGTTTTGGTAAGTTCTTTTTCATTCATCTGTGTGCTGTCTTGGAGCTCCTTGTAACTGACTATTTCACTGTTGTTAAATGCCAGCAGCACTGCCATTTGGTATGTAGTAACCATAGCTACATAAGGCTTGGATAAATAGTTCATTTTTACTTCACCTTTTTCAGCACACCAAAAATAAAACACAGGAGAAAAAAAAAGATGGACAAGCATTGTATTTCAAAAGTTCATATTCTGAGAAACAGTTGTATTAAAATACATTTCAACGCCATCTGGTTATTCAAATGAAAGAAAAACAGAAAACAGCGAAACTATCAATCTAACTGAATTGAATGATACAACTAGAAATATTATATACACAACTTTTATTTGTTCCCTAATTGCCCGAGAAGGTATTGGTGAACCGTCCTCTGAAACCACTGCAGTCCATGTGGTGTGGATATATCGTGCATCAATACAAGATTAACTGAATTTCTGACATGCAAGGACATATAGAATTGATATTTACTGTAAATTATTCTTTCACATAGCTCTCTTTTTGCCAAACATCTTGCCAAATTTATCTGCCTCACTAAACTGATGGGTAGGTAATTCCATGGATGCACCACATTTAAAGATTGCAAACATGAGTACAGAGTAGGAATGCCAATCAACCTATCTATGTTCTATGTATCTATGTATGTATCTAGTCGATCCGCAATAGAAATCACTGGTTTCCCCCATCACCTCATTTAACTGCCTTGAATGTGTTCCCACTGTCCTAGTCAGAAGCCCATTCACCGTTCCCCTTTCTAGATTGGTACCTGTCCTGTTGTTCCACAGATTGTTCAAATATATTGGGAAGGATTTTGCGGTCGCGCTCGCCCCGAGACCAGAAATTCCTGTCCAAGGACCACGGACCATTAAATGATCCTCCAGATTTTCCATCCCAACTGCGATGATTCTTGCAGCGGGTGGGCCTGGAAAACTTCCCCAATTATTTAATTTTACTATAGCCTGAGTATTCTCAGTAAAATTCTGGAGGCTCTCAATTCTTCACTGTACACATCCGAGTAGCTGCTCCAAGTTAGATAATTTTTCACTGTGGCATGATGAACAGAAACGTACGTAATAATCCATCTGGGGATGGACTAGTGCTTTGTACAATCCCATGGGCACTGCCTGGGATTTGTGGTCTGCTCCAATAATTATTGGAAGTCAGAAATTTCTGGAACATGCCAAAGGAATGCCATCTTGTGGGGCATTCTAAAACTAGAGGTCGTAGTCTTAGGGCAAGAGGTAGCAAATTTACAACAGAGTTGAGGAGAATCTACATTGTCCAAAGGGTTGTGAATCTGTGAAATCCGTTACCCCAGAGTGCGGCGGATTCTGGAACAGTGAGTAAATTTGAGGAGTTAGACAGATTTGTAATTGATAATGGGTCGAAGACTTATGGAGAATGGGCAGGACGGTGGAGTTGACGCCAAGGTGAGATCAGCCATGATCATATTGATCAGCGGAGCGGGCTCGAGAGGCTAAATTGCCTACTCCTGCTCCTAGTTCATGTGTTCGAAAGAACTACTCTGGCTGATTTCACCATCTATCTCTTGGTCTGTAGCACTGTAGGTAACAGCAACCCAAACAAAAATATGGTGTCTTTGATCAATAAGAGGATTTCTTGATTAAGATCAGGGGTTACAGGGAGAAGGCAGGAGAATGGGGATGAGGAACATATCAGCCATGATCGAATGGCGGTGCAGACTCGATGGGCCAAATGTCTTAACACTACTCCTACATCTTATGAACTTATGAAAAGGTGGGAACAAGGTGACTTAAACCGGACATTATATTGCTGAAACCTTCCCAAGACTATCTCAATTATACAATGGTAAGATGAATTTGTCAACTTTGCCGATTAACAATAAAACAGAAAATTAAAAACCTTGATGAGAAGGACAAAATGCATCTCTGATCAGTTTTGCCATTAATGAGGAAAAAATATGCAGGAAAAGAGGTGAAAATGACATTGTTTCCCACTTCTTGTGGGAAATAAAGCCTCCCCAAAATTCCAGAATACCCCTTGAACTTTTCTAATGAAATGAACTGAAATGAAAAATGTCAGTGGCTCAAACGTCACAGAATCCCTACAGTGCCAAAGGAGACCATTCATCCCATTGAGTCTGCACCAACCGTCCGAAAGAGCATTCTAATCCAAGCCCAATCGCTCCGCTCGATCCCCATAATCCCGGGCGTTGATCATGGCCAATCCACATAACCTGAACATCTTTGGACTGTGGGAGGAAACCAGAGCACCCAGAAGAAAACAACATAGACATGGGGAGAAAGGACAAACTCCACAAAGATAGTCAGTCACCCAAGGCCGGAATTGAATCCGGGTCCCTGGTGTTGCAAGGCAGCAGTGCCAGCATGTCCTACTGTAACTGATGAGTAACTTATAATTGTACGGAAATATTTAAGGACACAATGTACTCACTTCACAAAGCTGTGCAAGTTTTATTTCAGTCCTGATTTATGCATATACATTATTACTGAAAAAAAACCCCACGTTTGGAACTGATGTATTATCAAAGAGCTTACCTGTACATAGGTAGTGCAGCCAAGTAAGTTTTCTACCACTGAAGTGCTGGTTGTAAAACAGTTCAAACTGCAAGGGGAAAATTGATCACATTAGACAAAACATTTCAAAACTTTTCTTTGACTGCACTTTTTGAAAATTTTGGACTAATGTTGATGAAAACCTGAAGATGACTACGTTATTTCAGCAACAAATCTGAAGAGAAAGGCCAAATGGAGGGCTTATGAAACTTAATGCCTACTGGTTTGCAAGCAAGTTCTGCAGCATTAAGTAACTGCAGGTCAAAAGTTTGGTCCAAGAACCTCAATGATTTATTTTTAAAGTAGAGTTTTACCTTGGTGAAGTTGGAATCCATACATACCAATGTCACAGATTATCTATTACTGAAATCATGATAATGCCAAGCAGTTCTATTGCTAAATTTAACAAAAACTTTTCTGAGCAATCTGCAGCATCTTTTTCAGCGACAGAAGTGGCCCGCCAGCGGGATTTTCTGGTCCCACCATTGAATGCGCCCCTCGTTGCTGGGAAACCAGAGGTGGGGTTGCATTGTCGACGTGACCAGAATATCCCGCTGGCGTGAACAGCCGGTAAATTCCGCCCTTAAATCTTTTAGGAAACAAACTAGGAATTAAAATCACCGTCAAAATCCCAGCCCCCCCCTATTAGTTTGCACATACACATATTGAGGGGATCAAAGCATGGAATTTGATGAAATGATCCAATATCAAGTATAATATTCATATACTGTATGGTTCTTCCAGCACAAAAATATGGTAAACTCCTACATAATTTTATTCTTATCTGCTACAATTACCTGTGTCTCTTTGTTTCTCATGTATTTTCAAAACCGAATAGTTTCTTTTCTGGCTGCCTGTAATTATGACGTGCGCAACCTTAAATCTCTCACAAAATTATGAATTTTGGAAGGAAGAATGAAAAGAGTCAACATAAACTAAATGGCACATTTTAAAAGAGGTACAGGAACAGAGATCTGGGGTTACAAAAGTAGAAAGTGGCAATTCAAGTTGACAAGCCAACAAAATGCATAAATCCTTGCTTTACAGAGACAGAGTACAGGAAATTATGCTGAACTTTTAAAATCACTGGTTAGATCTCAGAGTATTGCATCCAATACAGAGCAGCACACTAAGAAGGATGTCAAGGACTTGGAAACAACATAGGGAGGATTTACCCAGAATGGCATTGGAGGTAAGAAATGTCAGTTATTTGGAAAGACTGGTGAAGCTCATTTGTCAGAGAAGATTAAGAGGAGATTAATGGTTGCATTCAAAATTACGAAGGGTTTTGATGAAGTAAATAATGAGAAACGAACCACTAGCAGTAGCCAGATGAAGCAAAAGATTCAGAGTATAAATTAGAAGAATTTGTATTATACAATGATTTGGATGATCTGGAATGCACTACCTGAAAGGGTGGTGAAAACAGATTCAATAGCAACTCTGAAAAGCAATTTGGGCATATACTTGAAAAGAAAACATTTGTGGAGCAATGGGGAAAAGAGGCTCCATTCTATGCTGTCAGACTCTAAATTCCCTGAGCAACTTCACATAAGGGGCTGAAGACATACAATCAGAATTTTCAAGTACAAGGGAGCTGACTGACTGAAGGCGAGGTGAGATTTAGCAGAATACAGAGGTTTAACAGCCGGTAAATTCCGCCCTTAAATCTTTTATAGGAAACAAGTTAGGAATTAAAATCACCTTCAAAATCCCAGCCCCCCCGATTAGTTTGCACATAACATATTGAGGGGATCAAAGAATGGAATTTGATTAAATGATCCAATATCAAGTATAATATTCATATACTGTATGGTTCTTCTAGCACAAAAATATGGTAAACTCCAACACAATTTTATTCTTATCTGTTACAATTACCTGTGTCTCTGTTTCTCATGCATTTTCAATTAGATTTAGCAGAATACAGAGGTTTCGCAAGAAAACTGCCAAGTATAGAATCTTGGTTAACGGCCCTGCCACTAATGATGAGTGGAGGAATGAAGTGATGCAGTGAGCTGAATTTTGAAGACTGCTGTGTGTAAGCCAAGATACCTCCATGATCATCAATGGAAATGTCCTGTTCTGTTCTATCGGCAGACCAGAACCATTAAGAGTTGCAGGTACATGGACAGGAATCCACAATGCAACTGCAGACCCCACTACATCTCATGGACTCAGATCAAGCATGGCTAAAGGAATCTCCTGCTCTTTATCACCTCCCATTCCTCACGGAGTTAACCATATTCTCGGTGTCAGGCTGGGTTTGCATCAGGTGTAAAAGAGAGAGGGAGTGACAAACTTAATGCCATCTTCACCAAACTGAAAAGATAGCTTTGATAGCAGTGATCACTTCACGGTGCTTTTAACACAAAGCCTCAATTGCGCAACAGGGCATCCTCCATTGATTAATGGCAAAAATCCAACAGTGGAAGGATACATCACACAGCCCAAACTGAACGTCCATTAAGTGCTGTGTTCCATGAACAACAGCAGAATTACACACCATAATAATTTGATAATTCATGGTTGACACATTCCTCACTCTTCCACTATTACGATCTTTGTGCAGCCCAATAACTTTTAAAAAGATATTTAAATTTCCAGAGATGTCAAGCTTTTAAGACTTTTATGGTGACAAACTACAAGCAACATCGACTAAACATTATTTCAGTAGGCAACTTATACTCTAAACTACAGGAAGATTTCTCAATTTAATTTTTGACACGACGAATGTCCCCCCCCACAGATGTTTTTTACTGTCATTTAAGTGGACACTGCATTCTCTAGGACCGGACTTCAGCTATTCTCTGCTCCCGATGGCTTGCTTCTTTTTCCCCTCTTTCAGCAAGATCATTTCTAATCCCTAAACTGACTTTCCTAGTGAGTGCTACCCTGGAAATTCTTCTCTCTAGCCAAAGCATGCAAATCTCCCAGCTTTGTTTAGACTCTAATGAACCTGGTCTTTTCCATCGGTCCATTCTGCATGGTGCGATACTGACTGCCTCTAACCCTTTGCTCTCTCCCAGATTCTTGCAGAATGACCTATAATGTACAGTGAGATGCAAAGAAAATTCTCTAAGCAGACACTACAATGGCTTTCTATGACCCTTTTTCCTTTCAAAGCTTATCTCAATGATGATCTGAATTACATGGGTCTTGTATCCAGAGAGAAATACTGATCTTCCAAACCCCCAACTACATTCTATCTTATAATTAAATAGACAGTTTAGGAAGGATAACTTTATAAAACCCGACTTTCCTAACAGTTCTCGAAGGGACTTAGAGACCACTTTCTACCCACAGTCATCACTGTCCACAGATGTGAATATCTTCCATCTACTTCCCAGTAAAACACTTCAACCCACCTTGAACAACACAGCAATAAGTTTCTTTTTGGACATAATTCTGGTCATATTATCCCAATGCCATTTTACCCTAAATTAAAGAGACAGCTCCAAAACAAAATCTTATAAGCTTCATATTACCAAGGAGACCAAATTTAGTCAAAACGGGAATTAAGACAAACATGCTGGAATTAGCTTCGCACATTTCTTAAAATAAGGCTAAACGTCAAATGCAGCAGGGCATAGTTAGAGCTAATCAGGCGTATATCAACAGGGCAAATTACTCAACCAAACAAATGGGTTCTCAGGCAATTGATATCCATCAACATCCTGTCATAATATACATCCAGGTATATGATGGTGTGCAGACAGGCAGTGATAAGACACACAGGATGACCAGTGAACACACAGAACACAGCAGCCAATCACCAGACAGGACACGACCACTATAAAGCCAGAGGGCACTAGTTTTCCCACTCTCTTGGGATCCAGCCTCTGAGACAGTCAGAGCTCGTGAGCAGCAACTAGAACAAACACCATGTGGTAGTAAGATAGTCTGGTCAGGTTAGCCTCAGGTCTCCAGTCAAGTCAGCTAAGTGTCAATATAAGTTAAAGCATGTATTATAGTTAAATGTTCAATAAAATAGAGTTGCATTTCTTAAAGTGCCGGAAGCCTGTCTCTCTCATCACTGCAGTAAACACAGTCCTCGCAGACCCAGCTTACCAAACACATTACATCCTGTCTTCAATTATGGTGGAACCCAGCATGAATGCAAAAGCCTGAAATGTCTTGCAGGCACAACTGAATATTGAATAATTCTTCCTGAGATTTCCACCATCATAGATATTGATGTACAATCAATTCAGTTTATTCCATTTGACTGAGCGGTTGACTGCAATAGCCGCCCTGCCAAAGACCTGTGCACCAGAGCCACCTGTTCCCCATACCAAGCCATTTCAGTTCAGCCATGCAATTGGCATCTATCTGCCACTGTAAAAGATTGCTCAGATGTATCCTATCAGAAATAAATATAAGGAAATAAATGTAGTCAGTGTCCTATTAGCCTCATTCTGATCAGTGAAGCCTTAGAACACTGCCATCAAGTAATACTAATTAGCAGTACTAACTCGCACCAATGACTAGCTGATGGGCACTCGGTTCTGTTTGACCCACTCCAGATTAGATCCAGACATGGACACAAGAGCCGAATGTCAGAGGGGAGGTTGCAATCACCATCCTCAACATACAGGCTGCATTTTGCTGGTATAGTGTAAAACAGCTCCAGCAAAACAGAGGTCAATGGGAACACCTTTGGATAACTGGAGTAATTCATATGCAAATAAAAAATGGGTGCAGTTGTCAGAAGACAAAAACTGCAGTATGGGGACATTGAAGTCTCCTCAGCTGAACCAATTTCACCTTTTTCATCAATGACCATTCCTTCGGGATAAGATTAGGAATGAGGCAGTTCACTGATAATTCCAGTGCTCAGTTCCATTCCCAACATCTCCCAATAATAAAGCAGCCCATGCCAGCCTACAGTAATACTTGGGCACCATCCAGGCAAGGGCCGACCAGTGATATTATCTTATTTATACTTATGTATATAGACACGTATGGAAATGCGAAGCCTCAAAAAGTCAAACATTGTTGGTTACCCTCACCATGAATATTTTGGTGTCACCAGAAACTTAACTGAATCAGCCATTCTGATACCAAGGCTACAGAATCCGTGGCTAGATACTCTGAAATGAGTGACTTAATTCCTGACCACTTCCCAGAGACTGCATCATCCAGAAGGCTCAAGTCAGAAGTTTGCTGGAATACTCTCCACTTGCCAGGAATGGTTGCAGTTGTAAAACTGAAGGAATCAGATACCAACCAAAACAGAGCAGTTTGTTTAAGCAATGTCACTGGTACTGGCGTCAATGTGTACTCACCCTCTACTGACACACCAGAGATGCCAGCATGTGCGATGTCCAGGACACACTGCAGAATCTCAGCAAGTTTACTTTCACTTTTGTTTTTCTTCTTATAAATTTGGAATATCCAATTATATTTTTTTCCAATTAAGGGACAATTTAGAGTGATCAATCCATCAACCTGCACATCTTTGGGGTTGTGCGGGTGAAACCCATGCAGACACGGGGAGAATGTGCAAACTCCACACAGTGACCCAGAGCCGGGATTCGAACCTGGGTCCTCAGCGCCATAGGCAGCAGTGCTAACCACCGTGCCATCATGCCGCCCGCAAGTTTACTTTCACAACACCCCGTCATGTCTGACCTATTTAAAGCAGTGGCCTTAATGGGACAAGCCGGCCATATGTTACAGACTTAAAATTGCATGAATAATCATAAAAGAGAATTATTATTATATAAAATGTGTCAATTTAACTTCATCCTTAAATTTCAAAGGAAGCACCACCGACTAACCTACCATCTGTACACTCTTTTCCAGTTCTTGTGGAATGGCAAACGTTGATGAAGGTGCTTGAGTTAGAGGCCACGCACCAGCCTAAAATAATTAAAATCATAAAATTAGGTTTCAAAAACAGAAGAAAATGCCAAATTTTAGATTAATGTAAAGTGCTTAAAACGGACGACTTACTTCTATTCAGTATTATGGGTCAAAATTGACAAATGTAGCAGTAATGACTTCATATATAGACAGGGATGAGGAAAGCCATTCAGACCATAAGTCAGCCAACCAGAAAGACTCTGTAGCTCCCTTCACAGTAACCAACCTTTCAATTAACTCTCCTACCCAACCCAGATGTCTATTTCAGTATGTGCATAACAACTTTGTGGCATCAGTCCTAAACATGCTTTCCGACACTTTAAATAATTGCTCTTTGTTCTACAGCCAGAAGATTACTTTTAATTCATTAAATAAAAAACGACTACTTACCATCCTATGTACATCTGAGATATCTGCTCAAGTGCTACCTTAAAAGGCTGACAAACCTCAGATTTTCCAGGTTTTTCTTATAACTTAATCCTCTTGGTACTACATCATAGCCTTGTAGCTCTTTGGATTGTCTTCAGTACATATGACAAAAGGTTTTGATACCATGCATTCCCTGAATCAGTGGCCTGTCACTTCTACAATTGTGTGCATAGCTATCAACCAATTAGCCAGAATAACCAAACTCACGGTCCCCTGAAAATATTAACCATATAGACATTGACGAGGAAGGCTAAATAATTCATTTTCACATCAATGCAATTTGACAAAGATTCATCTTTTAAAGAAAATGAAACCAATACCAATTAGTATTAATGAGGTCAGAAAGTAACTTGAGGGCAAAATCACCAGTATCATCCCAGATATTACTCATAGTTATAAAATGATGAATAATGCAAGAGTTCCCTCAATTTATTCAATTGTAAAGGGGGGGGGGGGGGGGGGGGGGGGGGGGGGTTTGTTCCGAGGGAAGGGAGAAATGTGTACATGTGTTTATTGAATATGCCGGGTCCTTATCTATTTCTTCTTTTTGTAGTTACTGGGGGGGGGTTTGGTTTTGGGGGTTATTGTGTTTTTTTCTTTTTGTTGTTGTTACTACGGTTTTCTTGCTGTTACTTTATGTTTTTGATATGTTTTTGAAAATCTTAATAAAAATTATTTAAAAAAAAAAAATTTATTAAAATTTTTTTAATTCAATTGTCATTCTCTGCCCCCTTCGTCCAGAAAGTGGTAAACTTTCTGCATTCGGTTAATCTTTTACAAAGTACGTTATCTGCTAATTGGTGTCTATACATCTTCAACCAAGAAACAAAGCTGGCTGCTGGCCAATTTTTGTGGCAGAGGAGAGGTTTCTATACCATGAGTTGGCAATCAGTATTTGATGTCCCTTTGGGTAGCACCCGTATGTCAGGTTGCAATCTGTTTGATCACTCAGGGACTCATGTGTCTTAATATACAAGTGAACAGGGTTAAAAACACACTTTTGTAAGGATTGGAACGAGTTTGTAAAAAGCTGAAGTTGTCAATTTAAAATTAAATCAAGCACTTGCTAGCTCCATAAGTGAATGCATTTGAGCACAACTAAACTGAGCTGAACAGGAAACATCAAAAAGTAACACCTCATTTGTACAGAGGTAATCTAACCAAAATAATCCTAAAGATACCACTTTACAAGCATTTACTAAATATAGTGCTGACAAAGTTATTCAATTAACATTTCCAACTAATACAGTGTTTAACGGAACAGACTTTTCAGGAAGCTTTCAAAATAATGCCGTCATGTCACAAAAATCTTCACCAGTATTGCAACTGCAGTAATACCTGTAACTGCACATGTGTCTTCTCCAAGTCTTTAGCTGTGGCATTGAGCAAACTTCTTGAAACATGCCATGGGAAACCTTGCTTCACAAACGTGTATGCGGATACATTTGAACGGGTTTCTTATGCTTTCTCTGTTCAGGAATCACCAGTATTGGCTTTATACTTTAATTAGAACAGGACCAAGTGAGGGCTAGAGTGCTTGGTTAGAGTTAACCAGTGATCCAACGTACCTGAAGCACATAGATCTGAAAACTGATTCCAAGATCTATTACAGTGTCCTGTTGCCTTAAAAAAGTGGCTGTAAATTTGTTGTTTAGATCAGCACTGACATTCATATCAGTGTACATCCTGTGAAGCTTGCTGGTGAACTCGTATCCACAGGCTTGCTGCATAGAAAAGAGTAACCACCTTTATTATGGTATAGAAAAATATCACTCACCTCAAAACAGTCTGCTATCACAACCACAAGAGTATTTTTAAAAAGACATTTGCAAAGACATCGGGCAGGATTTTTAGTGGTGGTTCGGTGGGAGATGGTTGCCAGCAGGTCACCCTGCTCAGTCCTTGGTCAGGAAAGGGGCCTTCATCAAGGGCCCCCACAGCCTCGCTATCAAGACGTGATCCTGCCCGGGCCTTATCTCTCCTTCCATGAGACAATTTGCCTGTTCCTTGCCTCTCAGTGCTTAGAATCTGAGGACTGAGTGTGTATTCTGGCCATTGTTGCTGCTGGCTCTGCTGGGACTACAAAGCTGCTGGCCAATCAGGCTGGTCAGCAGCTCTTGGAAGAGGGACTTTCTCCTGAGGTTTGGGGCAGGAGTCAAGTCTCCAGCAAATTAACACTTGTCAAAATGTTAAATAGTTGCAGGGCTACTGTGATCGATGGAATGCATTCCCCTGGGTTGTGGGGCACAAAATCACGTCATCTGAAAATTCCTACCAACAAATTCACCTTGATCTTAAAAATAATTTAAATATTCAGGGCGCTACTATATTAAAAAAAATTCTTTGCAACACACTAAAATAAGTAGCTATTGTCTCTCTTTTGTAAAAACCTTGAACTTTACAGATAATTTATTACCCAAGTGATTTTTTTCAAAATATTTAAGCTATGAAAATACTAAAAAGAAATATTGTATATAACTCTGAAGGCAAATTTAGTGCAAGGAAAGAATCTTAAATACCTAACTCACCAATAGTTTTCCAAACAATATTTGTCTATTTTCAAATTGAAGTGTTTAAAGGATTTAACATTCTGAATCATAATCACTTTTTACACATTTCACATATTTAAGCTAGTTGTAAATTGTCTGTCCTTGCTCTAATTTTTGCAGTCGGACAACTGTGTATTTGTAATAAAAGCTCTGAAGAAAAGTCATACGGATTTGTAATGTTAACTCTGGCTGAGATGTTCCATTTGGGAGACTATGTTCTCCGGCCAGAGCTGAATTGCATCTGAAGCTGCAGCGCAAATCAGGAAGCAATTCACAATCCTTAGCCATGCAAATTTTTGGATGGAGAGGATGTCGCTAGGGAATCCCACTATCGGGCTGCCATTTTGGGCGGGCGGCCCGATAGCTAAGGCCCCCGCATCACAAACTAATAAGAGCATGGCTGGTCTTTTTGTGGACTCAGCTCCTCAGTGGTTCACACTGTTGCTTCACAGCTTCAGGGTCCCAGGTTCGATTCCCAGCTTGGCTCACCGCCTGTGCGGAGTCCGCACATTCTCCCGTGTCTGCGTGGGTTTCCTCCGGGTACTCTGATTTCCTCCCACAGTCCAAAGATGTGCAGGTTAGGTGGATTGGCCACACTAAATTGCCCCTTAGTGTCCAGAAGGTTAGGTGGGGTTACTGGGTTAGAGTGGATGTGTGAGGATAAGTAAGGGGCTCTTTCCAAGGGCTGGTGCAGACCCCATGGGCTGAATTACCTCCTTCTGCACTGTAAATTCTATGAAACCCGCCCACTCACCATAACCCTGAATTCCTTTACTGTTCAAAAATCTATCCAAGAATTGGCAGGTGCTGCTTCCTGTGTCTGAGCAGCAGGTGTGTTGCCCAGGTGAGTTTTAAAGTTTTAAGTGAGTGAATTTTTTTCACTGCATCTGTCTGGACTGCTCTCCAGCTTCCAGACATGGGTCGCCATATTTAGGGGATCTTTATGGGAGGTTGTCTTTATTTCGGGGGTCTCTGTGGGGGAGGAAATTGGGGACTGTCTGGTGGACCTTGGCGGCAACTACCTTAAAGGGTCCATTGCAAGTTCCACCACATCAGGGCCACATTTGTCAGGACCAATAATAATTCTCGCCCATATGATTCTGCGCCCAAAAGGAGAACATGGTGCTCAGCCTGGTAGGTGCGAACATCAATCCTGATGCCAGCGGGGGCCGGAGCATCTGTCCCATCTCCACCAATACCCCCCCCCCCACCCCGGACACTGCGCCTCATTGGTTACTCTGCAACCGGCAGCATGAGGTGGAGAATCCAGCCCTCTGTCTTTCTCTCCACAGACACCTGCTGCATTTATCCAGCATTTTCTTTTTTTTTTTAATTTATAATTTTTTTTGTACCATGCTGCAAAATTAAATTCAAAGTCAGAATAACAATAACCGTGCCAGCATTTAAGGGATAATCTCTCAAAATGTTAGTTTACAACTTAAATTAGGGGAAAGTACAATTTTTGGGGCCTATGGTTAAATTCATCACCGTTCTGCAACATTTTATTATTCAATATACATAATGACTTTGCGGATGGTAATGGGTACACTTCAGAATTCACAGGCTTCCCATCCCACTGGAGAAAGATAAACTCCATTTTAAGAAGTACTGAAAAGTATCATCTGCTTTAGGTTAGTTACTAAACTCGTAATTACGTGCTTTGTGCGTTTACAGACAGGATTTGAAAAGGAGTAAACTATGAAGAGTTGTAACAGTCTAAATTATAGACTCCTTCTAAATTCTGAGTCATGCTTTTATTTATTCTTAAAGACATGTTACGAACCTTGAGCTTATTGATCATAGCTTCTTCAGAATCCATAGACATAGAAAGACCGTGTATCAATCGCTTCGCCAACATTCTGGCATAGAACTGAGGTTGGAGAAAAAGTACATAGGAAGCTTGGATTCAGTGACACCAGAATGCAGATGTGAGAAATTACATACAAGGCATTACATTCAATCGCTTTGGAGAGCTATTGTGATCACATGGCTTCACCATATATGTTTAATGATCCACTACTTAAGGAGAGCATAGTTTCTTCACATAATTACAATATCTTTGGCGTAATCAAAGAAGCTCAAGCTAAAAGAATGGCCATTTTTTTCCCACATGCTGCCGAGCTCGGCATTAATCAAAGAGAACTGCTCTTTACCTTCTGAAAGACGTCTTTATCATCAATGTACTTGAAGACTGTGATGAAGCTGGTCAGTTTGTCCTCAACTTCATTTTCAGTCATTCCTTTTGCTGACTTCTTTAATAGATTGTCACAGTATTTAGCTAGCTGCAACGAAAATTTTATTCAAAAATCTATTATTTTTCCAACAGGGATCAAATAATCATCACTGATTTGCAATTTAAGTTTTTTTCGCATTAATTTGGTTCCATCCACGTTATTATGATTTTTAAACTCAAGTTTGAGGAAACGAAGAGATTCAGATCTCATCCCCATTTCTTTCCTCTTCTGCTCTGAAGTTAGAGGTTCAATCCATCCATCCAATTCATTTTCCATTTCTCTAGGAGATGTCAGCCCATTGTTAACTTCTGCAAATGCATATTCTCGTGAGTCAAACAGCATAAGAACTAGGAGCAGGCAATTCAGCCCCTTGAACCCATTCCGCCATTCAATACGACATGGCAGATCTCAAATCCACTTTCTTGCCCATTCTTCATAGCCCTTCAATCCATTACTAATTAAAAATCTGTCCATCTCCTTCTTAAATTTAATCAATATCCTGGCATCCATCGCACTCTGGGGTAGTGAATTCTCCACCTTCACAATCCTTTGAGAGAAGTAATTTCACCTCATCTCCAGGTTAAATCTGCTACCCCTTATCCTAAAATTATGACCTTCATTCTAGATTACCCCACATGGGTCCGAGCTACGCTTGCCTTTTTATGGGGTATGTGGAACATTTCTTGTTCCAGGCCTATCCGGGCCCCCTCCCACAACTCCTTTACCGATACATTGATGACTATTTTGGTACTGGGTCATGCTCTCGCCCAGACCTGGAAAAATTCATCAACTTCTCTTTCAGTTTCCACCCCTCCATCACTTTCGCATCTCAGACACTTCCCTTCCCTTCCTTGACCTTTCTGTCTCCATTTCCGGCAATAGACTATCCACTAATATCCACTACAAGCCCACAGCTATCTGGACAACAGCTCTTCGCACCCTACACCCTGTAAGGACTCCATCCCTTTCTCTCAACTCCTTCGCCTCCGTCGCATTTGTTCCGATGATGCCATTTTCCAAAATGGTGCTTTGAAAAAGTGTTCCTTCTTCCTCAACCGTGATTTCCCACCTACTGTTGTGGACAGGGCCCTCAACAGTGTGCGGTCCATCTCCCGCACCACTACCCTCACCCCCTCCACTCCCTCCCAAAACTAGAATAGAGTCCCCCTTGTTCTCACATTTCATCCCACCAACTTCCATATGCAAAGCATAATCTTCTGCCATTTTCGCCAACTCCAGCGTGATGCCACCATCAAACACATCTTCCCTTCACTCCCTCTGTCAGCAGTCCACAGAGACCGTTCCCTCAGAGACAATCTAGTCCACTCCTCCACCATACCTAGTACCTCTCCCATCACCCATGGCACCTTCCCATGCAATTCATGCTTAACATCCCAGGCCCAAAACACTCATTCCAGGTTAAGCAGCGTTTCACTTGCACCTCTTCCAATTTGGTCTACCTCATTCGCTGCTGACAATGTGGTCTCTTCTATATCGGAGAGACCAAACGCAGACTGGGTGACCGATTTGCTGAGCATCTTCGGTCTGTGCGCATTCAGGACCCTGACCTTCCTGTTGCTTACCATTTTAACAGAAGACCCTGCTCCCATGCCCACGTGTCTGTTCTTGGCCAGCTGTAATGTTCCAGTGAAGCGCAATGCAAACTGGAGGAACAACATCTCATCTCCCGGTTAGGCATGCTATAGCCTTCCAGCCTGAACATCTAATTCAACAACTTCAGATGACCAGCTCTACCCCACCTCGACCCATTTGTTTTCATTTCATTTTAACTGTCTTTTACCATTTCTTTCTTTCTTAATATATATTTAATTCTCCCCCCCCCCCCCCCATCTTATCCACCTTTCCTTCATCTTTATCCTCTTTGCTTCCCCCTTCCCCTCCCTCCACATCTACAGTTCATCCTCTGATGTTAGTTTCCTTGCTGTTTGACCGTTCACATCTTTTGTTCTCTCTGGGGACTGCCATTAGCACTCTTGCCCCTTGGTTTCTGTGGCCATTAGCACCCAGTTTCCCTGGGTTTTTGTGGTTATGACTCATCTTTCATTCTCACTCCGCAGTATAAATATTTCCAACTTTCTCTGTCTGTTAGCTTTGACAAAGAGTCATCGGACTCGAAACGTTAGCTCTATCCTCTCCCTACAGATGCTGCCAGGCTTGCTGAGATTTTCCAGCATTTTCTCTTTCGCCACTGTTATTTGTTATTTATATTAATGATTTGGATGAGAATGAAGGAAGCATGGTTAGTCAGTTTGCAGATGATGACAGGATTGGTGGCATAGTGGATGGTGAAGATTGCAAGGATCTTGACCAATTGGGCCAGTGGGCTGATGAATGGGAGAAGGAGTTTAATTTGGATAAATGTGAGGTGATGCATTTTGGTCGATCAAATCAGGACAGGACCTACTCAGTTGATGGTAGGGAGTTGGGCAGAGTTATAGACCAAAGAGATCTGGGGTACAGGTTCATAGCTCCTTGAAAGTGGAGTCGCAGGTGGACCGGGTGGTGAAGAAGGCATTCAGCATGCTCAGTTTTATGGGTCAGAATATTGAATACAAGAGTTGGGACGTCTTGTTGAAGTTGTGCAAGACATTGGTAAGACCACACATGGAATACTGTATTCAGTTCTGGTCACCCTATTATAGGAAGGATATTGTTAAACTAGAAAGAGTGCAGAAGAGATTACAAGGATGCTACGAGGACTTGATGGTCTGAGCTATACGGAGAGGCTGGGACGTTTTTCCCTAGAGCGTAGGAGGCTTTGGGGTGATCTTAAAGAGGTCTACAAAATAATGAGGGAATAGATAGTCAACATCTTTTCCCAAAGGTAGAGGAGTCTAGAACTAGAGGGCATAGGTTTAAGATGAGTGGGGAGAGACCAGAGGGGATATTTCTTCACACAGAAGGTGGTGAGCATCTGGAACGAGCTACCAGAGGCAGTAGTCGAGGTGGGTACAGTTGTTTCCTTTAAAAAGGTTTGGACAGTTACATGGGCAGGGTGGGTATAGAGGGATATGGGCCAAATGCGGGCAAGTGGGACTAGCTTAGTGATAGAAACTGGGTGGCATGGACAAACTTTGCCAAAGGGCTTGTTTCCATCCTGTAAACATCTATGACTCTCTCAGGTCACAGAGTGAATATCAACGTCAGATATAACAGTTGAGGGTGGAAAAAGTCCAGAGTTGTGGCCTCATCTCCGAAATAAGCAGTCATCAGAAATTGTCTTGAGAAAGAGATTATGGCTGGAAATCTGTCTAGTTACTCTGTCCCCTACATGGCCTTGACTGACATGTGTAAAATTATGAGCAGCCTACTGGATTGGAAGGACCTATTTTCTTTCCCAGACAAGTCAATAACCAGAGGGCATAGACTTAAAGTAATTAGTAGAACGATTAGAAGAAAGTTGAGGAAAACCTTTTTGCCTCCCGGACAGAGGTGGTGGTCTGGATTTCACTGCTTGAAAGGGTGGCCCAGCCAAAAACACTCACTGCATTTAAAAAGTACTAGGTCAATTCTATGAAATCAGTTCATTAAGGGTTCAACATTGTGTAGTAAAATTGCGCTTTTAAACCATTAAAGCACTGGGGAGGCCCAATGTAAATTCAGGCATAATTGAAATCTAAGTTGATCTTGGGGTCTGGAAAACGTGACGTTCAGTGTGCTTTGAAAGAAACAAAAATAGAAAATGATGGAGCTTAGAGAAGGATCCCCAGCTGATTTATTAACTGACCGTCTTTCTCCATAGATGCTACCTGACTTGCTGGATGTTTCTGACTTTCTGGTTTTGTTTCAGAATTCCAGAACCTTTGGTGTTTAGTCTTTTACTTACTCTGAGCAGTCTGTTTACAAGATAGATCAGCATACTCAATTTGTCAAATTGGTCCAGAACATTAGTTCAATGTCAGTGTGCGAAGAGGACAGAAATATTGCACATTTATGCTTGCCGTACTTACCAGCTCTGGAGCCTTGCAGGAAGATTTGGGCTCTCTATAATTTACTACTGATGTTAGGGCCTATGAGAAAAAAAAAACCTCAAACAGTATTTCAACAAGATGGCAACTCTGTCATTTTTCATTGTTCTAATTTTCAGTCGGATTACAACCACGTTGAATAGGTTTTCAGAAACAGCACACAGAAGGGGGACGAGGTGAGTGTTCTACCAAATGCACGGGGAAGAAAATCTGATGTATTTGGGCAGGGGTGGAAAACAAAGGGAAGGTTGGCCTTCTCATTCATCCTCAAAAAGATCTTGCTAAAGGATACACTGGGGTAAGCACCCTGCTCTTTCACCTCATGGGGCAGAATCTAAATCTAATTCATTCTAAGGCAGAAAATGTCTTCTGCCACATTGTAGGTTGGAAGAAAGTTACATGGAATTAATTTCGGCAGTCTGGAGATGGTGCGTGCAAGCTCACAGCACGAACTGCTGTGATTTAAAAAAAATTTCAGAGTACCCAATTCTTGTTTTCCAATTAAGGGGCAATTTAGTGTGGCAATTCACCTATCCTGCACATCTTTTTGGGTTGTGAGGGTGAGAACCACACAGACCAGGGGAGAATATATAAACTCCAAACAGATAGTGACCCGGGGCTGGGATCGATCCGGCGTCCTCGGCGCAATGAAGCAGCAGTGCTAACCATAACTACTATTCAAAATGTGCCATCTTACTCTGTGGTCATAAGGATACAAATGGAAAGTAAATCACACAAGTACAGTACTCTTCAAAGATTCAGATTACAAGTGCATTGCAATGCTGAGAAAAGAACTTCCCTTCAGTTAACTGTGAGACACACTGGGTAGAAAAGCTGAAAAACGCTGCTCTCTTCTGAGGACTACAAAATTTGCTTCAACATAGAAGGTTGTGTAGGTTGTTAACCATGGTGGAGATAAAGACATTCACACAGCTGAATAACGGGTGTGCAATGTACTGCTGGTGGGCTGGCTGTGATCTTACAAATTGTCCTCGTGGCTTGAACAGCCTTGATTTGGGAGTGCTTCAGTGGCAATATGGCTTGAAGTTAGAACTGGTGGGTAGGGAAGCAAGCCAGAGGTGCAACATCCTGGTGTTCTTTTTGGAAAATTCAAATTTAGAGTATCCAATTAAGGGCAATTTGGCATGGCCAATTCACCGATCCTACCCATCTTTTTGGGTTGTGGGGGTGAGACCCACGCAGACACAGGGAGAATGTGCAAACTCCGCACGAATAGTAACTCGGGACCAGGACCGAACCTGGGTCCTCAGCGCTGTGAGACAGCAGTGCTAACCACAGCGACACCATGTCATCCCTACATCCTGGTGTTCTAATGCCCTGTGCCAGAAAGTCAAGTACTTAGATTGCCTAACTCCCCAGGCAGATTTTTCAGCAAGCAGAACCAAGGCCAGTGGTTATACACAGAGATTGTGGAGATATTGCAGGATAGTTCTCATCATGAAATACTTCTCAGGTTGAACAGGTACCCGAGGAGCATGGACAAGTGACTTTCTAATGGAGAACAGAGCGAGCAACATTGATTTTTTTCACCTTTTAACAACTAGTCACTTATTCCTTCCTCCTATGCGTCATGGATCATTTACTTGGACAAGATGAGCAAGTGAACAGCTCCCTAGATTCTGCCACTATCAATCCATAACTACAACAAAAACACATGAGATTTTGGGCTACATTTTCTCCTCTTTGTAAGGCAGGCAACAACTAACTTCCATTCAGTACACCTCACCGGTCTGATTAAGATTAAGCTACATGGAGTAAATGATGTACACAACTAAATTACATTATTCTTTTTTCTAAAAAAAACTATTTTATTAAGTCATTTGTGATTTTATTTGTAAAATTTCTTTTATTCGCCCCCTTTTTCACATTTTCTCCCAGATTTACACGCAACAATAAACAACAATCAGTAACAAATGTAATGTCAATCCCCATATCAATAACAACGATCCCATCCTCCCACCAAATCCCCAAACAATAGCCCGCATGTTAACATAAACAAATGACAAAAAAGTATCAGGAATCACCCAAAATCACCATTAACACGTACAGTCCCCCTTCCCCCAAACCCCCTAATGTTCAATGTGATCCAATTCTCAAAAGTGCATAATGAATAACGCCCATGAATTGTAGAACCCCTCCATCCTTCCCCTCAGTTCAAATTTGACCTTTTCAAGCGTCAGGAATTCCAGTAGGCCCCCCTGCCACGCCAGGGCACAGGGTGGAGGGGTTGATCTCCACCCTAACAGGATCCGCCTTCGGACGATCAACGAGGCGAAGGCTACAACATCTGCCTCTGCGCCCGTTTCCAACCCCAGCTGGTCCAACACCCCGAATATGGCCTCCCGAGGGCCCGGGTCCAGTCTCACGTGCACCACTTTAGAGATTACCCTAAACACCTCCTTCCAGTAATCCTCCAGCTTTGGACAGGACCAAAACATATGAGCGTGGTTTGCGGGGCTTCCCCCGCAACGTTCACACACATCTTCTACCCCCCCCAAAGAGCTGGCTCATTCTTGCCCTTGTAAGCATTTGTGATTTTTAACAATTTTGAATGCAAACATAACATCCAAATTACAATATTCTAATATGTGTGTAATGCAGCCACGTTTATATCCAAACTCCAAAACCTTGGACTTGACTACTCCCTCTGCAACTGGGCTCCTCCCTCTGTAACTGGATCCTCTACTTCCTGACCCATGGACCACAAGCAGTAAGGATAAACAACGACACCTCCTCCACAATAATCCTCAATACTTGGGCCCCGCCCCACAAGGCTTCATACTTTTTTTTTCTTCCTTTTTAAAAATAAATTTAGAGTACCCAATTTTTATTTTCCAATTAAGGGGCAATTTAGCGTAGCCAATCCACCTACCCTGCACATATTTGGGTTGTGGGGGTGAGACCCACGCAGACACGGGGAGAATGTGCAATGCTGCATACTTACCCCCCTTCTATATTCCTTATACACACACAACTGTATGGCAGAATTTGGCTCTAACCCCATCTCCAAGTTTGCGGATGACACGACCATAGTGGGTTGGATCCCGAACAAGGATGAGTCAGAGTACAGGAGGGAGACAGAGAACCTCGTGGTGTGGTGTAATGACAACAATCTCTCCCTCAACATTAGCAAAACCAAGGAGCTGGTCATCGACTTCCGGAAGCGAATTGTCGTACACACCCGCCTGCATAATGGAGCCGAGGTGGAGATGGTTGAGAGCTTCAAATTCCTAGGTGTACACATTACCAACAATCTGTCCTGGTCCACCCACGCTGACGCTACCACCAGAAAGCACAACAACGCGCCTATACTTCCTCAGGAAACTAAGGAAATTCGGCATGTCCACATTGACTCTTACCAACTTTTACAGGTGCCCCATAGAAAGCATCCTAGCTGGCTGCATCACAGGTTGGTATGGCAACTGCTCTGCCCAAGACCGTAAGAAACTACAGAGGGAGTCATGAACACAGCCTAGTCCATCACCCCTTCCATCCACTGACTCTGTCTCCACCTCCCATTGCCATGGGAAAGTGTGCAGCAAAGACCTTTCCCACCTGGGTTATTTTCTCTTCCAACCTCTTCCATTGGGCAGAAGATACAAAAGTCTGAGAACATGTACTAACATTCAAAATCAGCTTCTTCCCCCGCTGTTTCCAAACTCCTAAATGGCCCTCTTATGGACTGAACTGATCTCTCTACGCATTTTCACTACTGTTGTTGGCATTATACCCCATATGCTTCACCCAATGTCCATGTATTTACATTGTGTATTTATCGTATGTCCTATGTTTTTTCATGTATGGAACAATCTGTCTGGACTGTATGCAGAACAATACTTTTCTTGTACCTTGGTACACGTGAGAATAAACCTAAATCTAATGATGTATGGGACCCTGCCGGCAGTAAGAACGATGCAACGGAAACTGAAGATTCAGGATTATTTTACAAAATAAATTGCCATTTGCAGTTCAGAAGATCTGTGATTTAACCGAAAGAGCTGGATTTAGTCAACAGAAAAAACATTCTGGAATTCGACCAACAGGTGGCACCATTACACCACACTACACTTGTCAGTAATTGAATTTACCAAGCTAAACATTTTACATTCCAAAGTGCTTTAAATTCTTGATTCCTGCTTTATTTTCTGTGCAATTTCTTCTTTCTTGACTCAAGTGAGAGGCAGCAATTCTTAAGCTCCTCATCTCCATTTACTACTTGGTACAGTACAGCGTAAAACATCATCAAGAGATGTACTGGCTCATTTCACTAAGAATGGATTCTAAACCAGGTCCCTCAGGATTGTCATTTTGAAAAATGAATGAATGATTTTAAAACATTGATCTAAGTTTTCTAAACTATCAGAGAAATTGTGTACATTTTACAACATCAGGTCTCATAATGCTCACAAGAGGAGGGGATGCAATTTTTTTTTTTTAAAAGCAGAGATTTACGTAAAGTAACATACCTTATCAAGTGCACTCATAAAATGCTGATCACCATTAAGGACTGAACTGATGAGTTGAAGAAATTTACTGTGAACTTCAAGAACAGATTCCACAAACTGTGTAGGCATCTGATCAAAAAGATAAAAAAGATTAATCCCGAGACGAGGTGAAATCTTAATCTGGACTGCAGGGCCATCTGTCTGGCTGGCGTCCAGTTTGAAATGAATGTTGGGCAGAACGGGCAACTGGGTTTACAGAAACCGATGCTAATTCCATCAATGGCTGTACATCCAGAGAACCATATTTCGCAACAGCCCAGTAAAGTCCCAGATTCCATCCCTTGTTTTCTTTTGCAATTGGGGAGTCCCATACCAATGCAGAAGGTCATTAGGCCCATTGAGTCTGCACCAACTCTCCAAAAGAGCACTCTACCTAGACCCACTCCTCTGCCCTATCCCCATAAACCTGCTCATTGATCATAGCCAATCCACCTAATCTGCACATCTTTGTGGAGTGTGGAAGGAAGACAGTGCACCCGGAGGAAACTCACGCAAACAGGGGGAGAATGTGCAAACTCCACACAGACAGTCACCCAAGGCCAGAATTGTTGTGAGGCAGCAGTGTTAACCAGTGTGCACAGGGAAACCAGAAGAAACAATCTCTATTGCCGATTCTTAATCACTGGTCTGGGGGAAAGAATGAATGCCTAGACATCAGGCCACAATGTGATGAGTTTTGCTGGGACTCTTCTCATAGTCAAACAGCCTGTAAACATTCACCACTGGGGCTACAAATTAAAAACTAATTAGTCAATGCATATGAAGCTCTAGAAGTCAATAAACTGTACTTCAGTATGATTCATTTACTTAGGGCAAGCCGGAAAAAAAATGTCAAAAATGACTGTAAAAGAAACTAGAACTGCGCATTGTTACGATCACAGTTGGATCGAAGATGCCAGAATGGAATTCTGGCTCAAACGACTGTAACCTTTACAGGCAGAATCACAGGACTGCTAATAGTTTAAACAATAATAAAAAATAACATGGATTATAAAAGTACATTTTAAGCTACAATGGTCCCATTAAAGTCCTTTTAAGCATGCAAGATGACTGTGGTCAAATACATGCACTTGCTCTGAACCCGTTAAGAGTCTGTGGTTTTCTCCTCCGAATCTCCCAAGATGATTGCCACATGTTTCCAACCAGGGCGGCACAGTGGTTAGCACTGCTGCCTCACATCGCTGAGAACCGGGGCTCGATCCTGGCCCCGGGTCAATGTCCGTGTGAAGTTTGCGCATTCGCATGGGTCTCTCCCCGCAACCCAAAGATGTGTAGGGTAGGTGGATTGGCCATACTAAATTGCCTCTTAATTGCGAAAGAAAATTGGAAACTGAATTAATTTTTAAAAAAAAAAGAGTTCCCAACCCCCACTCCCAAAACACACTTTCAATTCTTCTCTACGAATAATGCTTTCCTTTGGCAGCTTGCATCCCGAAATCCAGTCCAGGTTTTACAAATGACAATTCAAACAAAGCTTCTGCTCCACTTTTAATAGTGAATACAGTCCAGGATTTCACACCAACCTCTTTAGGATTTCTTCACCTTGACTGCTATGGAAACTTCTCACAATTACTTTAACTTTCGATTCCCAGACTGTATTGAAATTACA
The DNA here is from genome assembly GCF_902713615.1 of Scyliorhinus canicula. NCBI lineage: Eukaryota > Metazoa > Chordata > Chondrichthyes > Carcharhiniformes > Scyliorhinidae > Scyliorhinus > Scyliorhinus canicula. The sequence continues at coordinate 191,640,165 of NC_052150.1, forward strand.
TCAAACATTTCATCTATCTCTGAAGTCTACTGTCCTATTTTAAATCTAGTTACTGCGATTGTCTCTAACTCAGATGATAGAGTAAAGTTTTATTCATATAGGTGCTACTTGAATGCTTGTAGCTAAGAGGCAAAAATATGAAAAGTGTCTTGATTGTGGGAACTCGATCTCATAAAATGAATTAACCATTGTATTCCAGTGTATGCAGTACTGAGAATGTATTGATCTCTGTCTAATCAACTAATCAGTTCTAGAAAAGTCTTTGCCAAGCCATGTAACATGGCAGGTATGGAAAACATATGCAGTACTTTCCCTAAGACTGCACACGCAGACGCTAAGTTAGTTTTGATAGGCACCAGTCAATCTTAAGTAATGTCCAATGTTTGATTAACCAATCCTCCTCCAAATAACAGACATTAATTTGAACAAACCAGGAAGTCTCAGCTGAGAATTAGAAGCCAATGAAAGTAAATGTGGGGTTAAACCAGAGATAGGAATTCCCTTAAAAAAGTACGACCTCGTGGTCAAGGTCTTTGTTCATGAATTCCTGAATCATCTATCTGTTTGTGTCAAGTGATTTCTTTTTGTATTTACTATTTTTGCCATGTACTTGACTTCTTTTTTAAATTTAGAGTACCCAATTATTTCTTTTTCCAATTAAGTGGCAATTTAGCGTGGCCAATCCACCTATCCTGCACATCTTTGGGTTGTTGGGGTGAAACCCACGAGGCACGGGAAGAATGTGCAAACTCTACATGGACAGTGACTCAAGGCCGGGATTCGAACCCGGGTCCTCAGTGCCGTAGACTGCAGTGCTAACCACTGTGCCGCGTGCCTTCTGTGCTTGACTGTTTTAATGTATTGCTTGATATTTCATTTCCAAGTTTTTATTCAGTAAGTATACTGACAACTCAACAACCAGGAACACTACAGACAGTTACCCGCAGATCCGACCAAGGAACACATCTGCCAACTCAACAGACTGATCAAGACCTTGGATCCAGACCTTCAGAGCACCCTACGTGCTCTCATCCCACGTACTCCCCTCATTGGAGATCTCTACTGCCTCCCGAAAATACACAAGGCCAACACACCAGGCCGTCCTATCGTTTCAGGCAACGGGACCCTGTGTGAGAACCTCTCTGGCTACATCGAGGGCATCTTGAAACCCGTCGTACAAGGTGCACCCAGCTTCTGTCGCAACACAACGGACTTCCTACAGAAACTCAGCACCCATGGACCAGTTGAACCAGGAACATTCCTCGTCACAATGGATGTCTTGGCACTCTAACCAGCATCCCCCATGACGGCGGCATTGCTGCAACAGCCTCAGTACTCAACACCGACAACTGCCAATCTCCAGACTCAATTCTGCAACTCATCCGCTTAATTCTAGATCACAACGTCTTCACCTTCGACAGCAAGTTCTTCATCCAGACGCACGGAACAGCCACAGGACCAAATTCGCACCTCAATATGCCAACATCTTCATGCACAAGTTTGAACAAGACCTCCTCACCTAACAGGACCCTCAACCGACGTTAAATACACCAGATACATCGATGACATTTTTTTCCTTTGGACCCACAATGAAAAATCACTGAAACGACTACACGATGACATCAATAAGTTCCATCCCACGATCAGACTCACCATGGACTACTGTCCAAAATCAGTTGCATTCTTGGACACACTTGTCTCCATCAAGGACGGTCACCTCAGTACTTCGCTTTACCGCAAGCCCACGGATAACCTCACGATGCTCCACTTCTCCAGCTTCCACCCTAAATACATTAAAGAAGCCATCCCCTATGGACAAGCCCTCCGTATACACAGGATCTGCTCAGATGAGGAGGAGCGTAACAGACACATAGACGCTGAAAAATGCCCTCGTACAAACGGGATATGGCACTGGACTCATCGATCGACAGTTCCAACGCGCCACAGCAAAAACCGGCACTGACCTCCTCGGAAGACAAACACGGGACACGACCGACTGAGTACCCTTTGTTGTCCAGTACTTTCCCAGAGCGGAGAAACTACGACATCATCTTCGCAGCCTTCAACACATCATCGATGAAGATGAACATCTAGCCAAGGTCATCCCCACACCCCCACTACTAGCCTTCAAACAACCGTGCAACCTTAAACAAACCATTGTTTGCAGCAAACTACCCAGCCTTCAGACCAGCGACCACGACACCACACAACCCTACCATGGCAATCTCTGCAAGACGTGCCAGATCATCGACATGGATACCACCATTACACACGAGAACACCACCCACCACGTGAGAACACCACCCACCAGCTACGCGGTACATGCTTGTGCGATTCGGCCAACGTTGTCTACCTCACACGCTGCAGGAAAGGATGCCCCGAAGCGTGGTACATTGGCGAGACCATGCAGACGCTGCGACAACGATTGAACGGACATTGCGCGACAATCACCAGGCAGGAATGTTCCCTTCCAGTCGGGGAATACTTCAGCAGTCAAGGGCATTTAGCCTCTGATCTCCGGGTAAGCGTTCTCCAAGGCGGCCTTCAGGACGCGCGACAACGCAGAATCGCCGAGCAGAAACTTATAGCCAAGTTCCGAACACAAGTGGGATTCATGTCGCATTACATTCATCCCCCACCATCTGGCCTGGGCTTGCGAAATCCTACCAACTGTCCTGGCTTGAGACAATTCACACCTCTTTAACCTGGGGTTACCCCTATCTCTGAATCTTTAAAGACTTGATTACCTGCAAATGCTCGCATTCTAAGCATTATCTGGCATCTTTGAATTTGTCTATATATATGTTTCTGGAACATACCTCTTCATTCACCTGAGGAAGGAGCAGTGCTCCGAAAGCTAGTGTTTGAAACAAACCTGTTGGACTTTAACCTGGTGTTGTAAGACTTCTTACTGTCCAACGCTGGCATCTCCACATTATACCTGGGAGTAATTCACAATAAAGTCATATTTTTGACACCTCCCACCAACCAGACTACCGATTCTTATTAGAAGGTAAAATAAGAGTCTCATATCAGAACACCATCTTTATTCTTCCTTGAATTCTTCTGAACAACACCTTGGTCTCTGTTGTCTTAAACTTCAGGTGTATGAAACGTTCTTTCTGTCCCAATTCTCTGGTTATCTGGACTGTAACTTGCACTCTAGGAAATCCCTTTGCAACTCATATCCTGTCTAGTCTTTCTGCTAGCAGAATGTTCACACCCAAGATCCTGGCTCCAACTGGTCTCAAATCATCTAAACTAAAACCTAAAGTCTTTTAGCTTACAAAGACCTCCAGTTGCTAAGCTGGAGCCACACACTTATGCCTCATTTATTCTTCATGTCGTAGCCCACTCTGAGCACAACAAAAACACAGTTGCAACTGAACTGTCTCCTACACATAACCAGTATGAATCCAACTACAGATTTTACCCTTCCAGGCACAAAAACATGAAATACACCTAAAACTGTACATTATTTGTAATGTTTACCAATACAAATATAAATCCCTTAAAACTAACTTTATTTTCCTCACAGCATATACTAATCAGTTTTGCAGAACACAGTTTTCTTTGTTTTCAGATTAGATCAGTTCAACTCCTGCGGAATTACTTAGAGGTAAATAATTTTAAAATCCCTCTTCCTGGTTTAAGTCATTTAATATTTCTATTTGCCTTTCACGGTCTCCTGTTCTCTCCTTTTCCATATGGTTCTCTCACAATGTAATTAATTAGTGTATGGGTGGAATCTTCCAATGTCTTTTTCTCCCAGAGTGTCGGTTTCAGCAAGAAAATTAGCATGTAGCTCTCCAGCTGCAGAACGGAGTTTTCTCTCCAAATTTTCTGTGCAGGCACCCCGATCTGTACCACAGCAACCCCCTGCCCTCCCCCCACACAAGCACTGGGGTTGGGAATCCCCTCCAATGGGGCACCCCAGTGGGCTAGCCCCTGGCAATAGAACAGCAATGCCAGGGGGCACATGTCCTTCTCCCCCCCTCCCGTGGGGGACTATACTTACCTTTGCGCCCCCGGTTGGTTCCCCTTGACTAATTCCTGTTTTGCAATGGCTGCTGTAAACCTCGGCGGCATGCTGGGAATTCCTTACCTAGGGGGAACATATGGCGGGGAAGATCTTTAAATATATTCAAATGTATTTAAATGCATTTAAATGAAATTTCCACTGTTATGTCACTGGCAAGGGGTGGGGAAAATCTGAAAATGAGATCTTGTTGGCAAGGATCCTGTTTTCTGATTCTTGTGCGATTTTGCACTGGTGTCGCCATTTACGCTGACGGCTAGCGCAGGTTCAAAATAATCCCCTATGAGCCTTGTTCATTTTTTTCTCCCCTTACTTTTTCCCTTACAAAAAAAAACAGGCAGCTGGTCCCTTTTAAATAAATCTACATGATCTTGCAGCATTTCTAACAGAATAGCTAGTGCAAATGTTGAGGAAATATGAACATGTTGCATTACCTGGCCGCTCTCTGTGTGAGATTCTAATTTCTTTGCCTTTATAAGAAAATATGTGCAGAGGCATTCAGAAAGATAAACCAGCTCCTTCCCTTTCACCTCTCAGAGTGATTGCACTCCATAGTTTATAATAAAAATATTTAAAGTATTCCAGCTGACCATAACCATTCATTTTAATTTCTCTCTCATCATCAAATATGGCACCAGTTTGTTAATCCAGGAGAGCACAGAATATTATGTGATAGATTGCTGTGGTGTTACTGGACAGGTTGGAATGGAAACTCCTGCAGTGACGTCCTGGGACTGAGATGATTGACTTCCAACAACCGCAATCATCTTCCTTTGTGTCAGGTATGACCCAAACCAGTGGAATGGAGTGTACAAACACAAGAGTGCACCAGCAAATAGGGAAAAATGGTAAAAAGACCAAGTTCCAGGCTGACCGCACAAAAAGAACTAAATAGGTATGAGCTGATAACTATTACAGAGATGTGGCTGAAAAGGGACCAAAGTGGGGAACTAATTATTGTTGTTTCAGAACAACAGGCAACAAGGAAAGGGAGTTGGCAGCTTTGTTAATAAAAGATTAGATCAAAGAGAAATGATCTTGGCTCAAAATTAAGATGTGGAATCAGTTAGGTGAAAATAAGAAAAAGCAAGGGAGTGAATTCACTGGCAGGAGTAGTCTATAGGTCTCCTCTAGGACACTCTAGGATAAAGTATAAGTCAACAAATAATTAGGGCTAAAAACAAAGCTACTGCAATAATCGCAAGCAACTTAAAACTTCATAGATTTGACAAACCAAATTGGCAAAGGTGGTCTTGAGGTAGAGTTTATAAAAATGTATTTGAGGCCGCTTCTTAGAACAATATATATCGTGGAACCAACCAGGCTATTTTAGAGTTGATAATGTATACAGAGACAGAATTGAGTAATGATCTCATTGTAAAATAATGTTCTAGGGAAGAGTGATCGTAATATGACAGACTTTCACAGTTGGAGGGTGAGAAATTTGGGTTTGAAGCTAATGCCGTAAATATAAATAAAAGGTGATTACAAAGGTATGAAGACAATATTGGTTAGAGTGGATTAATAAAATAGATTAAAACGAAGATGGTCGATACACATTTGCAGATATTTAAAAAGAGAGGCTTCATAATTCGCGATAAATATAAATGTTAAAATGATTACTGTTAAGCCAGACACCGGGAAAATTTTGAAAGATAGTAAAGGATGATTTAAATAAAAAAGTGGGAGAAATTAGATTAGCCGGGTAACTAGTAAGAAATATAAAAACAGGCAGAAAGAGCTTCTACAAGTATATGAAATAGAAGAGAAAAATGTTGGTCCCTTAGAGGATGAGACAAGGGAATTAGTACTAGAAAACAAGGAAATGCAGAGACCTAGAACAAATATTTAGTGTCTGCCTTCAAGGTAGAAGGTATTAAAAGCATTTCAATAGTCCCACAAAGGGGGAGTGAGCCTCAGGCCTAGATAATAATAATAATCTTGTTTAGTGTCACAAGTAGGCTTACATTAACACCGCAATGAAGTTACTGTGAAAACCCCCGAGTCACTACACTCCGGCGCCTGTTCGCGTAGACTGCGGGAGAATTCAGAATGTCCGAATTACCCAACAGCATGCCTTTGGGGACTTCTGGAAGGAAATCTGAGCACTTTGGGGAGGAAATCCACGCAGACACGGAGAACGTGCAGACTCTGCACAGCCAGTGAGCCAAGCGGGAATTGAATTTGTGGTCCTGGTGCTGTGAAGCAACAGTGCTACCATGTCACCCGTGGGATAGGGTGCTCTTTCAGAGGGTTGGTGCAGACTTGATGGGCCGAATGGCCTCCTTCTGCATTGTAGGGATTCTATTCTATGAAAATCAAGGGTAAAAGACAGGAACATAAAAAAATGATCACTGGACAAGAAGTACGAGAAACACTACAAACATATGAAACGGGAGCAGAGATCGGCCTTTCAACCCTTCCAGGCTGTCCTGCCATTCAAGATGATCATAGCTAATCTTTTTGTGATGAGATCCACATTCCCCATATCCCTTGATTCTTTTGTCCATGAAGAATCTATTTCCCTCTGCCTTAAAAATATTCAGTGATGTCACTTTCACAGCCATCTGAGGTAGAGTTCCAAAATCGTACAACCCTCAGAAATAAAATACTCATCTGTCCTAGAAGGGTGAACCCTAGTATGTATAAAATCATGTTGATCCTTCCCAATTACCTGGAGCTTGCCTCGTAGCGCAGGAATAACCTCTTTAATGATCAATTCTAATCCCTTCCCCACGATAGATGTCAAGCTAACTGGCCTCGAATTTCCTGTTTCCTGCCTCCCTTCCTTCTTGAAGAGCGTTTCTATTCATTACTTTCTTATCTTCCAGAAACTTAAAAAAAAATTTTTTTTTGTAAAAAGAGTATCCAATTTTTATCCCCCCCCCAAATAAGGGGCAATTTGGCTTGTAAAGTTTAGTGCTTGTACCATTTGTTTTTTGTAGAAATGTGTTGTGAACGGTTTTAAAAATCAGAGTATCCATCCCCCACACGCTGGTACTGAGGGGAGGGTTTCCTGTTTCTCCAACAGAAAATTAGTGTTTGTAACTTGTATATATTTTTTACTGTTTTAATAAAAAAATATGGACAATTCATTTACCCTGAAACATCGCAGACACAGACAGTGACCAGGGGCCAGGATCGAACCCGGGTCCTCACCGCTGTGACCTTTCCAGAATCTAACGAATTATGAAAAGCTAACACCAACACCTCTACTTTCTCATTAGTTACCTCTTTTAAGACTCTAAGATTAATTCCATCACAACCCGAGACTTGTCTGCCTGCAGCTATATCAGTTTGCTCAGTACAGCTTTCCCAGTGATTGTAATATCACCTAGTTCCTCTCTCTCGTCCACCTCCCGATTTACAGCTTTATTGGAATGACTCTTGTATCCTCTATTCTGAATAGAGAAAAAAAATCTGTTCATATCACCCACCATTTCCTTATTATCGCCTATTAACTCCCCCTTTTTATTTTCCGGAGGACCATCATTCGCTTTATTTACTCTTTTCCTGTTTAAATACCTGTAGAAACTCTTGCTATCTATTTTTACATTCCTAGCTATCTTCCTCTTGTACCCTAATTTCATTCTCCCGATTAATCTTTTAGTCATTTTCTGCTGTTCTGAATATTATGACCAACCATCTGACCTGCCACTCACCTTTGAGCAATTTTGTCTTTTCCTTAAGTTTGATACTTTCCTTAACTTTAGTTAACCATGATGGAGGAAAGTCCCCCCTTCAGAATGTTTCTTTATTGTAGGAAAATACTTATTCTGAGTATTCTGAAATATCCCCCTAAATGCGTGATATTGCTTCTCTGCTATCTACTGTTCTCTGCAGTACTGGACCTGATATTGGGGAATGAGCCTGGACAGGTATTTGAGGTTTTCAGTAGGTGAACGTTTTGGGAGTAGTGACCACAATTCCGTATGTTTTAGGGTACTTTTAGATAGGGGTGAGGGTCGGTTGCTAAACTGGGGATAGGCAAATTATGATAAAATTAGACAGCAATTGAAGAATTTGGATTGGGTGCGGTGGTTGGAGGGTAACTCAACATCGGACATGCGGGAGCCTTTCAAGTGACAACTGATTAGGATTCAGGAAAGTCATGTTCCTGAGAGAACGAAGGATAAGTATGGGAAGTTTACGGAGCCTTGGATAACGAAGGATATTATGAACCTCATCAAAAAGGAAAAGGAGGCTTTTGTACGGTCTAGATGGTGGAGACAGTCAAAACCCTCGAGGAGTATAAAGAAAGTAGGAAGGTACTTAAGCGGGAAATTAGGAGGGCTAGGAAGGGGTCATGAAAAGTCCTTGGCAAATACGATTAAGGTGAATTCCAAAGCTTTTTATTCATATGTAAAAAGCAAGTGGATGGCCAGGGAAAGGACAGTGGGGGGAATCTATGTGTTGAAGCAGAGGAAATGGGTGAGGTACTAAATGATTACTTTGCATCAGTGTTCACCAAGGAAAAGGACTTTTTGGAAGATGATTCTTGGGTAACGTGTGTGGATAGTCTGGGAGGTGGTATTGGGTGTTTCAAAATACATTAAAGGTAGATAAGTCTCCTGGACCTGACGGGATTTACCCCAGAATACGGAGGGAAGCAAGGGAGGAAATTGCTGAGGCCTTGACTGACATCTTTGTATTCTCATTGGCTACAGGTGAGGTCCCAGAGGACTGGAGAATAGCTCATGTGGTACCGCTGTTTAAGAAAGGTAGCAAGGATAATCCAGAAAACTATAGGCCGGTGAGCCTCACATCGGTAGTAGGTAAATTATTGGGAGAGAATTCTCAAGAACAGGATTTATATCCATTTGGAAACAAATGGATTCATTAGCGATAGACAGCATGGTTTTGTGAAGGAGAGGTCGTGCCTCACTAACACGATCGAGATTTTTGAGGAGTTGACAAAGTTGATTGAAATGGGGAGGGCAGTGGATGTTGTTCCCATGGATTTCAGTAACGAATCAGACAAGATGCCTCATGGCTGACTGGTACAAAAGGTAAAGTCACATGGGATCAGAGATGAGGTGGCAAGATGGATACAGAACTAGCTCGGTCACAAAAGGTAGAGGGTAGCAGTCAAAGCATGTTTTTCTGAATGGAAGGTTGTGACGAGTGGTGTTCCACAGGGATCAATGCTGGAGCCTCTTGTTTATAATATCCAAACTTGGAGGAAAATGTAGCTGTTCTGGTTTGTAAGTTAGCAGATGACACCAAGGTTGGTGGAGTGCCAGAGAGTGTTGAGGATTGTCAGAGAATAGAGCAGGTCATAGATAGGTTGGAGACTTATGTGAGGTAATGCATTTTGGTAGGTAAATATATAGTAAATGGCAAAACTCTTAGGAATACAGAAAGTCAGAGAGATCTGGGTGTACAGGCCCACAGATATTTGAAAGTGGCAACACAAGTGATAAGGTCGTCAAGAAGGCATATAGAATGCTTGTCTTCATTGAACGGGGCATTGAGTATAAAAACTGGCAAGTCATGCTAGTTGTATAGAACCTTGGTAAAGCCACATTTTGAATATTGCGCACAATTCTGGTTGCCACACTACCAGAAAAATGTGACGGCTTTGGAGAGGGAACATAGGAGAGTTTACCAGGATGTTGCCTGGTCTGGAGGGTGTTAGCTAGGCGGAGAGGCTGATTAAACGTGAACTGTTTTCATTAGAACGATAGAGGTTGAGGGGCGACCTGATAGGAGGTTTACAAGATTATGAGAGGCATGGACAGAGTGGATGAGCAGGCACTCTTTCCCAGGGTGGTGGGTCGTCAATCACTAGGGGGCATAGGTTTAAGATCCGTGGGGCAAAGTTTAGAGGAGATGTACGGGGCAGGTTTTTTTTTTTTAAAACAGGGTGGCGAGTGCCTGGAACACGTTGCCAGGACAGGTTGTGGAAACAGATACATTAACCACGTTCAAAAGGCATCTCAACAAATACATGGATAGGATGGGTAGAGAGGGATACGGCACTAGGAAGTGCTGAGGATTTTGGCCAAGGGCGGCATCATGGCCGGTACAGGCTTGGTGGGCCGAAGGGCCTGTTCTTGTGCTGTATTGTTCTTTATCTCCTAGCTCTGTATCCAGCTCATCTTTCATGCCCACATAGTTGCCCTGATTTAAATTTAAAATACTAGTCTTAGACCCACTCTTCACCCGTTCAAACTTAATGTAAAATTCAGTCATATTATGTTTGCTGCTACCTAGGATGCTTTTACACTGAAGTAATTAATTAATCACATCACATTACCCAGTACTAAGTAAAATAATCTGCTCCCTGGTTGGTTCCAGAATGTGTTCTAAGAAACTCTAGCAAAAAGATCCTATGAATCCTCAACCAGGGTACCACTGCCCATCTGATTTTTCCAGTTTATATGTAGATTAAAATCACCCATGATTACTGCCATTCCTTTGTCGTAAGCACCCAATATTTCTTCTTGTATACTTTGCCCTACATTGTGGTTCCCGTTAGGGGGCTTGTAAACCACTCACTCTAGTGATTTATTTCCCCTACGATTCCTCACTTCCCAATTTAATTCTCCCGATTAGCTTTTTAGTCATTCTCTGTTCTGTATAATATGACCGATCATGTGACCTCAATCTCAAACCAATTCCACATCCTGATCTTCTGAATCAAGTTTATCTTTAACTACTGCACCAATTCCATCCTTGATCAACAGTGCTACCCCTCCACCTTACCCAAGTCTTATTCTTCTAGAATGTCATATACACTGAATATTCAAGACCCAATCCTCATCACCCTGCAGCCAGGTCTCCGTAATGGCCATCAGATCATACCGGCACATTAGCACAGTGGTTAGCACTGTTGCTTCACCGCTCCAGAGACCTGGGTTCGATTCCTGGCTTGGGTCACTGTCTGTGTGAAGCCTGCACGGTCTCCCCACGTCTGTGTGGGTTTCCTCCGGGTGCTCCGGTTTCCTCCCACAGTCCAAAGATGTGCAGGTTATGTGGATTGGTCACGCTAAATTGCCCTGTAGTGTCCAAAGGTTAGGTGGGGTTGTTGGTTTGCGGGGATAGGGTTGAGCTGTGGGCTTAGGTAGGGTACTCTTTCTGGGCTGGTGTAGACTCGATGGGCCGAATGGCCTTCTGCACTGTAATTTCTTTTTGTTTTAAATTTAGAATACCCAATTAATTTTTTCCAATTAAGGGGCAATTTAGCGTGACCAATCCACCTACTCTGCACATCTTTGAGTTGTGGAGCAAAACCCACGCAAAAACGGGAAAATGTGCAAACTGCACATGGACAGTGACCCAGAGCTGGGATCGAACCTGGGACCTCGGCGCCATGAGGCAGCTGTGCTAACCACTGTGCCACCATGCTGCCCTCTGCACTGTAATTTCTATGATTTATTTACTTCAATATGTGCCAATTTGCTTACTTTGTTATGAATGCTCCGCACATTTAAATGTAGGGCCTTTCAATAGTCTTCTTTCTATCTTTGTAACATCTAGTCTTGATTATCTGCGGATTTTTCGTTTTCTTGTTGCTCTGTCCCTTCCTTCCATTCTCGGACCCTAATTCGACATATTTCTATATCCCTCTCTTCCCTCGTCTTTACTCTTTTTTAATATAAATTTAGAGTACCCAATTATTTTTTTCCAATTAAGGGGCAATTTAGCCAACTCACCTACCCTGCACATCTTTAGATTTGTGGGGGCGAAACCCATGCAAACACAGGTAGAATGTGCAAACTCCACACGGACAGTGACCCAGAGCCGGGATCAGACCTGGGACCTTGGCGCCGCAAGACAACAGTGCTAAACACTGTCACCGTGCTGGCCCCTCGTCTTTACTCTTAGATATGCCACATCTTTCTACACTTGATCCCTTGCCCCCACTATTTAATTTAAAGCCCTCTCTACTTCCCTGGTTACGAAATTCGCAAGAACACTGGTCCCAGCACGGTTCAAGTGTAGACTCTCCCAACGGTATTGCCTCCACTTTCCCCAGTACTGGTGTCAGTACTACACAAACCGGAACCCACTTTTCCCATACCAGTCTTTGAGCCACGTATTCATCTCTGTAATTTTATGTACCGTATCCAATTTGCACGTGGCTTCAGAGATTATAAGCTTTGCTGTTCTGCTTTTCAATTCAGTGCCTAGATCCTCAAACTCTCAATACAGAAACTCTTCCCTAGTTCTAACCAATGAAACTGAAGTCTGACAAGTCCCCTGGGCCTGATGGACCACATTCTTTGATCTGAAAAGAAGTGGTTACATTTTTTGTAATCTTGCAAAATTCCCTAGATTCTGGAATGGTCTCAGCTTGTAATGCCCATATTCAAAAAAGGAGTGAGACAGAAATGAAACTATAGACCAGTTAGCCCAACATCCAAAATTGGGAAAATGTTAGAATCCATTATTAGTAGTGATACTTTTCAGATTACAGAATTCTCATAGAATTAGCAGTGACAGCACAAAGCCATCTGGGAGAAGACCGTTTCTCTTCACCCATCGGGACTGAGGTAAAATCAAAGATGGTGGCCAAGAAGAATGCTGCTCTGAAGGGCATCATACCACGGTCTCCTGTACAGGCCTCCATGCTGACATTCTTAAACTGACAGGATGAAGTCTTGTACCCTCTTATCTATGCAAATGTCTGGCAAATGTTAACAAATGACACCAGGCATGAGATAAACTAAAAGGTGATCACAACTAAAGTGACAGACAAAAGGGAGAGAACACTTTAGGTACAAGCCATTTGGTCACTGGCCAGATGAACTAGAACAAGTGATTGACAGTGGGTGAACAACCAGCTCCAAGAAATAAAGTATATTAGCAGATGCTCGGAGGGGAAGTAGGCAGTCTTCGCCGAGCAGAAGATGGTCGGGAAAGACTTTCCTCAGACCGCACCCGGTCCGCTCAAGGATGCAAAGAATGAAGAAAGCTGCTGCAAACAAACAAGAGATTGGGGTACATCACCTCAAGCAGCCTGTTTTTAACATGTTTATATATGGTGCCTCACATATCCTCAGGACAACTCAAGCGCTTCATACCCAACAAATTACTCTCGAGAGATAGTCAAATATTGTGATTTTTTTCCAGGTAAATAAGGCAGTCACTTTGCACACATCAAAATGTCACAAACAGCAAGAGAGATGCATAGCCAGTTAACTCCTTCTGGTGGTGTTGGTTCAGGGATGGATTGTCTGTTTGGAAATTGGAGTGACTGTCCATTTCTCCTTGAAAAAATCCTGAGAGATGGTTTAAAATTTAATTTGAAGGATGCTACCTTAAAATCACCCTCCAGTCTTGGTTTCGAGTAGTTGTTTAGGTTCTGGGATGAATCTTGAACGGATTTGTTTGATGTTACTCTGATAGTCTAAAGCCCCTCTCCTATTACATCACTGCCTGCTCAAAACCCTGAATTTGTAAAAGAGAAAGTAAAACCTGCTCCATTTTGGTCAATATTGACTGATAAATCAAATGGATATCAATAGCACAGAGGGAGTGAACTTGGCAATTGGACATTGTTGCATACATTGTTTTCTCATAAATACTAAAAAAGGGAAATACCCCAAGGGAAAGAAATACAATTTCACTTGTGACCTGGCCAATATTTATCCCTCAATCAACATGGCAAAAAAATTATCTGTTTGTGGGAGTTTGTTGTGTGAACAGTGACACACTTTAAAAGTACTTCACTGGATGTAAAGTACTTTGGAATGACAAATAAAAGGTGCAATATAAATGCAAATCTTTCTTTTTCTATGACTACAGAAATCCCAAGCAAAGATTGTGCTTTCACACCACCTTCTGCGGATTCTTATTTCTCAAGACTGAAAATTGGACAATATTTGCAAGGAATAGAAATGTCTCTTAACAACTAACAGATAGTCCACACAATTCATCTTCACAATTCAGAGCAAGGAAATCTTTAAAAGGAGGACTCACGTTTTCCTGAGAGAGGTTACTGATGGATCTAAGGCCCTCATCATGTATGTGATTCTGAAGCTCCTGAATCATGTGAGGTAAACCATTTGAGACAGCACGAAGCAACGTATATATATTTGCCATGTCTGCTAAAGGGTGAAAAGGACAGAGGGAGAAAAGGGGAAATTGCACATCTTTATTGTCATATACTTGTTCAACAACCTTTCAATAAGAGTAATGAAATATACCAGTCTGCTGTAAATGTTACCTTATTGGTAATCCAGAGGCTAGGACTCATAATTTAAAAAAACAAGATCTCAAATCCTTTCAGGGGCAGTTTGAGAATTTGAATTCATATTTAAAAACCTACAATTAAAAATGGAATCAGTAAAAAAGCAATAAAATGACCATGAAACAGTCAGATCATCGTGAAAACAGAAATAAAAACAAATTACTGTGGATGCTGGAAAATCTCAGTAGGTCTGGCAGCATCTGGAGGGAGAGGAAAGAGCTAATGTTTCGAGTCCGGATGACCGTTGACATCTTTTCTCTCCCTACAGATGCTGCCAGACCTGCTGAGATTTTCCAGCATTTTCTCTTTGGATAAAAACAGAAATAGTTGATTAAGGAAGATAACTTGCCAACCGTACCCAATCAGACCTGTGGCTGATTGCCCTTTGAAGTGCTCGAGAGTTCCACTTGGGGTTGCACAAACATATTTCCAAGACAATTAGAGATGGGTAATAAATGCCAGCCGTGCTAACCATGACTCAGAGTTTGAAAAAAAGAAACCTTTTAATGGATTTTGTACACCATTTGGTAAAAAGCATATCTATCAGTAACTAGATAAAAGTTAAGGTAGAAAATATTCATCAGTGTTTGGAGGAAATCTGATCCTGACAGATACCCGAAACATAATGCCATATGAATGGATTTAGTAACAGAAATCAATGTACCCAAGGGGCAGGTCAGTGCTGATTTTTTAGAGCAAATGTGACTCACAATGTAGAACTTCAAAGATAACTGACAGTTTTTCAACGGGCCGTCAAGTGGCCATTCTTCACGCATAATCTTAAAGAGATTAGTGCTGACAGGCCATTTTACTGCGGGGACAACACTGATGAACTAAACACACAAATTGAGATTGCTCAAATAGTCACGACATCACTGTACTTGAGAGGGGCATTTGTTTTTATATTGTATCTTGTATTTTAGCCATTTGACGGAAGTTGAATTGGTAGAGATTGTTCAAGACAAGATCTTTCGTTTCAATTTGACAAGTTCAAACATAGGCTATATGAGGTCATCCAACCATTTTGCAAGACCAACCTGCTTTAACACAAGGTTCAACTAGGTTACAACGGCATTATAAAATTGCAGCTTCCTCTAGACAGTACTTTTACATTTTGACTTAGTCATTTACACTTAAGCCTGAAACAAATTATGTTTCATCAGTTCAAGGAAATACTAGTTTTGGGATTCTATTCTATGAACAAGTCTTGCCAGTAATGGCAACTCAGCAAAATTCAAGCCTGTATTGTTCATTGATTCATTAGATCCTTGCATCCTAGCAGTTATTTTACATGCAGCTGTATTTATTTAAAGTGTCAACTGTGGAGTGTAAAGCATTAAAAAGATGACATTCAACTTTTATTACCTTATTTGTTGCACAACAACCTGCATGTATATGGCATATTTAGCAAAGTAACAGGACCCAAAGGGCTTCACAGGAGCATTATCAAACTAATTTTGCCTCCAGGCCAGGTGACCAAAATGTTGGTGATCAATGTTGGTTTTAAAGAGTGTTTTGAAGGAGAGGTTGGAGGAGAGGTTTTAGGGAGTAAATTCCTTCAATAACTGCACTCCACACTACCTGCGCTATTCTGGCACCTTTTGGAATAAACCATTTGCATGTACCTAGGATTGTATAATTTCTCTCATTAAATGCAATAATGTTTGGCTGGTGGCATAGTAGTTATGTTAGTGGACTAATAATCTTAAAGCCTGGAGCAATGTTCTTTCGAATCTTTTCCATCCATGAGCGGAATTTTGTTATGTGCACCAATATCAAGGTAATGTGCAGATTTGTGACACCAGAAGAAACAGAAGCTTATACATATTTTATAAAGTTACCAGAGTGTGAAAGGAGGAGCAAGAAGACCACCTCCATCCAGCCTTTGACATGGTAACATGCTAGTCCACAAATGGACAGATTTACTGCGTTCAATTTCAGATTTACCATGGAGGTATTTGAACTCAAGAACTCTAGGTTCCAAGTTCAGTATCATAATCACTACAGCATAATACACGAGAGAAGCATGTTTTTCTGTTGCATCTTTCTTTCAGTCATTTGGCAGAAGTTGAATTGGTAGGGATTGCTCTAGGCAAGGATCTTCTATTCAATCTGACAAGTTCAAAATAGAAAGAGCTAGGAAGGCATGCCTTTTTAAATTGACAGAAAATGTGGAAAACTCATTTACTTTTTCAGCTTACTGAGAGTTTCCTTCACTGAAAACTGCACGAAACGCGAGGAAAATAGCTCAGTCATTTCCTCACATCAATAAACATAATCAAGAAGAGGTAAAGTCTCCAAATTTGAAGAGATAAGCTTTCAGGAGTTGCAAAGTCAGAAAGCCAGAGTTGCTGCGAATTAAATGAATATTGAAGGGGGAAAACTGCACCCGAGATCTGGGGAGGTTGACTGTGAAAATCCTCTTACGGACTCGCTCTTTAATTTAACTGGCTCCCTCTTCGGCCCTACCTGCTCGCTGCGTCCCGCCCCAAACCTACCTGCTCCTCCACTCGGTCTTACCCCTCCTTGACGCATTCCCTCCCCAGTTCTATCCGCTTGCCACCTCCCTCCCGTCGCCACCTGTCCTTCAATGCACCAAACTTAAAACCAGTGGCTACTTCTTCATGCACCTATTTTCCATATTCTCAACTCCCTAAATGAGCAATAAAAAAAATTTGATCCAGAGCTAAAGATGGTCAGATGGCTTGAATTGCACATCTGCGAGGAGTGGTCTTTTGCAGTTGTCTGCACACCATTGCCCATGTTACAGCAAGTGGTTAGCACTGTTGCTTCCCAGCACCAGGGTCCCAGGTTCGATTCCTGGCTTGGGTCACTGTGCGGAGTCTGCACGTTTTCCCTGTGTCTGCGTGAGTTTCCTCCGGATGCTCTGGTTTCTTCCCACATGTCCCGAAAGAGGTGCTGTTAGGTGATTTGGACATTCTGAATTCTCTCTCCGTGTACCAGAACAGGCGCCAGAATATGGTGACTAGGGGCTTTTCACAGTAACTTCATTGCAGTGTTAAAAGAACAAAGAAAATTTACAGCAGAGGAACAGGCCCTTCGGCCCTCCCAGCCTGCGCCGATCCAGATCCTTTATCTAAACCTGTCGCCTGTTTTCCAAGGATCTACTTCCCTCTATTCCCAGCCCGTTCATATATCTGTCTAGATGCATCTTAAATGATGCTATCAAGCCTGCAAGGGGCTGGGTTAGCTCACTGGGCTAAATCACTGGTTTTTAAAGCAGACCAAGCAGGCCAGCAGCATGGTTCGATTCCCAGACCAGCCTCCCCGGACAGGCACTGGAATGTGGCGACGAGGGGCTTTTCACAGTAACTTCACTGAAGCCTACTCATGACAATAAGCTATTTTCTTTTCATTTTCATTTCATTTCACCTCAGCTGGCAAAGCGTTCCAGGCACCCACCACTCTCTGCGTAAAATACTTTCCCTTAAACTTTCCCCCTCTCACCTTGAAATTGTGACCCCTTGTAATTGACACCCCCACTCTTGGAAAAAGTTTGTTGCTATCCACCCTGTCCATAACTCTCATAATTTTGTAGACCTCAATCAGGTCCCCCCTCAACCTCCGTCTTTCCAACGAAAACAATCCTAACCTACTCAACCTTTCTTCATGGAAGCCTACTTGTGACAATAAAGATTATTACAACAGAAACAACCAGCTGCATTTCAATAAAGAAAGGCACGCTGAGAAACACACGGTGCGAGCTGGGACTTTGGGCCAGAGCAAATTACAGAGATGGACCGAGGTCCAGGCAGAAATGTTAAATTCAGTGAACTGGAAGATAGGAAGCCACAAAGACAGGGAGTATGGATGAGTGCAGCCTGCTGCAGGACTAAATTAGGGCAGCAGAATTTTGAAGTCTTCGCATTTGTATTTTTAAGAGCTTGCGAGCTCCATGAGGAACACACTGGTTAAGAATTGAGCATGGGCGGTAACTCGAGCATGGATTAGGGTTCTAACAATGTTGAGGATGAGATAAGACAGAAACAATGTGGAGATAAAAATAAGTGTTGTGATGATAGACAGGATGTATAGATTCATGCGCAGGTGTATAGCACCTCCTGGTTCTGCTTGGGCAAGCCATTGGGTAGAGCAATAACACAGGGGCAAAACTATGATTTATTTGGTGCCAGCAGAATAACGCGCATTAAATTTTCACAATGTACATCTGGAGAAATTTTTGACTCACCTACAGCTTGATATCAGATTTTCTCCCCCCCACCCCCATCCGCTCATGAGATGTCAGCATTGCAACAAGGTAAATATTTTCTGGTCATCCCCAATAGACAGAAATACAGAGGCAGTTGTTTGATGAAGGGTGGTGATGGAAAGTTATGGCTTGATGTAGTCAGCATATATATGAAAACTGACACCATGCCCCCCAGCTTGTGGAGGAATCTGAGTATGAATGTAATTAGGAGAGGAGAACAGGTTAGAACATGGTACACTTTAAATGCCACTGCTTGGGATCTGACGAGAAGTCATTGCTGGAGAATGGAATAAATTGGAGTGAAATCAAGTGAAAGCAGTTTATTGGGATGTGCAAATGAAATAACTGACTGTATCTAATCTGGAGGAATAATACACAGTACTATCACAGTAACTGAGTAGGACAGAGAATAAAGTGCAATTTGTTTAAGTGTCTTTGAAGACGGGAGGTCAGAGAATAAGGTGCAATTATTAAAAATAATTTTTTATTCTCTTCCTTTTTCACATTTTCTCCCAAATTTACACTCAACAATAAACAATAATCAGTAAAGAATGCAATGTCAATAACAACAATCCCATCCTCCCACCAAACCCAAAACATTAGCCCACATGTTAACATAAAGAAATAACAAAAAGGAATCAGGAATCACCCATAGACACCATTAACACATACAGTCCCCCTCCCCCAACTCTGCCCCCCTAACGTTCAACGTAATTCAATTCTCAAAAGTGCACAATGAATAACACCCATGAATTGTAGAACCCCTCCATCCTTCCCCTCAATTCAAATTTGACCTTCTCAAGAGTCAAGAATTCCAACAGGTCCCCCCGCCACGCCAGGGCACAGGGTGGAGAGGTTGATCTCCATCCCAACAGGAACCGTCTTCGGGCGATCAACGAGGCGAAGGCTACAACATCTGCCTCCGCACCCATTTCCAACCCCGGCTGGTCCAACACCTCGAATATGGCCTCCTGAGGGCCCGGATCCAGTTTCATGTGCACCACTTTAGAGATCACCTGAAAAACTTCCTACCAGTAATCCTCCAGCTTTGGACAGGACCAAAACATATGAACGTGGTTTGTGGGGTTTCCCCCGCAACGTTCACACACTTCGTCTGCCCCTTGAAAGAGCTGGCTCACCCTCGCCCTTGTGAGGTGCGCTCTATATACCACCTTCGGCTGTATCTGCCCCAGCCTCGCACACGAGGTGGAGGCGTTCACCCTCCGGAGTACCTCACACCAGAACCCCTCCTCCATACCCTCCACCGACTCTTCCTCCCGCTTGGCCTTGATCCCTTCCAGCGGTGCCTTCTCCTCTTCCAAGGTAGCCCCGTAGACCTCTGACACTGTCCCCTTCTCCAGTCCCCCTGTCGTCAGCACCTCCTCCAGCAATGTGGAAGCCGGCTCTACTGGGTAGGTCTGTATCTCCTTTCTGGTAAAGTCTCAAACCTGCATGTGCCTAAATATTTCCCCATGCTCGAGCCCATACTTCGCTCCCAGCTCCTTCAATCCTGCAGACCGACCCCCAAGAAACAAATCTTTTAATATCCTAATTCCTTTCTCCTCCCAGCTCTGAAAATTTCCATCCCACTTCCCTGGCTCAAATCTATGGTTCCCCCGAATCGGCATTTCCCTTGACCCTGCCCCCAAGCCGAAGCGCTGGCGAAACTGCCTCCAAATTCTCAACAAAGCTATTACTACCGGACTCCCCGAGTATTTCCCCGGGGCTGTCGGGAGCGGCGCTGTTGCTAGCACCTTTAATCCCGACCCCCTACACAAACTCTCCTCCATTCTGACCCACTGGGAGTCAACCCCTCTGACCCAGCTCCGTACCTTCTTCACATTCGCCGCCCAGTAATAATACATCAGGTTCGGAAGACCAAACCCAAAGCCTGCCTTCCTCTCTGTAGTAGCACCGTTCTAATTTTGGCCACCTTCCTTCCCCATATGAAGGAGTACTCACCCTCCCCACTGAACTAGAAATGTTGTACCTACAGTGCCCTTCCCAATCCTGAGCAACCTGCACCTCCAGGTATCTAAAGTGAGTCCCTGCCCTACGGAATGGCAGAACCCCCACCCCTGTCGAGACACCACAAAATATTCACTCTTGTCTAGATTAAATTTGTACCCCGAGAAAGACCCAAATACCCGAAGCAGCTCCAGTATTCCCCTTATTGACACACTCCGTTCCGCCACGTATAACCCCCCCCCCCCCCCCCCCCCCCCCCCGCACTATCCCTTTAATAAGGTGCAATTTGTTCAAGTGTCTTAGACTGGAAAGTAGGGTTGGGTATCAGGTAGTAGTTAGTCAATGCATATTCCTTCTCCTTTCCAATTTTCTACAGATCAACAACAAATTATCTGACCGACAAGTTTTATACATAAATGGACGAGGAACTGACCATATTTCTCACCTTCTCTCCTCTCCTGTTTAATGATATTCTGGCATTCCCCATGAAGAAATTGTAGGTGGTCTGCTACCATTCGTTGCTGGCATTCATGAATCACTTTGGCATATGAGCTAGGATGCAAGTATTTCCGACATCGAACTTCTTCATCTTTTAATCTTGCTAAAACCTACAGCAACAAGAGTGCACTGAACATTCTCATCTTTTGAGTTGAAGATCCAAATGACCATCATTGAAAGCTGTTTAATACAAGTACAACTTTACTACATACCTTTTCCATATACTGTGAGCAGTTTGACTCTTGAAGTAAATTTGAAGCTTCTTGCTTGTAATACTCTCCTGTTTCCGTTAGAAATGAACCTTCAAAGAGATCCTGATAAAACTGAAATTGGAAGAACAATTGCTAAGGAAGGAAGGGTGGCTACAATACATCAAAATAACAAGGATTAAGGTTGAAGCTGAATAAAGCCATAAATCCTAACTTTAATTTTACAATTTTTTCTCACCCACTTTTGACTTTGTTTTAAATTAGACACAGATACATAGAGAGAACCAAGTTTAAACTCTCTCCAATTACAGTGAATAACCAGGTACATTACATATTTCTGGAAGTTAAATAGCTGAATATATTCGAGTCAGTGACTGATAAGAAGAGGAATCTTGCTCATTACACAAGCGCTGGAGAGCTGCCAATTTGGTGAGTGGTAGGAGGTCTTGACCTAATGCAAACTACAGCAAAAATTGACCTGGTCATATATAATTCTTAAGAACTCTAGGAATCAATGAATCTACAAATTGGATTCATCTTGGATCTTTATTTGGTAATCAGCAAGGAAACATGAACAGAAAACTTGGAAAGAATTACAAGTCAAATGTTTAAATTGTATTGTTAGCACTGAACAAAATTTATGAGAAAAAAATAGAACTTAAGTGGAAATAAAAGCAAGAGAATGTAGAAAAAAAGTGAATCCAGTTTGAACACATGTTGCTTGTTTTTAGATTGCATTACAAGTGTTCATTTTAGCCATACGTGAACAATTTTACAAAGAACAGCTATTAGGAAGAATGGAAGGATTCCTATAATCATAACCCTTTCTCTCCTTCTCCTTCATGTGTTTACCTAGCTTCCCCATAAATGTATCCATGCAGGAGCAGCATGGTGGCGCAGTGGTTAGCATTGCTGTCTCACGACGCCGAGGTCCCAGGTTCGATCCCGGCTCTGGGTCACTGTCTGTGTGGAGTTTGCACATTCTCCCTGTGTTTGCGTGAGTTTCTCCCCCACAACCCAAAGATGTGCAGGCGAGGTTGATTGGCCACGCTAAAACTGCCCCTTCATTGGAAAAAATTAATTGGGTACACTTAAGTTTTCTTTTTAATGTATCCGTGCTATTTGCCTAATCATTTCCGATAGTACCAAGGTCCACATTCTAAACAATCTCAGGGTAAAGATGTTTCTTTTGAATTTCTTATTAAAAATTCTTTCACAGGATGTGGGCATCGCTGGCTTGGTCAACATTTTATTGCCCATCCCCAATTGCCCTTGAATAGGTGGTGGTCAGCAAACTTATTGAGTCACTGCAGTCCATTCAGTGTAGGCACACCCAGTGTATTGGTGTTTTATTTGTGACTCTCTTGTAGGTAGGAGAGGGGCAAAGGGCATAATAAAGAAAACCACATCTGTCTTTAAGAATTTAGATAAACAGAAAAAGAGGCATAAAAATGTAAATTAAATGTAA
Organism: Scyliorhinus canicula; assembly: GCF_902713615.1. Classification (NCBI taxonomy): domain Eukaryota; kingdom Metazoa; phylum Chordata; class Chondrichthyes; order Carcharhiniformes; family Scyliorhinidae; genus Scyliorhinus; species Scyliorhinus canicula. Next base: position 191,662,776 of record NC_052150.1, read on the forward strand.
ACACAAGCACATGTCTGCTTCAGAATCATGGTGCATGCACTGAAAATTTGAAATAGCTGGCTTGGAAATCTGCAAGATTCAGGTCTGCACCGAGCATCTGCACCAATGATTCTCTCACCAACACTTTGTCTCAAACTGCTGTGAACAACCTCACAAACTTTCAGTTTCAGCAGCAACATAAAAATCACATGTACGCTGGTCAACATAAAATTTCCAGAATTTTCTCACCTTAAGGGGGAACTTTTTCTTGTACTGTTCAACATGAACAAAGGAGTTGATAACCCCATGGATTACTTTTTGATTTGGGTTCTCTCCACAGCGATCACTACATTGCAAAAAAAATGAAAGAAATCTTGAAAAATAAATCAAGTTGCTTTAAAACCCATTTAGTTTCAATTTGCATACTTCATTTTGAGAACCCATTTGCTAAAGGCACACCTGGCATAGAATCCCAACAATGTAGGAGGCCATTCAGCCCATCAAGTCTGCGCCGACCCTTCGAAGGAGCACCCTACCTGGACCCACAGCTCCACCCTAAATCCGTGACCCCAATTAACCTTTTTGGACATTAAGGGATAGTCGACCAACTTAATCTGCACATCTTTGGACTGTGGGAGGAAACCAGAGCACCCGAAGGAAGCCTACACAGACTGGTAGAGAATGCGCAAACTCCACTCAAGACAGTTACCCAAGGTCGGAATTGAACCCGGGTCCCTGGTGCTGGGAGGCAACAGTGCTAACCACTGTGCCACCATGCCGTATTCAAGTTAGTCTTCAACAGTGAAAACAACCTTAATCGTAAAATGGTCGTGAAGTAGTTAGATGGTATTAGCTTGGTATTACTCACTTTGGAGTGAGAAAATTGAGTGCTGCACTCCTGCACTTAAGCAAACTTGGTATATAAGGCCTTTCATTCACAGCAAACCAAGGAGATGGAAAAGATGCAGAGCTTCTTGGGTTGCATGCTTGACACAGAAAGTATACTGTACATATTAAAGAGTACTGAAATTGTAATGGGACATCTCCGACTGGATGATCCTCTATGGAGAAAAGCTGAATTTGACTGCACTTCCTGTAATGTTCAATTTGAAATGTTTTGCTCTCAGGTTGTATGCTTGAAATGGAATGTATACTGTAAAAATCAAGAGTGCTGTAATTGTATCAAGGTATCTCTAGAGTGGAACATGCTGTATGAAAATTGTTGAATTTTATTGTACTCTGTAACATTTATTTATTTTTAAGAATAAATTTAGAATACCCAATTCATTTTTTCCCCCCAATTAAGGGGCAATCATCAGCTAACATCCCCACTTCCAACCTTATGATGGGAGGATGGGGGTAAGCGGAGGCCCGGAATGAGGGGAAAAAATAATTTTTTTAAATTGCGGGAGGAGCCGGAGACTCAGTAGCGGCTGAGGAACCGGAGTTCCAAAAGTGCGGGAAAAGCCAGAGATTTAAAAGCGTCTGAGGAATCGGAGCTTTAAAAACGTGTGGGAGGCCCAGAGCTGAGAGCGGTCACGGGCAACGGAGCTCCGGAGGGGAGAAACGCAGTCGCGACCCGGTCCCCGGGGGGGGAGAAAAACTTGCGTCGAAGCACGCAAACCGGCCTTTGCCGAGGCGCTAAGGGAACATCAGCAGGAAAACAAGGCAGAGGCGAGAGCAGACATGGAGGCCGCTGTGAAGGCAGCAGTGACCAAGGCCTTGGCGGAGGTACAGCTCGCTCTGGGCAGAGCAGAGAAGAAACTGGAAGCCCAAGAGGCAACCATTAAGGAGCTGGAAAAGGCCGCCACTGACAAGAGCGACCGGATCACGGCACTGGAGAAGGAGGTGACGAGACTGGTCACAAGCAGGGGAGCCTGAAGGGCAGAGTGGACGATCAGGAAAACTGCTCGAGAAGGCAGAATGTAAGGATAGTGGGCCGCCAGAGGGGTTCAAGGGCAGAAACTCCACAGCATCCGTGGCCGAGATCCTGGGCATCTTAGTGGGGAGGAAAGCTTTCCCCAACCCACCAGAAATGGACAGAGCACACCCGTCGCTGCGCCCGAAGCCCAAGGCAGGGAATCAATCAAGGGCAATAATAGCTAAACTGCACCGGTACCAAGACAGGGAAACAATCCTGCGTTGGGCCAGGCAAAACAGAACCTGCAAATGGGAAGGACATTTCATTAGAGTCTACGAGGATATTGGGGCAGACCTAGCCAGGAGACGAGCCAAATTCAATAGAGCGAAAGCACCTCTTCACAAGAGCAACGTGCGTTTTGGTATGCTGTACCCAGCGAAACTCTGGGTCACATGCCAAGTCAGAGAGTACTTCTCCGAGAGTACTTCGGCCCCCGCCGAAGCAAACAGGTTGGTCGAGGAACACAGGCTGGAAAACCAACAGCAAGCGTAGAAGGGGCAACACTCCACCACCCCCCCCAACCCCGCCACCCACAGTGAGCGCACCCTAAACAAACAGCAAACCACTACCCGAGGGACCGCTTCAGGTGGGAGGCCAGGGCCCAGCACAAGGGAACGAGAATAGCAGAGAAGGGAGAGCAAGCGAGAGGAGCGCAGGGTAGGATGGGGGAAGAGCAGGCAGAAAACTGTAAAGGTCAGGTGAGGGAGAAGCGAGACAGTAACTCCCAAGAGGGGGGCCAATGCACTGGCAGGAAAGCTAGCGCCAGAGGCATGCAACAAAGCAGGGCCGCAGCGCGCCCCCAATCGGGAGGACCACTCAACAGAGGCGGGAGAGCAATGGGGGATAGGAACAGGGGAAAGAGGAACAAAAGAGGGGTATACGGGAGAGGGGGAAAAGGTGGGGGGGGGGGTAAGGCGGGGAAAGAGGGGGATGGGGGGATGGGGGGGAAAGTGGGGCCGGCGGCGGGCAGAGGACACAGTGAAGGAGAGACAAACAAGGCTAGAAAGACAACAACAATTAGGCTACAAAGTGCCACAACCAAGGGCTCGGAACAAGGAAACGCTGCAAGCAACCACCTAGTAAGGCCTCTGGGTGTAGCAGGGAGATCCTAGAGTGCAGGGGACTACCCGTGTGGCGGACGCAAAGTGGGCGGCCAAGTCAGGTGCTCCCTAACAAAGGGAAACCCTGGAGTGCAGGGGCGCGTCCACCAGCTAGGTATGGTTAATCCCACAGGAGCGAGGGGACAGAAGCCCCCCCCATCAGGCCAGTCACCTGGAATGTAACGGGACTCAACGGCCCAGTGAAAAGATCCAGAGTCCTCACCCACCTAAGAAACATGAAAGCCGACATAGTCTTCCTCCACGAGACACACCTGAGAGAGTGCGACTGCAGGTAACAATGGGCTGGATGGGGCAGACCTACCATTCCTGCTACGGAACGAGAGCCAGGGGGGTGGCAATACTGACCAGCAAGGAGACAATGTTTAGGGCGAAAAAAACAGTTACGGACCCAGGGGACGGTATGCCATGGTCAGCAGGGCCCTGGATGAGGCACCGGTAGTACTAGTTAATGTGTATGCACCCAACTGGGCCGACACGAGCTTCATCGAAACGACCATGGCAGAAATCCCTGACATAGTGACGCACCGACTAATCATGGGGGGTTGGAGGTTCACCTACCATGGGGAAGAGTTCTCCTTTTTCTCCCCAGTACACAACGTATACACCAGAATTGACTTCTTTGTGGTGGGGAAAACAGTGCTTCCAGGGCCAGACAAAGTGGAATACTCCGCAATTGTAATATCCGACCACACTCCACGGACCTGAGGCTGGAGACGGGCAGGGCCCCAACACCCCACATGGAGGTTGGACATTGCTCTACTAGCTGACAAGGCCTTCAACGAAAAGATATTGCAGGCCATAGCAGAAAACACGGAGAACAACCAGAACGGGGAGGTCTCACCCTCCACGTTCTGGAAAGTGCTAAATACTGTAGGAAGAGGGGAAATTATTGCTTTTTAAGCGCAAAGATAGGGAGGAAAAGGTGGCAAGGCAGCAGCTGGTTGACTCCATACTGGAGGTAGACCGTAAATACTGCGAGGCCCCGACTGTAGAGTTCCTGGCAGAGAGGAAAGAGCTAAAAAGGAACTTCGATCTGTTCTCCACCAGGAAAGCAGTGCACCAACTCCGCCAGGCACGGGGGCCCTATACAAACACGGAGACAAAGCCAGCTGCCTATTGGCACACCAGCTGAGAAAGCAGGCAGCCACCAGAGAAATTGCACAAATCAGGGATACCAGAGGCATATTAGAAACAGAACGAGAAAAGAACAAAACCTTCAAGGCCTTCTACCAAGAGCTGTACACCTCAGAGCCCCCAACAGGGGAGTCCGGGATGAAACGGTTCCTTGATGGACTGGACATACCAGTCGTGGGGGAGTGCAGAAAACGGGGCCTGGAAGCACCACTAGCACTGAGAGAGAGAGATCATGGACAGCATTAGCTCCATGCAGGCGGGGAAGGGGTCAGGACCTTGACAGAAATCTTTGGATCCTCACTGCCTTCAGGTGATGTCCTGGAGGACTGGAGAATAGCCAATGTTATTTCTTTGTTTAAGAAGGATAATCCAGGGAACTACAGGCCAGTGAGCCTTACGTCAGTGGTAGGGAAATTACTGGAGAGAATTCTTCGAGACAGGATCTACTCCCATTTGGAAGCAAATGGACGTATTAGTGAGTGGGGTTTTGTGAAGGGGAGGTCGTGTCCCACTAACTTGATAGAGTTTTTCAAAGAGGTCACAATGATGATTAATGCAGGAAGGACAGTGGATGTTGTTTACATGGACTTCAGTAAGGCCTTTGACAAGGTCCCTCATGGTAGACTGGTACAAAAGGTGAAGTCACACGGGATCAGGGGTGAGCTGGCAAGGTGAATACAGAACTGGCTAGGTCATAGAAGGCAGAGAGTAGCAATGGATGGGTGCTTTTCTAATTGGAGGGCTGTGACTAATGGTGTTCTGCAGGGATCAGTGCTGGGACCTTTGCTGTTCGTAGTATATATAAATGGTTTGGAGGAAAATGCAACTGGTCTGATTAGTACGTTTGTGGACGACACAAAGGTTGGTGGAATTGCGGATAGTGATGAGGAAAGTCAGAGGGTACACCAGGATTTAGGTTGTTTGGAGACTTGGGCGGAGAGATGGCAGATGGAGTTTAATCCGGACAAATGGAAGGTAATGCATTTTGGAAGGTCTAATGCAGGTAGGGAATATAGAGTGAATGGTAGAACCTTCAAGAGTATTGAAAGTCAGAGATCTGGGTGTACAGGTCCACAGGTCACTGAAAGGGGCAACACAGGTGGAGAAGGTAGTCAAGAAGGCATACGGCATGCTTGCCTTCATTGGCCGGAGCATTGAGTACAATGAAATGAAAATCACTTATTGTCACGAGTAGGCTTCAATGAAGTTACTGTGAAAAGTCCCTAGTCGCCACATTCCGGCGCCTGTTCGGGAAGCTGGTACGGGAATTGAACCGTGCTGCTGGCCTGCCTTGATCTGCTTTAAAAGCTAGCGATTTAGCCCAGTGTGCTAAACCAGCCCCCTTGGCAAGTCATGTTGCAGCTGTATAGAACCTTAGTTAGGCCACACTTGGAGTATAGTGTTCAATTCTGATCGCCACACTACCAGAAGGATGTGGAGGCTTTAGAGAGGGTGCAGAAGAGATTTACCAGGATGTTGCCTGGTATGGAGGGCATTAGCTATGAGGAGCGGTTGAACAAACTCGGTTTGTTCTCACAGGAACGATGGAGGTTGAGGGGCGTCCTGGTAGAAGTCTATAAAATTATGAGGGGCATAAACAGAGTGGATACTCAAGACGCTTTTCCCCAGGGCAGAGGGGTCAATTACTCTGGGGCATAGGTTTAAGGTGCGAGGGGCACGGTTTAGAGGAGATGTACGAGGCAATTATTTTTACACAGAGGGTAGTGGGTAGTGTTGCCAAAGGAAGTGGTGGAAGTAGGGACGAGTGACATTTAAGGAGCATCTGGACAAATACATGAATAGGATGGGAATAGAGGGATACGGACCGAGAAAGTGTAGAAGATTTTAGTTTAGACGGGCAGCATGGTCGGCACGGGCTTGAAAGGCCGAAGGGCCTGTTCCTGTGCTTTTCTTTGTTCTTTGACCAGACGGGTTCCCGGCGGACTTCTACAAAACATTTGCGACAGCACTGGCCCTGCACCTGCGGGAGTTGTTCACAGACTCGCTAGCTAGGGGCACACTGCCAAGTACACTAGCACAGGCCTCAATCTCACTGATACCTAAGAAAGATAAAGACCCAACAGAATGTGGGTCATACAGACCCATCTTACTGCTGAATGCAGATGCCAAAATACTGGCCAAAATCCTAGCCAAAAAGCTAGAAAGACTGCGTACCAGAGGTGGTTGCAGAGGACCAGACGGGCTTTGTCAAAGGTAGACAGCTAACCTTGAGCATCAGGCGCCCGCTGAGCGTGATAATGACCCCTTCCGGGGAGAGAATACCAGAGGTGATCATCTCTCTTGACGCAGAAAAGGCCTTCAACAGGATCGAATGGAAGTACCTCGTAGAGGTACTGGAGCGGTTCGGGCTTGGAACAGGGTTCACCTCCTGGGTAAAGCTCCTACACGACGTTCCCATGGCGAGCGTACAGACCAACAACACCAACTCCCGATACTTACAGCTGCACAGGGGCACCAGACAAGGATGCCCACTGTCCCGATTGCTGTTCGCTCTTGCGATCGAGCCATTAGCAATTGCTCTCAGAACAGCAAAAAGCTGGAGGGGGATCCGAAGGGGCAGCAGAGAGCACAAAGTCTCACTCTGATGACCTGATCCTCTAGATTTCGGACCTACAAAGCAGCATGGACAGAATCATCGCTAGCCCTCCCAAACCTACAATTCTACCACTGGGCGGCGTCAGCCAAGTGAATAAGGGGATGGATCAAGGAGCCAGAAGCTGAGTGGGTACGCGTGGAAGAGGCCTCCTGCAAGGGGACCTCCCTCCGGGCCATCGCCACGGCGGCACTCCCATCCCCACCCAAAAAACACTCCAGCAGCCCGGTGGTGATAGCCACCCTCTAGTCCTGGAACCAACTATGGCAGCAATTTGGCCTGACCAAAATGTCGGACAAAACTCCCATCTGCAACAACCATAGGTTCACACCAGCACTGACTGACCCCCACCTTCATAAAGTGAGGACAGGATGGAAGGCCACTGACAGTTAGGGACCTGTATATGGATGGCAGGGTCGCTACACTGGACAAACTGACGGAGAAATTCCAGCTAGCCAGGGGGAACGAGCTGAGGTACCTGCAACTCAAAAGCTTCCTATGAAAGGAGACAAGGACGTACCCACAACCGCCTCGACAGACATTACTGGAAGAGTTACTGGGTGCAAGCATCCTCGATAAAGGGAACTGTAGCGACATGTATGAACGGCTGACACCGTACTGGACGCAACAAGAAAGAAATGGGAGGAAGATCTGGGGGATTGAAATAGGGTGGGGACTCTGGAGCAAAGCACAGCATAGGGTCAACTCCACCTCCACAAGTCTCAACCTGACGCAACTAAAAGTGATACATAGAGCCCACTTAACAAGAATCCGAATGAGTAGGTTCTTCCCGGAGGTGGAGGATAGGCGTGAATGGTGCCAAGGAGGCTCGGCCAACCACGCCCACATGTTCTGGTCTTGCGCCAGACTTGCGGGGTACTGGACAGCCTTCTTTGAGGCAATGTCCAAAGTGGTGGGGATGAGGGTGGAGACATGCCCAAAAGTGGCAGTCTTCGGGGTATCAGACCAGCGAGGTCTATTCCTGGGGAGGAGGCCGGACGGCCTTGCCTTTGCCTCCCTGATCGTCCGCCATAGAATCCTGTTCGGCTGGCGGTCAGCAGCACCACCCAAAGCTGCAGACTGGCTGTCGAATCTCTCAGAATCTCTCCAAATGGAGAAAATCAAATTCGCCAGAAAAAGCAGAAGAATAGCCAGGTAGCCAAGAATCTGGGGAAAGTAGCCAAGGCATGAGGGAGGGATAGACTGTGGTGGTGGTGGAATAGCTAAACCGCAGAGAAAAGAAAAGCAAACCACAGGAGAAGGGGAGGGGGGGGGGGGGGGGGGGGGGGGGGGGGGGGAGGAAAGAGGGAGAAGACAAGGAAGAATCGAGGAGAACCAGAGCCGGGGAGGGGGGAGGGAAGGGAATGATAGCCGGATGGAGAGCACGGGAAATGACAATAAACTTGGCAAATACAATAACAGAGAGCAAGGAAAATATGGGCGAAAGACGGGACGAACGGCCGAAGCGGCGGTGAATGCGCGACGGCAATGGCAGCGGAAACTGTCCGGGAGGAGCATGTAACAACACCGACACCAGATCCATACCCGCAACTGTTGCTCCATGTGTCTCCAGCACCCAAATGTACACACACACACGTACACGGAGGGAGGTCATTGATGAAGTAGCTGAAGATAGTTGGGTCTAAGACACTAACTGGAGGAACTCTTGCAGTGATATTTGGAACTGAGATGCCTTCCAACAGCCGCAACCATGTTCCTTTGTGCTAGATATGGCTCAAACTAGTGTAGAATTTTCCCTGATTCTCATTGACTCCAGTTTTGTTCAGGCTCCTTGATGTCACACTGGGTCAAATGCTGGCTTGATGTCAAGGGCAGTTACTCTCACTTCACCTCTGGAGTTCAGCTCTTTAATATTGTACGTGAAGTGATTCAGGGCGTTTCAAAATGACATGTCAGAAGTATTTACATTTATATAGCATCCTCTTTATTTTTGATAGGTTACTTCACGGTTACTACAAAAAGTATTTTCCCAAAATGTTCCCATTTATAGAATTTCAGTTTCTGGGTGAATCACAGATCGTCTCTCCAGCTCATATTGTTTTCACTTCAGTAAACAAAGGACATTCTGACTCACTGAACTGCTTTCCTCAAGTTGTGAAGGGTGTAAATAGACTGAGGAGTTTAGATGTCTACGAGATAGCCCAAAGCAGGAATGAACAATACTGCTCTTTCACCCACTTTGGCCAAACCAATTTTTTCCTCCTGAATTGCCCACTTCTGCTCCTAATTTTTTGTTCCTCCTGGTGAACAAGGATAATCTAGATTCCCCTCCTCAGTGATGAGCATCCACCTCCAAGTGCATACATTATCCGTGTGTAGAAAGTAATGTGTGTACGGTCAAGGCCATTTAGCTTCAACATGGTATCCAGCCTTCCTTTGCATCAGCCACGGCCCAGATCGCATAATCTTCTCTGTTCAGGCATTATCAGTCTAATCTCCGTTTGAAACCCACCATTATGCTTTCAACCCTCATCTGCAATTACCTTTCCTTCAAGATCATCCCTGACATCACAAATACTTTCCTTTAAATGGTTCATTATTGCTTCTCTCTTCACTTCCTCTTCATGTTTGACTTCATGACATGCCCTCTTGGCTCCATCATTAGTTGTCCCAACATGACAAATCTCCTGTCTTGTTTGCTACTCATGGCTCAGCGCAGTAGCAACAAGGATATGAAGCTATCCCCCTTGCCGTTTACACACAAATACAACGAAACATTCCACAGCTCTGGTACTGCCCTTGACTCGATGACTGCTGTTGAACTGCATGTCAAGGTGTGGATCAGGCATAATTTTCTCCAACTTAACACCAACAAGCTCCATACATTTACTCCCAACTCGATCTCCTTTTCAGCTGCTCATTTAGTCTAAACCTGGTTACGGGTCTGAAATATTAACTCGTTTCTCCACAAATTCTGCCAGACTTGCTGAGCATTGAGCATTTTCACAAAATCATCGAATTTACAGTGCAGAAGGAAACCATTCAGCCCATCGAGTCTGCACCGGCCCTTGGAAAGAGCACCCTACCCAAGCCCACACCTCCACCCTATCCCAGAAACCCCACCCCACCTTTTTTTTGGAGACTAAGGGCAATTTAGAATGGCCAATCCACCTGACCTGCACATCTTTGTACCGTGGGAGGAAATCGGAGCAAACCCACACAGACACGGGGAGAACGTGCAGACTCCACACAGACAGTGAACCAAGCCAGGAATCGAGCTTCACAGCTCCAAGCTGGGACCTGTGCTACCGTGCTGCCCCCCTGTGTTGTTATTTCTGACAGTGTACAATCCTGGTGTCCTGAATTTCAATCACAATGTTTCAAGACATCGGCAAGATCAATTACTTCCTGAATCCCTCATTCATTGCTTTGCTACCTCCAAACTTGACATGCCCAGCACTCTTCTTGCCGCCTTAAAGTTTCAAAAAAATATATAAATTTAGAGTACACATTTATTTTTTTCCCATTAAGGGGCAATTTAGCCTGGCCAATTCACCTACCCTGCACATCTTTTGGGTTGTGGGGATGAGACCTATGCAGACACAGGGAGAATGTGCAAACTCAACAAGGACTGTGACCGGGATCGACCCCAGGTCCTCGACGCTGTGAGGCCATGTGCTGCTTCTTTGCCGCCATAAAGCTGAAGGCATTCAAAACTCCACTGGCCACATCTCGTCTTGCACCACATCCAGCTCATCCATTACCGCCTGTGTTCACTGAGCTTCAATGGTCAATGGTAAAATACTGGAATTACTCAGCAGGTCTGGCAGCATCAGTGAACAAAACAACAGACCTGATGTTTCAGATTGGTGACCCTTCGGCAGAACATTTTAGAAATAAATTTAGAAGTACCCAATTCATTTTTTCCAATTAAGGGGCAATTTTGCGTGGCCAACCCACCTACCCTGCACATCTTTGAATTGTGGGAGCGAAACCTACGCAAACATAGGGAGAATGTGCAAACTCCACACGGACAGTGACCCAGAGCTGGGATCGAACCTGGGACCTCGGCGTCGTGAGGCAGCAGTGCGAGCCACTGCGCCACCGTGCTGGCTCTTCGGCAGACCCAAGAGCAGAGATGTAGTTCAGGTCAATCTCTTTTCAGATGGTGGTGATTCTGCTTTCCCATTTACATCACCTCCTAGATTTATTTTGTTCCATTGCCACTTCTTTCTGCCTTTACCATCATCCCGTTTTCATTGAAGGTCTCATGCCATATCAAACATTTGTTCTTCCCGTCCCGCTGCCCCCACCTGGCTTAAAAACTGTTGCATCTCCAAATACTCTTGGTTCTGGTGTAAGGTCACAACCAGACATGTGTGCAAATTGGGTGCAATATTTCACTACATTACGACATTGATTGATTTTTGTGCGAAAGGCGTTATACAAATGCAAATCTGTGAACTTGCCTTGGTTCAAACATTAAGAGAACTTCCTATTTAGTCAGTATGAAATATTACTATGCATATCAGATTTTATACTAACTAGGTATCAGATTACCGGCAATTTCAACTCTGAGCATACAGCACGAGCAATTAGACTGACTCTGTTCCAATTCTTCCCTGCAATATCCATAAACCTATAGAAAGAGGCAACATTTGTCCCACTAGTCTGACTGCATTCTCATTTTCTGACGCAAGCATCCTCTATTCTTCTACTTTCACTTTAAGCAATCAGACCCATCCCTTGCAGAACAATTTTGTGTGAGTTCTGCCACCAAGGCTAGAAACGTCTTCAAAGCATAATAATTGAGCTTGAAAATAAGATTAAAATGGAACTCGTTCTGTTTCAGAAGAGCCGGTCATGTTAATAGTGACTAGTATTCTTTGAGCAAGATAAAATGTTTAATCCAAGTAGAAATCTACTCACTTTTTTATTTCGCGGAGAAGCATTCGGATGAGGATGGTCTGTAACGGCTCAATCATCAGTTTCTTCCACATGTCAAGAGCTAGCTAGAAATATATAATTATTGATTGGGACCAGGCTGAAGTACACCAAATTTCTAAATATAGAACCAAGCAAACAGGGCAGGGAAGAGAGAGAGAGAAAAAGAAGAGAAAGAGAGAAAGAAAGAGAAACCAAAACCTACATGTTCAATTTCTCAAACTAATCATTAAAAAAATACAGTATAATCAAATTTATTTTGTTGAATTCCAGCACCTTTTCAACTTGCTTCTGAAAATGCATAGAAATTCTAATCATTTTTGCCTTGAGGTCATACAAGTGATTAAAAGGATTCCGCAGAGAGGAAAAAATGAAATAATTATCAATGGACACAACTTTCTGTTGCCTGAAAACTGCAAAGCACTGAACACAGAAGAATGGCAAAGCTGCAGCCTGAAAGCAGCTATTTATTGAATATAGAATGTACAAGGGAGAGAAAGAGAGAAACCAAAACAATGGCCATTTCCATTTTTAAGGACGTGTGTAAAAAATTTCAAGCAGAGGAACATACAGGACATTAGATTTTGTTTTGAATTTCTTGAAAAAGAAACAAACCCATCCTGGCATAATGGTTGAAGGACTATTTTGGTACCACAAACTTACTGGTTCTAAGGAGGCTCACATGCATTCCTTCTGATATGAGAATTTGACATTTTGAGAGGCATTGCCCTGTGACTTTCACTTTGAATGATATTCTAGTAACCACCCACAATATCTGGATAAATGTACCTGCAGTTTGAAACTGCAAATGAATTATGTAACCAGGGAGTTAAAACCCTCATGTTGCACTGAAGAGAACACCCACTGGTCTATCAACTCCATAATTTCAGTTAATGTTCCACTGCAAGTTTCAAACAAGCTGATTGATCAGACTAATGCTGTGGGTCTAACTATTTTCAGGGATTTTCTTTTCCCCAAGCAGAGCTTACCTCTCCGATCTCCATCAGTGGCTCAATAATATCCACTCCACCATATCCATACTGAAGGTCAGCTTCTGTCAATTTGTTCTTCTTGATGAACTGTGTGTTGAGATATCTGTGAGAATGGCACATTTTAAAAACATCAAGCACTTCTGTGGGCATTCATACGCATATTTACCTAAAATGTACAAGATGACGCATGTACACCTGGTCATGACGTCATCAACTGGCTCAAATCTTGTACATTTGCAGCTCTAAGCCAGTATACAACTATGTCAATGATCCCAAATATGCAAGCAAAGGAACTCCTGACCTTCACTTTATTCTGGTGACTATACTGAAGAAACAATTACGCAGTTAAATGCTGCTGTGCTTTGTGCTGGAGCACCAATATGCAACGCAATGAATTTCAGTGACGGCATCATGCCAGGTGAATCGGTTGTACATCCCAACAACTGGTGGATCATATCAAACAGCACATCCCTTCCTGCTGTTCGTAACAGACAAAGTGCTGACTGTAACCAATCAGCCCGTGTTTGCAAAACTCTAAACATTGCGCAGGATTTTCTGGGCCTTCCCACTGGCGGAATCTTCTAGTCTCACGAAAGTCAATGGTAATTTGCATGACTTGCCCGTGCCGCCGTCGTGGAACTGGCAGCAGGATGCGCAAGTCATATGGATCGGCAGGCCGGAAGATCCAGTTGATGGCCAATGGCAAATTACCTCTACCGCAGGAAAACCCGCTTCCAGGGGACTGGAAAATTCCAGCAATAGTATCTAACATTCCACAATTGTATAACACTTGATAAACAATTTTGATTGTGCTAAGAATTAGAGTGAAAAATAATTTAAGATTGTAGGTTGGGCTTGGTTATGCATGCTGGAAGCCATATATATTCACACACAGGAACCTCCCTGTCCTTTGTAGACAAAAGGCACATTGGGCCTTTTTCAATTCAACAAAAGCTTAGGGAAAAACAATTCCTTTGTTCATTCCCCAGGACAATGCCTTGACCAGAGTCGACCTGCCTGGTTAGAATTTGAACAAAGCGGGGCAGTTAACTGTCCCGAGCTTCATGGCAACATTTCCACCTATCAGAGTCCACTTGCCAACCAATCAGCACTTTCATTCTCAGGCTGTGAAGTTTTTATTCATTCCTGGGGTGTGTGTGTGTCACTAGCTAGACCAGCATTTGTTGCCTATCCCTCATTGCCCTGGAGAAGGTGGTGGTGAGCTGCCTTATTGAACGGCTGTAGTCCATGGGACACCACAAGAATTAGCATTTGGGATCCTGCTATTCAAAATCCATATCAATTATTTGAATGTGGGGGCCAAATGAAATATTTCCAAGTTTACAGAATACACAAAATTAGGTGAGAACGTGTTGTGAGAATGTTCAAAGAGGCTTCAAAGGGGGTTGACAATGCTTAATGAATAGACAAGAGGAATATAAGGTGACATTATCTTTTTGGCATGAGGAAACGAAAAGCATAGTATTTCTTAAATGGTGAGAGATTGCGAAGTGATGTTGTCCGAAGGGATCTAGCTGTCCTTCTTCCCAAGTCACTGAAAACTAACACACAGGTGGTGCAGCAAGCAATTAGGAAGGAAAATGCAGTACAGGAGTAAAGAGGTCTTGCTTCAATTCTATAGAACCTTGGTTATACTGCACCTTGAGTATTGTGTAGTTTTGGTCCTCTTACCCAAGGAGGATATAGTGGTTTACAGAGAGAATGCAGCAGACGCTTACCAGACTAATTTCTGAGGTGGCAGGACTGTCCCACGAGGACAGATTGAGGAGAGTGGTCCTGTATTCTCTAGAGTTTAGAAGAATGAGAGTTGATCTCATTCAAACTTGCAAACTTCTTCAGGGGTTAAATGGGCCGGGTCCAGAAAAGAATGTCTAGCCTAGCTGCGGGTGGGGTTTCTAGAACCAAGCGACACAGTCTCAGAATAAGGATCAAGGCATTTAGGGTTAAGATGAGAGGGAATTTCTTCACTCAGAGGGTAGTGAATATTCTGGAATTCTCTGCTCCAGGGGACTATGGAAGCTTAGTCATGGAGTATGTTCAAGACAGAGATCAATAGATTTCTAGATAGTGAAGGTAGCAAGGTGGCAAATAATCATTCAGCACCAAACATCAGAAGAAATAGAAGCAGGATTTGAGGTGAAAGGGAGCTGTAGCCTCTGGGTCTTTAAGTATGTTCAAGGCTAAGATAGACAGATTTTTTAATCACTAAGGGAATCAAGGGTTATAGGGATAAGGCAGAAAAATGGAATTTTATTACATCAGATTAGTCATGATTTTATTGAATGGCGGAGCAGACTTGATGGACGGCACGGTGGCACTGTGACTAGCACTGCTGCCTCTCAGAGGCAGGGACCCAGGTTCAATTCCAGCCCTGGGTGACTGTCTGTGTGGAATTTGCGCATTATCCCTGTGTTAGTTTCCTGCGGGTGCTCCAGGTTCCTCCCACAGTCCAACTATGTGCAGGTTAGGTGGATTGGCCATCCTAAATTGCCCCTTCGTGTCCATGGGATGTACGGGTTAAGTGTGGTTACGGGGTTGCAGGGACAGGGTGGGAGCCTGATTCGGGTGCTCTTTCAGAGGATCGGTGCAGACTCGGTGGGCCGAATGGCCCCCTTCTGTATTGTAGGGATTCTATGATTCAATGACTGAATGGCCTGCTTCTGCTCCGATGTCTTATGGTAGCTGGTACAGGAGAAAAATTTACAATTGAGGGATTGAGGGGGAGAAGGTGATAGAAATGTTATCTCAATTTAAATAGACAAGGTATCAGGGCCAGATACGATGCATCCTAGCGTGCGGAGGGAAATGAAGTGGAAATTGCAGAGGCATTAGTAATAAATGTCTCGTCTTTCTTAGACGCAGGGGTGATGCCAGAGGACTTGAGAACTGTGAATGTTGCACCGATGTTCAAAAAGGGGTGCAAGGATAAACCGGAAAATACAGGCCAGTCAGTTTGACTTCAGTGGTAGGGAAATTTCCAGAAACTATAGTTCGGGAAAAAATTAATAGTCACTTTGACAAGTGCAGGATAATTAAGAAAAGCCAACATGGATTAATTAAGGGAAAATCATGTTTAACTAACTTGCTGGTGTTTTTTCAGGAGGGAACAGAGAAGGCTGATAAGGGTGGTACATATGAATTTTCAAAAGTCATTTGATACAATGCCGCACATCAGACTTGTGGGGAAAACAAGCACTTGGATAAGAAATTGGCTGAGTGACAGGGAGCAGACTAGTGTTTTTCACGATGGAGGTGGCTTGCAGTGGAGTTTCCTAGGGCTAAGTGTTGGGACTTTTGCTCTTCCTGATATGTATTAATGACATGCACTGCAGTGATCAGGGCATGATTTCAAAATTTACAGATGATACGAAGATTGGAAACATTGTCAATTGCGCCGAGGATAGTCTTGAACTTTAAGTTGATTCATTTTGGCACAAAGAATATGGAGAGACAATATAAAATAAAAGGGAGAAACTCTAAAGGAGGTACAGGAACAGGAGATATATGTAGGTAAGTCATTGAAGATGGCAGGGCATGTTGAAAAAGCAGTTATTCCCCACAACCCAAAGATGTGCCGGTTTGGTGGATTGGCCACACTAAATTGCCCCTTAATTGGAAAAAAAATAATAATCGAGTCCTCTAAATCAATAAAAACAAAAGAAAAAAAAGAAAGAGCAGTTAATAAATCATATTGTATCTTAGGCTTTATTAATAGGGGCACTGAATACAAGAGTAAGGAAGTCACGTTGAACTTGTGTAAGACACTAGTTAAGCGCTATCTGAAGTACTGTGTCCAGTTCTGGGCACCATACATGAGGAAGGATGTGAAGGCATTGGAGTACAGAAGAAATTCACAAGAATGATTCCAGAGCTAAAGAACTGAAGCAATGAGGATTGATTGGATAGTTTGGTACTGTTTTCCTTGGAGAAAAGAAGGCTGAGAGGAAACTTGACAGAGGTTTTCAAGATCCTGAGGGATATGGACAAGATAGTCAGAAATTGTTCCCACTCAAGAGAGCATTAAGAACTAGAGAGCACAGATTCAAAATAATTGGCAAAAGGTGTAAGTAGAGCATAGAACATAGAACAGTACAGCACAGAACAGGCCCTTCGGCCCTCAATGTTGTGCTGAGCCATGATCACCCTACTCAAACCCACATATTCACCCTATACCCGTAACCCAACAACCCCCCCCTTAACCTTACATTTATTAGGACACTACGGGCAATTTAGCATGGCCAATCTACCTAACCCGCACATCTTTGGACTGTGGGAGGAAACCGGAGCACCCGGAGGAAACCCACGCACACAAGGGGAGGACGTGCAGACTCCACACAGACAGTGACCCAGCCGGGAATCAAACCTGGGACCCTGGAGCTGTGAAGCATTTATGCTAACCACCATGCTACCCTGCTCTAACCACCATGCTACCCTGCATGGGAGTGATAGGAGGAATTTTGTTTTTACCCAGAGAATGGTTGAAGTCTGGAACAAGCTTCCCGAGAGGATGAAGGAGGCATATTCGATCGAGGTATTTGTAAGGGAATTGGATTGCTACCTAAAGAGAAAGAATGTGCAAGGTTATTTGGATAAGGCAAGGGGAGTGGGTGGAAGTAGAATGATCTTTCAGAGAGCTGGTGCAGACTTGTCAAAGCCGAATGGACTCATTCTGCATAATCAAGTTTCCGTGATTCAGCTCCACGAACCTCCTCTGGCATTCAATAGGACCCCGGCTGATCTGGTTGTGGCCTCATCTCCAATAACGCTGGACTCCCAAAAATATATCTAACTCAGTTGTGAATATATTCGCTGGCCCAACACTGCTCTCTCAGGAAGAGAGTTCCAAAGTCCAACGACCCTCAAGAGAAAAAATTTTAGTATTAATGGGAAACCTTTGATTTTTAAACTGTGTCACCCAGTTCGAGACTCACAACCAGGGGAAACATCCTCCCTGCATCCACCATGTCAAGTCCCCTCAACAAATTTTATATTTCCATCAGATCACCTTCCATATTTTTAAACTCTTTAACTGTTCAACCTTCTCTCAAAACGACCCTTTCATCCCAGGAATCAGCTAAGTGAACCTTCCCTGAACTGCTTCTAATGCAACAAATCCTTTGTTAAGCAAGGAAACCAAAACTGTACACAGTACCTCAGATGGCTCTCTCACTAAAGCCCTATACAACTGATAGTAACACTTCGGTACTTTTATACTCCATTCCCCTTGCAATAAACACCAACATTTCAGGGTGGCATTGGTTAGCACTGCTGCCTCTCAGCACCAGGGACCCAGGTTCAATCCCAGCCTTGGGTCACTGTCTGTGTAGCATTTGTACACTCTCCACGTGGGTTTCCTCCGGGTGCTCTGGTTACCTCCCACAATTCAAAGATGTGCAGGTTAGGCTATGCTAAATTGCCCCTTAGTGTCCAAAAGGTTAGGTGGATTTAAGGGGTTATGGGGTGGGGGGCGTGAACTTAGGTAGGGTGCTCTTTCAGAGGGTCAGTGCAGACTCGATGGGCTGTATGGCCTCCTTCTGCACTGCAGTGATTCTATGATTGTGTAACTCCCATTTGCTGTCCCAATCTTGTTATATTGTCCGAGTTTACCCGAACCGGTGCCAGAGTGTGGCGACTAGGGGATTTTCATAGTTAACTTGGTTGCCGTGTTAATGTAAGCCTACTTGCGACACCAATAAAGATTGTAAATTAGTTATTGCAAAGTATGCTACAGCAAAAGTTGACGTTCCCTATTGCCTCGACTACGTGAACCTCTAAAACAAGCTGTTAATTGTTCCCAGAATGTTCTGAATCACAACTGCCGCATGATTATTCACCAAACTATCCATACCTTTCAGACCAATTCAAAGATAACTGGGGGTATGTGCAAAGCTAAAAGGCTCAGAGAGAAAAAAAATGTCACATTAAGAAATCAAAGGAATAGTGATGGTATGACAAGGAAACTGGTTATGGAGCAGAAAGCGGAGACTAATTTTATGTTGTAACCCGACCGGAGGCCACAGGATCTACAACATCAGAGTTCCCATGGCCTAACCTGAATAGGACTTCTCCAGATAAGGGGGCAGAGCTACACCTTTAAGCAAGGGTTCCATGGGACATAAATACCCTGGCCCAAGTGTGGGCTGGGCACGAGTGACCCATCGGAGAGCAGGAGTCATATCTCGTAGGTCAATAAATGTTGAGTTTTTAAAAATATATATTTTTGTTCTCCTCATTTTTCACAATTTTTCTCCCGAATTTACACCCACCAACAACAAACAATAATCAACAAATATATCAAACCCCATAACAATAACAACGATCCAATCCTCCCACCAACCCCCAATCAGCCCGCATTTTAACATAAACAAATGACAAAAAAGGAATCAGGGATTACCCGCAGCCATCTTTAATATACACTGCCCCCCTCCCCTTCCCCCCCCCCCCACCCATCCCCCCAACTAATGTTCGATGTTACCCAGTTCTTGAAAGTGCATAATAAATAATGCCCATGACTTGTAGAACCCCTCAGAGCTTCCCCTCAGTTCAAACTTAACCTTCTCAAGGGTCAAGTATTTCAACAGGTCCCCCCGCCACGCCAGGACACAGGGTGGAGAGGCTGCTCTCCATCCCAGCAGGATCCACCTTCGGGTGATCAACGAGGCGAAGGCTATGATATCTGCCTCCGCACCCATTTCCAACCCTGGCTGGTCCGACACCCCGAATATGCCTCCCGGGGATCCGGGTCTAGTTTCACACGCACCACCTTGGAAACTATCCTAAACACCTCCTTCCAGTACTCCCCTAGCTTTGGACAGGACCAAAACATATGAACGTGATTAGCGGGGCCCCCCTCGCAACGTTCACACACATCTTCTACCCCTTCAAAGAATCGGCTCATCCTCGCTCTCATGAGGTGTGCCATGTACACCACCTTCAGCTGTATCAGCCCCAACCTCGCACATGAGGTGGAGGCATTCACTCTCCGGTGCACCTCACACCAGACCCCCACTTCTATAACCTCACCCAACTCTTCCTCCCACTTTGCTTTGATCCCCTCAAGTGGTGCCTTATGCTTTTCCAACATAGCTCTGTACACCGCTGACACTGCCCCCTTGCCGTCAGCACCTCCTCCAGCAACGTGGAAGCCGGTTCCTCCGGGAAGCTCCGAATCTCTTTCCTGGCAAAGTCCCGAACCTGCATATATCTAAACACTTCTCCCTGCTCCAGCCCATACTTTGCTTCCAGCTCCCTCAATCCTGCAAATCGACCCCGAAGAAACAAATCTTTTAGCGTCTTAATCCCCTTCTCTTCCCAATTCCGAAAGCTTCTATCCCACCTCCCTGGCTCAAATCTGTGGTTCTCCCGAATCGGCATTTCCCTTGACCCTGCCCCCAATCCGAAGTGTTGCCGAAACTGCCTCCAGATTTTCAATTAAGTTATTATTACTGGACTCCCCGAGTATTTCCCCGGAGCTTACGGGAGCGGTGCTGTTGCTCGTGCTTTCAGCCCCGACCCCCTGCACAAACTCTCCTCCATTCTGACCCACTGGGAATCAACCCCTCGGACCCAGCTCCGCACCTTCCCCACATTCGCTGCCCAGTAGTAGCACATCAGGTTCGGGAGACCCAAACCCCCTGCCTGCCCTTCCCCTCTGTAGCAGCACCTTCTTCACTTTGGCCACCTTCCCTCCCGATATGAACGAGATAATCCTTCCCTCAATCTCCCTAAAAAAAGACTTTGGCAGGAAACTCGGTAGGCATTGAAAAATAAACAGAGATCGCAGCAACACATTCATTTTAACCGCCTGTACCCGACTTGCCAATGACAGAGGGAGACCATCCCACCTTGCCAGATCGGCTTTCACTCTCCCCACCAAACTAGTGGTGTTGTATCTGCGAAGCCTTCCCCACTCCTGGGCAACCTGCACCCCCAAATACCTAAAGTGCCCTACGAAATGGCAGCCTCCCCACCCCTGCCCCCACTCCCGGCCGAGACACCACAAAATACTCACTCTTATCCAGGTTCAGCTTGTACCCCAAGAAAGACCCAAATACCCGCAGTAACTCCAATATTCCTCCTATCGACGCACTCGGTTCCGACACATACAGCAAGTCGTCGGCATATAAGGACACCCTGTGCTCTATCCCCCCCCCTCACTATTCCTTTCCATGCTCCTGAACTTCTTAATGCAATGGCCAACGGCTCAATCGCCAGTGCAAACAGCAAGGGGGACATAGGACATCCCTGCCTCGGCCCACGGTGGAGAGAAAAGTATCTCGAACTGATATTGTTCGTGCGGACACTCGCCTTCGGCTCCTTATATAATAGCTTTACCCAGTTCACAAATCTTGGTCCAATCCCAAACCGCTCCAGCACTGCCATCAGGTACCCCCCATTCTACCCGATCAAACGCCTTTTCGGCGTCCAATGCCACAACCACCTGTTTCCTTCCCTTCCGCCAGTGCCATAACGATGTTCAAAACCCTCCTAATATTCTAAAACAGCTGCCTCCCTTTCACGAACCCCGTCTGATCCTCACCTATCATCTTCGGGAGGCACTCCTCCAGCCTACCCGCCAGTTAACAAGGTTTTTGAGGAGTTTTACGAGGTTGTACAGGTCAGAGCCACCCGGGGGAGACCATGAGATGCTGGAATTTCTAGATGGGTTGGAGTACCCGAGGCCACCAACTTCCCGGCCCTATCCCTTACCTGAAGAATTTCCCTTGCCGCTGCCTCCCTCCGGAGTTGACCTGCTAACATACTCATAACATACTCCATGCTCATAAATTGCACACCTTGCTCGTCTCAGTTGGCGCACCGCTTTCCTGGTGGATAGTCGGTCGAAGCTCGCCTGTAGTTCCTTCCTCTTTCCCAGCATCGCTGGGTCCCCATCCTCTGCATAACTCCTATCGACCTCCAGCCTAACCGCCAGTACCTTCGCCAATACCTTTGCGTCCACACTCAGAAGTGATATGGGCCTATACGACCCACACTCCATTGGATCGTTATCCATTTTAAGCAACAGTGAAATCGATGCCTGCCCCAAGGTTTGCGGCAGCACTCCCTTCCCTATCGCCTCTTCAAACATTCCCACCATCAGGGGTGCCAACTTATCCTTACATTTTTTATAATATTCCACCGGAAACCCATCCGGCCCTGCCACCTTCCCCGACTGCATCCTCCCAATCACAATCTTTTATCTCCTGCTCCAGTATTGCTCCTTCTAATGTAGCCCTGTCCCCCTCCCTAGCCTGGGGTACTCCAACCCATCTAGAAATTCCAGCATCTCATGGTCTTCCCCGGGTGGCTCTGACCTGTACAACCTCTCGTAAAACTCCTCAAAAACCTTGTTAATCAGCTCCGGAGCCACCACCAACTTCCCGGCTCTATCCCTTACCTGAAGAATTTCCCTTGCCGCTGCCCCCATCCGGAGTTGACCTGCTAACATACGCACCGCCTGATCTCCATGCTCATAAACTGCACCCCTTGCTCGTCTCAGTTGGCGCACCGCCTTCCTGGTGGATAGTCAGTCGAAGCTCGCCTGTAGTTCCTTCCTTTTCCCCAGCATCGCTGGGTCCCCATCCTCTGCATAACTCCTATCTACCTCCAACATCACATCTATTACCCTCTGCCACTCCAACCTCTCCTCTTAGTCCACCCTGTCCTTGAACAAAATTACCTCACCACCACCATTAGAGCCTCCGAGCCGACTGCCTTCGACACCTCACCCGTACAGTTGAATCTTACATATTCCTTAATTACCTTGATGTGGAGATGCCGGAATTGGACTGGGGTGAGCACAGTAAGAAGTCTTACAACACCAGGTTAAAGTCCAACAGGTCTGTTTCAAACACAGCTTTCGGAGCACTGCTCCTTCCTCAGGTGAATGGAGAGGTATGTTCCAGAAACATTTATATAGACAAAGTCAGAGATGCCAGACAATGCTTGGAATGCGAGCATTTGTGGATAATCAAATCATTACAGATCCAGAGATAGGGGGTAATCCCAGGTTAAAGAGGTGTGAATTGTCTCAAGCCAGGACAGTTGGTAGGATTTTGCAAGTCCAGGCCAGATGGTGGGGGGTGAATGTAATGCGACATGAATCCAAGATCCCGGTTGAGGCCGCACTCATGCGTGCGGAACTTAGCTATAAGTTTTTGCTCGGCAATTCTGCGTTGTCGCGTGTCCTGAAGACCGCCTTGGAGAACGCTTATCCGGAGATCAGAGGCTGAATGCCCCTGACTGCTGAAGTGTTCCCTGACTGGAAGGGAAGATTCCTGCCTGGTGATTGTCGCACGATGCCCGTTCATTCGTTATCGCAGTGTCTGCATGGTCTCGCCAATGTACCACGCTTCGGGACATCCTTTCCTACAGCGTATGAGGTAGACTACATTGGTCGAGTCGCACGACTATGTGCCGCGTACCTGATGGGTGGTGTTTCTACGTGTAATGGTGGTATCCATGTTGATGATCTGGCATGTCTTGCAGAGATTGCCCTGGCAGGGTTGTGTGGTGTCGTGGTCGCTGTTCTGAAGGCTGGGTAATTTGCTGCAAACAATGGTTTGTTTGAGGTTGTGCGGTTGTTTGAAGGCAAGTAGTGGGGATGACCGTGGCAAGATGTTCATCTTCATTGATGATGTGTTGTGTCTTGCAGAGATTGCCCTGACAGGGTTGTGTGTCTGGCAGAGATTGCCCTGGCAGGGTTGCATGCAGTTGTGTGATTGTTTGCAGCAAATTACCCAGCCTTCAGAACAGCGACCACGACACCACACAACCCTGCCAGGGCAATCTCTGCAAGACATGCCAGATCATCAACATGGAAACCACCATTACACGTGGAAACACCACCCACCAGGTACGCGGCACATACTCGTGTGACTCGACCAATGCCCAACACACGCGCGAGGTTCTTCGCCGGCGGCGGCCACCCTGCGCGCTCACGCCACCGGAAGTCCATAAATGTTGAGTTTTAACAGTAATTATTTGTGTCGATTCGCTCGCCTGGAACTTACACTGGTGACAAGGGTGAAGTGGAGCTGCATAGGACGCCATTTCCTCCAGACCCAGCCCACCTCAACAAGGCCTCAAGAGGCTTCCAACCTAACTGCATGTATGCCACTCATTGGGAAACAGGAGATGTTCGACACCGAGACGGGTAACTGGACCCAATTTGTTGAGTGGATGTGTTATTTCTTTTGGCTTAATGCCATTGTGGCACACAAGGCAAACGGTGACATTCCTGGGGCGACAGGGCTGGCGCAGAGCACCGACCCACCCCCAGGCTGCAGTTCAGGACTCCCGCCACTAGGATGCGCACCCCTCGAGGCCCGGACCAGCATCAGGGTTTTCCTGACGAGAGGCGCTAACGCCACTCACCCCCCCAAACCAGAGACGCCCATCCGGCAGGACAGACGCACCGGTACCCAGAGAAACTGATGAAAAGGCCCTGGCAGGAAAGCCCGCCCGACCACTGCCTCAATTCCGATGACCATCCCTGGGAAGGGGCCATTTTGTGGAGGAGCAAGCGGAGGGCAACCCGCACCTCCACTGTATATCGGCGCCACGATTGGCACCTATTCAGGTCACGATCTGGGCCAATAGTTTTCTAGATGGAGCTAGGTACAGGGGGGGCGCGGTCTCCATAGTCAGCTGCAACACGACCACGTCCGCTCAGGCATTCGCAGTTTGGTATTGCGAGATATGGATGCGAGGTTGGCGACGTATAAGGGGGAGCCATAATAATATTAATTTTTATTCCTGTCACAAGTCGGCTTACATTAACACGGAAATGAAGTTACTGTGAAAATCCCCCAGTTGCCACACTCCGGCGCCTGTTCAGGTACGCCAAGGGAGAATTCAGAATGTCTAATTCACCTAACAAAGTACGTCTTTTGGGACTTGTGGGAGGAAACCGGGATAGATATGGACATCAAAACTTTGACAAAACAATGTGCGTGGTGCCAGGAGCACCAGAAGCTTGCCCCTGCAGCTTCACTCACTCTGCCCATGGTAGCGGCTTGGCTGATTGTGGTCCCGACTCCACGTGGATTTCCCGAGACCTTCCCAAGGAGCCATGTACTTACTTATCGTACATGCCCATTCGAAGTGGATGGAGGTCCACCACAAGTCTATGATTGAGAAACTCCGACAAACCTTCAACACTCATGGGTTTCCTAAGGCGATAAGAGTCAGACATCGCCGCAGCTTTCAAGCGTGTAATTCGGCACTTTCATAAAGATGAATGGGGTTCACCATGTAAGGACTATGCCTTACCACCATCCTCTAATGGATTGGCTGAATGTGTGGTACAGACTTTTTTTTCCAGGAATGTGGAAACAGACCTCCAGTTCCCCAGAGACTTGCATGGCCCGTTTCCTCTTCTGTTACTACACCATCACCTCACGCCACTACCGGGGTAGCACCTTCGGAGTTGTTAAACAGCCGCTGCATACAATTGAGCCTCATCCTGCCAGACATTGGAAAGAAGGTCCATGGCCAGGAGGAACACTCCGAAACATGTCAACCCAGGTCAGTGAGGGAATGTTCTGCGGGCGACGCAGTATTTTTGTGAAATTTGTGCGGATCCAGGAGGCTGGTGGTGTGGCGATCGGGCCCGGTTTCGTGATTCGATAAGTGTGCAGGGAAAGGAATTGAATAAGTACACGGACAACCTCCACAGCAGTGCCCTACAGGTCCTCAAGGGAAAGCCAAAGGCCCAACGTTCAATTGTGGCTCTTTCTCCAGCGCAGCCACAGTTGACACCCAATGCGGCAGACTAGCCCCTCGGTCTGGAGATGCGGGATGTCGACTCATTCGGACATGTTGACCTTGCCAACTGAGGTCGTAACGGATCCGGTGGAGGCTGCCGACTCCCACACGGTGGACCCACTCAGGTGTTCGGCCCGAAAACACCGTTCCCAGGTCCGGAACAGCCTCATGCAAGGAGTGTAAAGGACTTTTCCTCCTCCAAGCATCAAAATGGACAATCTAAGGTAAATGGTGGAAGATATAGGGGGGATGTCAGAGGTAGGTTCTTTACCCAGAGAGTAGTGGGGGCATAGAATGCACTGTCTGTGGAAGTAGTTGAGTCGGAAACTTTAGGGACCTTCAAGCAGCTATTGGATAGGTACATGGATTAGGGTAGAATAATGGAGTGTAGATTAATTTGTTCTTAAGGGCAGCACGGTGGCATTGTGGTTAGCACAATTGCTTCACAGCTCCAGGATCCCAGGTTCGATTTCGGCTTGGGTCACTGTCTGTGTGGGGTCTGTACATCCTTCCCGTGTGTGCGTGGGTTTCCTCCGGGTAGTCCGGTTTCCTCCCACAGTCCAAAGATGTGCAGGTTGGGTGGATTGGCCATGATAAATTGCCCTTAGTGTCCAAAATTCTATGATCTATGATTAACCTAGGACAAAAGTTCGGCACAACATCGTGGGCCGAAGGGCCTGTTCTGTGCTGTACTTCTCTATATCTATCGGACCTGCAGGGCGGGGGGGCCGTTATAACCTGATCGGAGGCCACATCAGAGTCCTCGTGGCCTCACCTGAATATGATCTCCCCAGATGAGGGAATGGAGCTGAACCTTAGGCAAGAGTTCCATGGGACATAAGTTCCAAGGCCGAGGTGTGGGCCGGGCACAGATGACCCTTCCCGGAGTAAGCGTTGTGTCCAGTAGGTTAAACAAATATTGAGTTTTCTAACAGTCATCGCTTCCATGTGGTCGCTCGCCTGGAACTTTACTTTGAAAGTTGCTTTTCGGACTAGAGGGAAGTATACAACGGTGTTCCACAGTGGGTGGTATGAGACCCACTGCTCTTTGATATATATTGATGGCCTGGATCTGGGTGTACATGGCACAATTTCAAAGTTTGTGGATGACGTGAAATTCAAATGGAAGAGGACCGTAATAGATCGCAGGATGTCATAGACATACTGGTCAAAAGAGCAGACACACGATGAATTAAATTTAATGAAGAAAATTCTTCAGCTAAAAGAACAACAAGGAGAACCAGTATTAACTAAATGGCACAATCTTGATGGAGGTGAGGGACAGGATTGGAGGCTGGGTGTACATACACACAAAACCTTGAAGGTATCAGGACAGATGAGAAGGTTCTTAATAAAGCATATGGAACCATCAGCTTTAGTAAGAGACAGAATACAAAAGCAACAATGCCATGCTAAAATTTAAAAAAAAAAATATTGGTTGGGTCTCAGCTGAACTCACGGTGTTCAATTCTGAGGCTTTGATTGCGTGGAGCGACTTTAACTCCATTTCCCTCTCCGCAGCTGCTGCCAAACCTGAGTATCGTCAGAATTTTCTGTTTCTTTCTGTATTTCAGGTTTCCAGTAATTTGTTTTTAAGAGAAGCTGGGATGGTTCTCAGAGCAGAGGGAGTCAAGGGCAGCACGGTAGCCTAGTAGGGCAGTACGGTAGCATAGCAGTTAGCGCAAATGCCTCACAGCTCCAGAGTTCCAGGTTCGATTCCCAGCTTGGGTCACTGTCTTTGTGCATGTTCTCCCCGGGTGTGCGTGAGATTCCTCCGGGTGCTCCGGTTTCCTCCCACAGTCCAAAGATGTGCAGCTAGGTGGATTGGCCATGATAAATTGTCTTTTGTGTCCAAAATGGCCCTTCGTGTTGGGTGGGGTTACTGGGTTATGGGGATAGGGTGGAGGTGTGGGCTTAGGTAGAGTGCTCTTTCCAAGAGCCGGTGCAGATTCGATGGGCCGAATGGCCTCCTTCTGCACTGTAAATTCTATGCAATTCTGAGACTTGAAAGAAATTTTTAAAAAAAGAGATGGGCAAAATCACAAAAGGTTGAGTAATTAAGGAGAAACTGATTCCAATGACAGAAGGGCTTGCAATGAGATGACAGATTTAAAGTGTTTGGCAAACGAATCAGAGGCAGAGAGAAAAGTATTATTTCCACAGAAATGTGCGGTGATCTGGAATGCAGTGCCTGATAGGCTGGTGGTAGCAGGTTCAGTGGGCTGGTGAAAGCAGATTCAATAGCAGCTTTCAAAGGGAGTTAGATAAATATTTTAAGCAGAACAATCCACAGGGCTCTGGGAAAGAGGAAGGGAGATCTACCAAAGAGCAAGCACAGGCACAATGGACCAAATAGTCCTTTTCTGAGCTGTATAATCTGTGATTCGAAGCTACACTGCTGCTGTTACACTGTAATTAGCAAATGAATAGCGTCTTGTACCAATATTTCATCACTCATAGATATCTAAAGAGCTGCAGTTTTATTTATTTTTTCCAATTAAGGCACACTTTAGCGTGGCCAATCCACCTACCCTGTACATCTTTGAGTTGTGGGGGTGAGACTCACGCACACAAGGGGAGAATGTGCAAACTCCACATGGACAGTGACCCAGGTTCGATCCCGATCCTCTGCTCCATGAGGTAACAGTGCTAACCACTGCACCACCGTGCCACTCCATGAAGTTGTATTTTTAAGGGAGCTTGTAAATTCATATCCTACAAGAATATCTTAATTCAAAGCTGGTATGAAAAGCTCGCACTTTCACTGCTCAGCACTGAGTGGCTGTTTAAGGGCTGTTCCAACTACACGAGTCACATCAGAATGTTTCCCACATAATTAGTTTTTCAATTGCTCACACTTTTTAAATGTTTTAAAAAGAAACTACATTTAGAACTGTGTAGGCAACATTTGCACCACATTAGCACCAAGCAATAACGATCAAAAACAAGTTCCATCTGCCTCAGGAAGAGACTGCTGTGTGCGCGGTTTCACAGAGACGTGGGTCATCCTGCCTCACCGGACTGTGCCATACAACCCGACGGCTTCTCAATGCACCGGATAGGCCGCAAGACGTCATCGAACAAAGCAAAGGGTGGAGGGGTTTGACTCCCCATCAACTCCTCCTGCTGCTGGGACGTGGCGACCCTGGGGAACTACTGCTCCCCGGACCTGGAATACCTGACGGCAAAGTGCCGCCCATACCACTTTCCACGGCGTTCACTTCTGCCAACATCATAGCGGTCTACATCCCACCCCAGGAGAAAGTGAAGAAGGTGCTTGATGAATTGTACACCGCTATAAGTAACAGTGAAACAGAATACCTGGAGGCTTTGTTCATCGTGGCCGGGGACTTCAACCAGGCCAACCACAAGAGAGAACTGCCAAAATTCTACTAACACATCACCTGCCCCACCAGGGGCGGCAACATTCTTGACCACTGTTGCGCAAACATCAAGGGCACCTACCGATCCGTCCCCCGACTGCAAATCGGAAAAACCTGACCATAAGTCAATGTTTCTTCTCCCAGAATACCAGCAGAAACTTAAGTGGGATAATCCGGTTAAGAAGGTCGTGCAGTGCTGGTCCGAGGCAACAGAAGAGCTCCTACACGACTGCTTGGAGTCAGTGGAATGGTCCATATTCACGAACTCATGGCCAACCTAAACAAGTATGCCACCACTGTCACAGACTTAATCACATGGGTATCACAGTGGTTAGCACTGTTGCTTCACAGCACCAGGTTTGATTCCCAGCTTGGGTCACTGTCTGTACGAAGTCTGCATGTTCTCTCAGTGTCTGCCTGGGTTTCCTCCCACAAGTCCCCAAAGATATGCTATTAGGTAAGTTAGGTAATTTGGACATTTGTGCACTCAGATCCTGCACTGACCAACTGGCAGGTGCATTCGTGAATATCTTCAACCTCTCGCTACTCTGTTCCGAGGTTCCCACCTGCTTCAAGAATACCACCATCATACTGGTCCCCAGCAGAACCAGGCAACGCACCTCAACGACAATCGTCCGGTGGCCTTGACATCGATCATTATGAAGTGCTTCGAGAGGTTGGTCATGAGACACATCAACTCCATACTCCCAGAATGCCTTGATCCACTGCAATTTGCATACCGCCACAACTGGTTCACACCAGATGCCATCTCCCTGGCCCTTCACTCATCCCTGGAGTGTCTTGACAACAAGGCCTCCGAGGTCAGACTCCTATTCATTGACTACAGCTCCATTTTCAACACCATAATCCCAGTCAAGTTCATATCAAGGCTCCAAAACCTAGGACTTGGCTCCTCCCTCTGCAACTGGATCCTCAACGTCCTGACCCATAGACCACAAACAACAACACCTCATCTACGATGGTCCTCAATACTGGGGCCCGGCAAGGCTGCGTACATAGCCCCCTAGTATGCTCTATACACACACATATTGTGTGGCAAAATATGGCTCCAACTCCATCACAAGTTTGCTGATGACATGACGGTAGTGGGTTGGATTTCAAACAACGGTGAGTCAGAGTACAGGAGGGAGATACAGAACCTAGTGGCGTGGTGCAACGACAACAATCTCTCCTTCAACATCAGCAAAACTAACGTCATTGATTTCAGGAAGTGAAGTATAGTACACGCCCCTGTGTGCGTCAATGGTGCCGAGGTGGAGATGGTTGACAGCTTCAAATTCCTAGGTGTGCACATCACCAACAATCTGTCCTGGTCCACCCATGTCGAGGCTACCACCAAGAAAGCACAACAGCGCCTATACTTCCTCAGAAAACTAAGGGAATTCAGCATGTCCACATTGACTCCTACCAATTTTTGCTGATGCACCATAGAAAGCATCCTATCTGGCTGGATCACAGCTTGGTATGGCAACTGCTCAGCCCAAGACCGCAAGAAACTTCAGAGAGTCATGAGCACAGCCCAGTCCATCACGCTAACCCGCCTCCCATCCATTAACTCTATCCCATCCATTAACTCTATCTGCACCTCCCGCTGCCTGGGGAAAGTGGGCAGCATAATCAAAGACCCCTCCCACCTGGATTATTCTCTCTTGCAACCTCAACCTTCGGGCGGGAGATGCAAAAGTCTGAGAACACGCACAACAGGTTCAAAAACAGCTTCTTCCCTGCTGTTACCACACTCCTGAGTGACCCTCTGATGGACTGAACTAATCTCTTCACACAACATCTCTACTGAATAGTACTGCACTCCATATGCTTCATCCGATGCCTGGGTCTGTGTACTTACATTGTGTATTTTTATGTCCTATGTTTTATCATGTATGGAATGATCTGTCTGGACTGTACGTAGAATCCTTTTCAATGTACCTCAGTACACGTGACAATAAATCAAATCCAATTCCTTTGACCTTTTAATGGCACCAACATCACAAAATCTCCTCCCATTAATAGAGAGTTAACCGCTGGCCAAAAACATAACTACCAGCCATATTATTGTGACTACACTGTATAAGAGTAGGGAAGACGCTGATTGCGGCTCATTCAAACACCCTTTCGCAGTCAATGTTCTGTTATTTTTATTAGCATGCAGTTTATGGCCTCTGTAAATTATTTTGCATGGTCATGCACACATGGTAATTTAAGGTAGCTGATTTAGGCGCAGCCTACACACTGACTTGCTGTACCGTTTAGAGGGAACATTTCTGGCAGCTGCTACAAAGCTGAAGTCAGGCGTGTGATAAAATTCTCACCACTGGCTTAGCTAGGTGAAGACACAGTGAGAAGCAGTCGAAATGATCCAGCACAAGACTAAATATCTACCCACCACGACTGACACATTGTGGCTACAGTATAGACAGGAATTTACTTACTTTACTTGCATCACACTTCAAGCCGTATGACCTCTATCACGAGAAGAACAAGGATAAAAAGCTCACAAGAAAACCAAGACCTCCAAGCTTCTGTTCAGGTCTCACACCACCCCAGGCTTGGACATTTGATAGATCTCTTCCTTCATTGTCACTGGATAAAACTACTGGAATTTTCAATCGAACACAATTCCGAGTCACCAAGTCAAGAAGACCCACTACCAAAATCTCAAGGCAACGAGAGATGAATATTAACTGCAGCTTGACCAGCTGCACCCACAAACAGAAAACGTGCGGGGACACCTTTCCCCATTGTCATCAAATTTCAACTGGTTACAGTTGACAATCACTTTGTGCATTCACAAAGAATGTGTTACATTCAGAGTTTTATATTTACTTTTCTTTTTTTAAGGATGCTGTAAAGTGAATCGCCATGGTCAAGACGTTTTTCATTTTTGTTTGGAGTAGAATGTTTCTTAAACAACATGGCACTCCGATCCTCACAAATGAGAGAACTACAATATGCACACAACTTCTGCTCAGTTCATGTAGATCCCCTACTTCTTGTTAACTAAGAACACAAAAGTAAAAGTTTTATTCCCAATTTAACCTAGGTTCAATGTTGATTTAAGTGATTGGTAGAAGGGTTCGAAGGGTTTGTCACCCAGAAGATAGGAGTAGTCTGGAACTCACTGCCTGAATGGTAATGGTGGCAGAAACACTCAACTCAATTAAAAGATGCCTGAATATGCACCTGAAGGACCATGGACCAACCTGAAGGACCATGGACCAAATGCAGCCAAGTGGGATTAGGATGGGTGGCCCCTATTTCGGCTGGCACAGACACAATGGGACAAGTGGGCTCTTTGTGTGTCGTAAACGTTCTATGATTCTAACCTGCCAACTTCAACTCATGCTGCAAAGCTTCGAATTTTATTTTAAATAAAAAGCTTCTTACCTATATAAGCAGTCCATGTAATCAGCGCCCTTACTGTATTCTTCCCAATATTTATGGTACATGGTCAAAATCTTTTCTTCAGAATCCAGAACTTTCTGTAAATAAAAATACATCGATAACATATCATTTTGAAGGACAAAAATATTTGCTAAATCATAGGAACTGGATGAACTCAATTGGCAGGGGTCAATATTTTGGTCCATGGCAACTTTATTCAAAATCAAATACGTCTATGGAGATTTCATTTGGTTACTGTGTGGGAAATTGCGCAGCAGACGGAAAAAGTTGTACAAAATCACTTCTGCTATATTCCTATCTTTATTTGGTTTGAAGTCGCTTTGTTGGACATTTCTTCTCTGATACAGTCATGCTTTTGGAACAAGGGAACTTAGTATCTTTATTCTACTTCTACAAAAGTTGGATGATCTGTGAAACATCTCGCTCTATCTGTCTGGTGCTCTTGGGTTTTGGAGGAAAGTGAAGCAGATGGTATATCCCATGCAAGTGGTCTACCAATGCATCGTTTATTGGTGCAAGGAGTTGAAAGTGTATTGTGGATATCCACTGCAACTTAAAGTCATGATGTCATGCCATTCTGGAGTTTTTAAAACCGTGCCAGAATTGCCCACTCCATTGTCAACTCACCAGCTTAGATGGGATTTTGATGAATGCAGTGTAGGATTTAGGTCAAAAGTGACAAAGAAATTCACTAGGGATTTCAGAAGAAACTTATTTATCCAGAGTGGTGAGAACATGGATTTAATTACCTTGGGCAGTGACTGAAGAAAGAAAACTAGTCAAGCATACAAGGAAATATGTTGATCATATTTTAGAGATCATTTAGGGAGCAATAGTTAACAATTTTCACATGGCATACATGGGAAACACAATATCAGGAATATGTTTGAGCATAGCTATTGGAAACACATCAGGTAGCCAATAGTGCTCATGACTACAGTGCAAAATGGTGTATAAAAGATGGCACCAGAATGTGGCAACCCTCTGCGTGCTCTCTCCCACAGACCCTCTTCCTACATCTCTTACAACCACACTAACCTTTTGAAATTTAATTCTAACACTGCATTATGTATTTATGCATGTCCTATGTTAGAGCATCCAATTATTTTTTTTCCCCCAATTCAGGGGCAATTTATCATGGCCAACCCACCTACCCTGCACATCTTTTTGGGTTGCGGAGGTTGAACCCATGCAGACACGAGGAGAATGTGCAAACTCCACATGGACAGTTGCTCAGGCAGTGGCAGAAAGCTATCATCGTTTGAGCCGAGGGGCTTGATTTGGTAAGGAACGGAAGGCTGGAATCTGTGGTTACCTCTAGACATGCTTGTTTCATCTGGCTGACAGAAACTCTTATTCCAGAGGGAGTGAAGAATTACAGATCTCCTGTCTGTTACCGCCTCAATCAGGGCCTATTATGGTCCCAGGCGAGACCCCACAGTTGCGAGGATATGGACAGAAATCCCAACATTTTATTTTAATTTTGTAAGATTGTGAGGAAAGGATACTTTTCTCCAGGAGTGATCCCACGCACAAATAGGGATATGGTGTATTAAAACAAATTTTACTACTAACACAGCATTGCTAACTTTAATCTTATAAAAAACAATAGCTTGGTTACCAGTTAAACAATGTTTAATACATGAAACAATCCCAAATGCTATCTTTATCTCCACTCAAACAAACCCATCTTGGGTCACAATCCACTTTTAAGTACTGTTAGCAGACTCAGGAATGCATATTATAAACAATGTATTGGATAAACCACTTTGAGAGAGATCCTCCAGGAACCAGATGCACATTGTTGTTCGAGTCAAACTACTGGTTAACCTGCCAGCCTTTCCAGAAACTGCTGTTCTATTTACAGGCAAAATCTTTTTACCTAAACTGCTTTGAGCAAACATAGGAACAGGGGTAGGCCGTTCAGCCCCTCGAGCCTGTCCTGCCATTTAATGAGATTATGGCTGATCTATGGCGTAACTCCATATACCTGGCTTTGGCTCATATCCCTCAATATATTTGCTTAACAAAAATCAAATTGATCTCAGATTTAAATATCCTATTCTAGCTTCAAAAGCTGCTGGTCTGCGCACAGGAAAATCCTTAACTGTTACTCCAGAAACTGATAGTCTGCTCACAGACAGATCTTTAACTGGACTGAGAGCACGGCCTCTTGTCTATTCACAAGCAAATATAAAATTAAACTGAAACTTTCAACACCTGACTGCTCCAGCCCCTGGCTCCTCCCATTAACTACATCACCTTACTAAAGCTAAACCCAATTTCACTATCTATTCCTTCGGGACCCTCTTAATAGAAACAAAAGTCCATTAGCCCCAACGTTAACAAACAATATCCATGACTGGAAGGTGTTATGATCTTACTTTCACGATGCTTTAATTGCACCCATCTTGAAAACTTGAAAGCTGCCTTTCAAACCAAAAAAATGACTGCTGCAGTCGCATACTATCCCAGGCTTTCAACTCTTACTGCACCAACTACATATAATACAATATATCTGAAATTCCATTATTCATCGCAGGCCTCAAATGAGGCATCAGAAATAGTGGGGGGCATTGAGGAACGTTTCTCAAACCAATGCTAGCTCTCTGCTCTCCCTGTTCCAAGCTGCCTTTGAAATTATCCCTCCGTGCTCATCTCCTGCTCATGCCCTAATTGGAAGCTGAACTTGGCTGCAGGCCAATTAGTGGCTGAGGCTTTGAAAATTGCATTGTGTTCGATGCGGAGACAGTGCGAGGTCAGGATTCGGAAATGTTCTAGGTGTCGGGTTCCCAAACCCAGAATGAAAATTTGGCCCTTAATCCTTTCTTGCTCTGCACTCCATGTAGTGTACAGCCATTTAAAAGTATGCAGTAAAGATCATTAAAATTAAGATATACCTTGTACAAATGTTGGACGTGATTTTCCAGAAAGATTTTTGTTTCAGTGTAGAGTCGTTCACCCAGAGGTTCTGGGTAGGCAACACACAAAGCATAAATGTCTCTGAATAAAGTATTAAGGGCCTTCATTGCAAACAGTGAGGGGAAAATCGTTAACAAAACAGGTTAATAAACATCAAAAGTAAATCTATGAATCATTGAGACAGAAGCTAAAATAATTGCTACTGTGTGCCGCAGACTGACACATCCCAAAACTGCAAACTTGCCCAAGCAAAAATAGCCTGTATACAAAAGGTGTATGAAAATAAACAATTTTTATAACTTATTGTCTATATTTGAGTCAGTATAGTATTTTCACAACTTATTTAGCAACTGAGTTACAACTATATATGGTTAGCTGATATACTCCAATTAGCTATTTGCACTGGTAATCTCTCCTCACACTATGTACAATATTTTCATATTACATGAAAATGTATGAGCTGTGTTAACTACATTCCCGCCAATACAATCAAGGAAATAATCTTACTTTAAATCAAATGGATCACGACCTGTTTACAACTTTGATTGATACACACTATTATTTTTCACAGATTGGGTGGCACAGTGGGTAGCACTGCTGCCTCACAGCGCCGAGGACCCGGGTTCAATTGCGGCCTCGGGTGACTGTGCGGAGTTTGCACTTTCTCCCCGTGGCTGCGTGGGTTTCCTCCGGGTGCTCCGGTTTCCTCCCACAACCCAAAGATGTGCAGGTTAGGTGGAATTGGCCTTGCTAAATTTGCCCTTTAGTGTCCAACGGTTAGGTGGGGTTACGGGAATAGGGTGACGGTGTGGGCTTCAGTAGGGTGCTCTTTTCAAGGGCTGGTGCACACTCAATGGGCCTAATGTAAATTTTACAATTCTATGATTTTATAACCCGGGTTCGATCCTGTCCCTGGGTCACTGTCCATGTGGAGTTTGCACATACTCCCAGTGTCTGAGTGGGTCTCACCCCCACAACGCAAAGATGTGCAGGATAGGTGGATTGACCGTGCCTAAATTGCCCTTTAATTGGGGAGAAAAAAAGAATTGGGCACTTCAAATTTTTTAAAAACTTTTTTTCCCCCCACAGATTGCCGTTAAACATAAAGTAGCATTAGGAGTGTGCTAATTAGAATGCCAGGTCATATACAGTATTGCCGGAGAATATTAATGTAAATCCCATGTCACATTTCTTTCATCTTATTATGTTTTCCTTCATCACAAATACTGTTGGGCTTTCAACTGTTGTTTAGGGATACCGTGTATTCTGTTTTCAAATTTAGTATCAAAAAGGGGCTTTCTGCTTTTCTTTCATACAATCCACGCAAAATAGACTGGTGAAAAATGTAGGACTAATTGCTCAGCAATTACATATATTTCAACAGTAAAGATATTATTGATGCATGCATTCTCAATTCAAAGCAGAAAATAAGAATGCTACTTTATAAAACATAGGCATTATTTTCCTACTGGTCTACTCCTAACTTGTATGTCTGTATTTACCTATTGACATAATTTCTTATCTCATGGGGGCACAGCAACACAAGTAAGTAGGCAGCCATTCAATGAGGTCATGGCTGTTTTGCAAAACTCAATTTACCTCCCCATTTCCCTGATTAACTAAAATCTATTAATCTTAAGTTTTAAAAAGCATGTATTGCTGTTTGCACAGCAGAGTTCCAGCCTTCTAGGGCAGCACGGTGGCCTAGTGGTTAGCACAACCGCCTCACGGCGCTGAGGTCCCAGGTTCGATCCCGGCTCTGGGTCACTGCCCGTGTGGAGTTTGCACATTCTCCCCGTGTCTGCGTGGGTTTCGCCCCCACAACCCAAAGATGTGCAGAGTAGGTGGATTGGCCACGCTAAATTGCCCCTTAATTGGAAAAAATAATTGGGTAATCTAAATTTAAAAAAAAAAGAGTTCCAGCCTTCTACCATCATGTGTGACCATGTGTGGTTAAGTGTTTCCTAATTTCATTCCTGAAAAGGGCAGCTCTAACTTTCCGATGGCACTCCCAGACCTACCCTCTTCAACTTGCAGGAACAGTTTCTCCCAATCTACCTTACCTGTTACCCTTAAAATCAGGAAAACTTCAAATGAAATCACCCCTTAACCTAGTAAACACAATGGCAAACAACCCTGGTTTGCTTAATTTCTCCTCATTGTTTATCCCTTGGAATCATGGTATCATTCCAGTAAATCTGTGCTGTAGTTCCTCCAAGACCAATATGTTCTTCCTCAAGTGTTGCGTCCAGAATTGTTTGCAATGCTCTAGGGCTTTGGATAGCTGGAGCATAACTTCTACCCTGTTGTATTCCATTGCCCTGAATATAAAGGGCAGCATTCCATGAGTCTTTTTAATTCTTTTCTGTTAATGATCAAACCTCACATTTGTCAACATAAAAATCTATTTGCCATGATTTTCCCATTTACTTAATCAGCTTCTCCCTTTGTAGCTTTATGCTTATCTGGGCTGTTTACGACATCACCTTTGTGTCATCACAAATTTTGATATGTGATTTCCTATTGAATCATCTGTAATAATAATAATAATAATAATAATAATCTTTAGTAGTGTCGCACGTAGGCTTACATTAACACTGCAATGAAGTTACTGTGAAAATCTCCTAGTCGCCACATTGTGGCGCCTGTTCTAGCACACAGAGGGAGAATTCAGAATGTCCAATTTACCTAACAAGCACGTCTTTCGGGACTTGTGGGAGGAAAGTGGAGCACCCGGAGGAAACCCACGCAGACAAGAGGAGAACGTGCAGACTCCACACAGTGACCCAAACCAGGAATTGAACCTGGGGCCTTGGCGCTGTGAAGCAACAGTGCTAGCCAATGTGCTATCATGCCACCTGTGGTAGTTTTTAACTATAAAATAATATACTATGTAATACTAATTAAGTTCATCAGACTCACAAAGCAGATCCTGTCAATCATCTCT
This sequence comes from Scyliorhinus canicula, assembly GCF_902713615.1. NCBI lineage: Eukaryota > Metazoa > Chordata > Chondrichthyes > Carcharhiniformes > Scyliorhinidae > Scyliorhinus > Scyliorhinus canicula. The sequence continues at coordinate 191,700,906 of NC_052150.1, forward strand.
GCTGTCTCCTTTCACTCAGCCAATTTCCTAACGTGGTCAATAATTTGCCTTCAAATCCATGAGCATCAATTTTAGCGTGCAGTCACTTATGAGGGACATTATCAAATACGTTCTAGAATTCACAACATCCATAGACATTCCCCTCTCTGCTACTCGAGTCACTTCTTCAAAAAGTTCATTCAGGACTCGTCAGGCATGACCTACCCTTTACAATTCCATTCTGGCTTTCTTGGAGAAGCTGGAAATTTCCAAGGTGTTTAGTCACTATCTTTAACTAGACTCTCGTAATTTCCCAAAAGCATATGGCAGGCTAGCTGATCTATAATTTCCTGGTTTCCCTCTCTCTTAAATAGCAGAGTTACTCGGACTTTTGCATGAGGAAATAAAAGCTTATAAAAGTAAATTTTGTTAGTTTCATTATTATATTCTTCAAAATAGTCTCCAACATAGCAAAATGACCACCAGAAATATACTTCTGAAAATATTTATATCAAAGATCAATTTTTGAAAGTTAAATTTAAATAATTATTTAATAGCTAAATGATAAATAACTATTAAATACAATTTACCATTTAAATTTTTGAAATACGTTTTTGAAGTGTTTGACTTGTTTTGTTTCAGTTTTGAAAATGGTATGACTGAGTTCATTTGAAAACTAAAAGGGAGAAGGCACCAACTATTTTTCATAAAAACAAAAGATGGCCTATCTGCAGCCTCTGGAGCAGTAATGGAATTAGATAGGCAAAACATAAAATAGCATTTCTGAATAAAAACCCCATATAAATCAAAGACCAATCAGCAACAGCATAATCATGTTGTTAAAATGAATGCCATGGCAGTGAATACACATGACTGTAACAGATATTGTCGACAGAATAGAAGAAAAAGGTGTAGGAGCAGACCGCTCGAGCCTGTTCTGCCATTCAATGCAATCATGGCTGATCTTCTACCTCAATCTAGTTACCTGCACGCTCCCGATATCCGTAATTCCCTGTGAAACCAAAGAGCTATCTGTTCATAAATAAAAACAGATGCTGGAGAAACTCAGTCAGTCAGGCAGCATCTGAGCAGAGGGAAACAGTATTTACATTTTGAGTCCAATATGAATATTCGTCAGAACAGTCTATTCAACCTTAAATATATTAAGCAGCACCCACAACCTTCTAGGGTAGAGATTCCAAGGATTCACAACCGTTAGTGTGAAGTTTGCTGATGAAAACAATGAAGACAAAATTCTTGCCAAACAAACATTTTGTCTGTCACTTTTGGGACCCCTTGCAGTTTCTGGCACTACCATTTTGATAATAGTCATAGCCCTAGAACGTTACAACACAGAAAGAGGCCCTTTGACCCACTTATCTATTCTAATCCCATTTTCCAGCACTTGGTCTCCTCTGTATGCCTTGTATGCTATGGTGTTTCAAGTGCTTACCTAAATTCTTCTCAAGTGTTGTGAGGGTTCCTGCCTCTAGCACCCTTTCAGGGAATGAGTTCCACGATTTCCTCTGGGGAAAACGATTTCCCTCAAATCCCCTATAAATCTCCTGCCCCTAGATGTAGGCCTCTGGTTTTTGGCCCTTCTACTAAGGGGAAAAGTTTCTTCATCTCCTTCATAAATTTTGTACACTTCAATCCTGTCATCCATCAATCAGCCTTTCGCCGCTCCAAGTAAAGAACCCCAGCCAAACCAGACTCTCTTCATAACAGAAACGCTCCAGCCCAGGCAACATCCTGGTGAATCTCCTCTGCATCCTTTCTAATGTCCAACCACTTTCTGATGATCAACTATTTTGCACCATTTTAAAACACAAATAATGCTGAAAACCACAATTCTTTCATTTTGCCATTAAGGATTCAAGGATACGAGAACCGGTCATTCCATGTAGATCTCTCGACATAATCCAGCATCACAACTGCTCGGATTGTTGTCAGGAGCTTGTTCCATGTTTCATCAAAATCCACCACACGTGGTTTCAGGGACATGGTATGGTTTCACTTGAAAAAGAAACAAATCAGCAATTATCTTTTGAATATTTGATCTGAAATTATTGCCATCACACGATGAAAAGAAAACATTCCACAAATCAATTTCAAAACAATTTAAGGTTCAGTTTAACGGTGATAACTTATGATGCTGCTACATTCAGCAACAAAATCGAGGGAAAGGCAGAAGAGGTCCGGGGGGGTTAAAGAGGGGTCCGGGGGAGGAGGGGTAAAGAGGGGTCCAGGGGAGGGGGGGTAAAGAGGGGTCCGGGGGAGGGGGGGTAAAGAGGGGTCCGGGGGAGGGGGGGTAAAGAGGGGTCCGGGGGAGGAGGGGTAAAGAGGGGTCCGGGGGAGGGGGGTAAAGAGGGGTCCAGGGGATAAAGAGGGGTACGGGGGTAAAGAGGGGTATGGGGGTAAAGAGGGGTCCGGGAAGAAGGGGGGTAAAGAAGAGTCCGGGGAGAAGGGGGGGTAAAGAAGGGTCCGGGGAGAGGGGGTTAAGAAGGGTCCGGCTAGAAGGGGGGGAAAGAAGGATCCGGGGAGACGGGGGGGGGGGGGGGTAAAGAGGGGTCCGGGGAGACGGGGGTAAAGAGGGGTCCGGGGAGAAGGGGGGTAAAGAGGGGTCCAGGGAGGGGGCGTAAAGAGGGGTCCAGGGAGGGCGGTAAAGAGGGGTCCAGGAAGGGGGGGTAAAGAGGGGTCCAGGAAGGGGGGGGTAAAGAGGGGTCCAGGAAGGGGGGGGGTAAAGAGGGGTCCAGGAAGGGGGGGTAAAGAGGGGTCCAGGAAGGGGGGGTAAAGAGGGGTCCAGGAAGGGGGGGTAAAGAGGGGTCCAGGAAGGGGGGGTAAAGAGGGGTCCAGGGAGGGGGGTAAAGAGGGGTCCAGGGAGGGGGGGGGGTGAAGAGGGGTCCGGGGAGGGGGTGAAGAGGGGTGCGGGAGTGAAGAGGGGTGCGGGGAGTGGGGGTGAAGAGGGGGCCGGGGGAGGGGGGGGGGTGAAGAGGGGGCCGGGGGGGGGGGGGGGGGTGAGGGGGGGGCCGGGGGAGGGGGGGGGACTGAAGAGGTGGGCCGGGGAGGCGGGGGGGGGTGAGGAGGGGGCCGGGGAGGGGGGGGTGAGATGTGGATTCGGGCGGAGGGGAGGGGTAAAGAGGAGTCGTTTTGGGGGGGGGGGGGGGGTGGAGGAGACGGGGTGTGGGGGGACACAGTGTGTGGGGGGGGGGGGGGGGGGGGGGTGGAGGGAGGGGGGGGGGGGGGGGGGGAGGATGGAGGAGGAGACGGCGGGGGGGGGGGGGTGGAGGAAAGACGCGGGGGGTGAGGGGAGACAGGGGGGGGGGGTTGCAGGATGAAGGGGGGGTTGGAGGAGTAAAGGGGGCGGGGTGGAGGAACAGGGGGGGTGAATACGAGATGGGGGGCCCCAGTGAGACGACCGAGGGGGGGTGAAGGAGACGGGGTGGAGGAGACGGAGGGTGGAGGAGACGGGGGGGTGGAGGAGACGGGGGGGTGGGGTGGAGGAGACGGGGGGGTGGAGGAGACGGGGGGGTGGAGGAGACGGGGGGGTGGAGGAGACGGGGGGGTGGAGGAGACGGGGGGGTGGAGGAGACGGGGGGGTGGAGGAGACGGGGGGGTGGAGGAGACGGGGGGGGTGGAGGAGACGGGGGGGTGGAGGAGACGGGGGGGTGGAGGAGACGGGGGGGGTGGAGGAGACGGGGGGGGTGGAGGAGACGGGGGGGGAGGAGACGGGGGGGGTGGAGGAGACGGGGGGGGTGGAGGAGACGGGGGGGTGGAGGAGAGGGGGGGGGGTGGAGGAGACGGGGGGTGGTGGAGGAGACGGGGGGGGGGGCGGAGGAGGAGACCGGGGGGAGAAGACGACCGGGGGGGGGGGGGGGGGGAGATGGGGAGAGAGAGGGGGTCTGGAGTGGAGAGGGGTAAGGGGGTCTGGGGGGCTGAGGGGGTCTGAGGGGGTCTGGAGGGCCGAGGGGGTCTGGAGGGCCGAGGGGGTCTGGAGGGCCGAGGGGGGGTCTGGAGGGCCGAGGGGGGGTCTGGAGGGCCGAGGGGGGGTCTGGAGGGCCGAGGGGGGGTCTGGAGGGCCGAGGGGGGGTCTGGAGGGCCGAGGGGGGGTCTGGAGGGCCGAGGGGGGGTCTGGAGGGCCGAGGGGGGGTCTGGAGGGCGAGGGGGGGTCTGGAGGGCGAGGGGGGGTCTGGAGGGCGAGGGGGGGTCTGGAGGGCGAGGGGGGGTCTGGAGGGCGAGGGGGGGTCTGGAGGGCGAGGGGGGGTCTGGAGGGCGAGGGGGGGTCTGGAGGGCGAGGGGGGGCCTGGAGAGGGAGAAAGAGGGGGTCTTGTTTTGGGGGCGGGGAAAGAGGGGGTCTTGTTTTGGGGGTGGGGGGGAAAAGAGGGTGGCCTGTTTTGGGGGTGGGGGGGAGAGGGTGGCCTGTTTTGGGGGTGGGGGGGGAGAGGATGGCCTGTTTTGGGGGTGGGGGGAGAGGGTGGCCTGTTTTGGGGGTGGGGGGGAGAGGGTGGCCTGTTTTGGGGGTGGGGGGGAGAGGGTGGCCTGTTTTGGGGGTGGGGGGGAGAGGGTGGCCTGTTTTGGGGGTGGGGGGGGAGAGAGGGTGGCCTGTTTTGGGGTGGGGGGGGAGAGAGGGTGGCCTGTTTTGGGGGGGGGAGGGTGGCCTGTTTTGGGGGGGGGGGGGAGGGTGGCCTGTTTTGGGGGGGGGGGGAGGGTGGCCTGTTTTGGGGGTGGGGGGGGGAGAGGGTGGCCTGTTTTGGGGGTGGGGGGGGGGGGGAGAGGGTGGCGTGTTTTGGGGGGGGGGGGGGGGAGAGGGTGGCCTGTTTTGGGGGTGGGGGGGAGAGGGTGGCCTGTTTTGGGGGTGGGGGGGAGAGGGTGGCCTGTTTTGGGGTGGGGGGGAGAGGGTGGCCTGTTTTGGGGGTGGGGGGGAGAGGGTGGCCTGTTTTGGGGGTGGGGGGAAAGAGGGTGGCCTGTTTTGGGGGTGGGGGGGAAGAGGGTGGCCTGTTTTGGGGGTGGGGGGGAAGAGGGTGGCCTGTTTTGGGGGTGGGGGGAGAGGGTGGCCTGTTTTGGGGGTGGGGAAGAGGGGGGCCTGTTTTGCGGGTGGGGAAGAGGGGGGGCCTATCTTTTTTTGGGAGGGGGTGAGGGGGGCCTGTTTTTCTTTGGGGGAGGGGGCCTGGGTGGGGGTCCTGAGGGGGGCGTTGGCCTGAGGAGTATTAGCATTTGAGCTGTTAACTCTGCCGCCCTGACGCAGCCTCACCCCGGCTAACTCCCCAGGTGGCAGCCCCGGCCTGCCCGTGGTCTCCCCCCTCAGCCCTCTCTCAGTGACCGGCCTGGAGGACACGGGCCTGGAGCCTGCGTCAACACCCAGAGAAACCCTGCGGCCTCTCCACTCGGGCTCAGATGGAAGCCGCCGAGTCACCGTTAAACTGGCGCCAGCCGGACAGGGGCCGACAGGCCGCTTCCCCGGCAGCCGGCTCCCGCTGTCAGACACAGGAGAGGCCAGCCCGGCCGCGGGTCAGCGGCTCCAACCGTGCCAAGCCCGACAGGAGGCATCGCCCACCCGGTCCCCGCTCCTCACCGTCCGCGTCCGCCCTCAACTTTATCGCTGGATCCACGGTGGCCGCTCGGCTCCGGGACGCGGCTGATCCCAGCGGCTTGAGTGCGGCAGCCGCGGCACTCCGACTGAGAGAGAGACTGAGACAGAGAGAGAGCGACCCCTGGCCGCCTGGGGATTCCGATCACTCTCACTCCGGATCACACACACACTCAACTCGGATCACTCACACACACTCACTCCGGATCACTCACACACACTCACTCACTCCGAATCACTCTCACTCACTCCGGATCACACACACACTCCGGATCACACACACACTCAACTCGGATCACTCACACACACTCAAATCGGATCACTCACACACACTCACTCCGGATCACTCACACACACTCACTCCGGATCACTCACACACACTCAACTCGGATCACACACACACTCACTCCGGATCACACACACTCACTCACTCCGAATCACCCTCACTCACTCCGGATCACTCCGGATCACACACGCTCACTCCGGATCTCACACACTCACTCACCCCGGATCACACACACTCACTCTGGATCTCACTCACACTCACTCTGGATCTCACTAACTCCGGATCACACACACTCCGGATCACATACACACTCACTCCGGATTACTTACACTCACTCACTCCGGATCACTCACACTCACTCCAGATCTCACACACACTCACTCCGATCACACACACTCCGGATCACACAATCTCACTCCGGATCACACACACTCACTCCGGATCACACACACTTTCTCTGGATCACACTCACACAGTCCGGATCACACACACTCAGGATCACACACACACTCACTCCGAATCACACACACTCTGGATCACACACACTCCGGATCACACAATTGCACTCCGGATCACACACACACTCACTCTAGATCAGTCACACACTCACTCAGGATCTCTCACACACACTCACTCTGGATCACACACGCACTCACTCCAGATCACACACGCACTCACACCGGATCACACATACACACTCACTGCGGATCACACACTCCGGATCACACACACACTCACTCCAGATCTCACTAACTCCGGATCACACACGCTCACTCCGGATCACACACTCATTCCAGATCACACACGCTCACTCACTCCGGGTCACACACTCACTCACTCACTCCGTATCACACACTCAGTCCGGATCACACACACTCACTCAATCTGGATCACACGCACTCACTCCGGATCACACACGCTCACACTTCGGATCTCACACACACTCCAGATCACACACGCATTCCCTCCGGATCACACACACTTTCACTCTGGATCTCACACACACACTCACTCCGGATCACACACACACTCACTCCGGATCACTCACTCCAGATCGCACACACACACTCACCGTCCGGAGCACTCACTCCGGATCGCACACACACACTCGCTCCGGATCACACACACTCACTCCGGATCACATAGAATTACATAGAATTTACAGTGCAGAAGGAGGCCATTCGGCCCATCAAGTCTGCACCGGCTCCTGGAAAGAGCACCCTTCGCAAGGTCAACACCTCCACTCTGTCCCCATAACCCAGTAACCCCACCCAACACTAAGGGCAATTTTGGACACTATGCGCAATTTACATGGCCAATCCACGTAACTTGCACATCTTTGGACTGTGGGAGGAAACCGGAGCACTCGGAGGAAACCCACGCACACACGGGGAGGATGTGCAGACTCCGCACGACAGTGACCCAAGCCAGAATCGAACCTGGTACCCTGGAGCTGTGAAGCAATTGTGCTATCCACAATGCTACCGTGCTGCCCACACACACTCACTCCGGATTACACACACTCACTCCGGATCACACACACTCACTCCGGATCACACACACTCACATTCACTCCGGATCTCACACACTCACTCCGGATCACACACTCTCTCGGGATCATACACACTCACTCCGGATCACACACTCACTCTGGATCACACACACTCACACTCACTCCGGATCACACACACTCACTCCGGATCACTAATTCACTCTCTCCGGATCACTCATGCAGTCACTCCGGATCACTCACTCCGGATCACACACACACTCCAGATCACACACACACTCCGGTTCACTCACTCACTCCGGGTCATTCACTCACTCACTCGCGATCACTCACACACTCACTCCGGATCACACACACTCTGGATCACACTCCCTCACTCCGGATCACACTCACTCACACACACTCCGGATCACACACACACAGGGCCGGCCCAAGGTACCGACAACTCGGGCAGTCGCCCGGGGCGCCATGTGCTAGGGGGCGCCAAAGACTCGGGTCCCGCGCATGCGCAGTTGGGCCGGTGCCAACCAGCGCATGCGCAGTGGCCGCCCTCCCCTGGGGCGGCCCCCCCCCCCTCCGTCCGGCCCCGCCCCCCCCCCCGGCCCGACCCGCCCCCCCGCCCCTCGGCCCCGCCCGGCTCCGCACCCCCCCCCGGCTCCGCCCCCCCCCCCCCCCCCCCCCCCCCCCGAAGGGCGCTGAAGTTCAGCTTGCCCGGGGCACCAGCAACCCTAGGGCCGGCGCTGCACACACACTCACTCCGGATCACACGGTCACTCACTCCGGATCACACACACTCATTCCGGATCACACACACATTCACTCCGGATCACACACACATTCACTCCGGATCACACACACACACTCCGGTTCACACACACTCACTCCGGATCACATACACTCACTCACTCCAGATCACACTCACACACACATTCCGGATCACACACACACTCACTCCGGATCACACACTCACTTATTCCGGATCACACAATCACTCACTCCGGATCACACACACTCATTCCGGATCACACACACATTCACTCCGGTTCACACACACTCACTCCGGATCACACACACTCACTCCGGATCACACACACACTCACTCCGGACCAAATACACGCTCACACACTCACTCACGATCTCACACTCTCCAGATACACACTCTGACTCCGGATCACACAAACGCTCTCTCTGCATATCCCCCACTGTCTAACAGCGTCGTTGTTTATGTTTCTCTCCCCCCCCCCCCCCAGGACAAGGCCAGGCACAACCGCCGGGAGCGGGAGAAGACTGGAGGGCGACCACCAGACCTGCGACCCCTCACCATGCCTGAGCAGAGGGCACTGGACGGCACGACCCCCTCCCTGACCCACATGGGCTGCATTCACCCATGCCAGCTACATTGGTCGGGTGCCCCCTGCTCCTATGCCATCATATTATCAACAACTGCGCTGCATGTATCAGACCGCCTAACACTGATGTTTGTTCCCCCCCCCGGACAAGAGCACCCACAACCACAGGGAGCGGGTAAAAAACGGAGGGTGTCCACCCATACAGCACCCCCTCACCGTCCATCAGCAGAGGGCGATGGACTTCGCAGGCAGAGCCGTAGACCGGGAGGTTGCCGGTTGCCAGGTCGGAGGCGCACCACCAAGTGAGACTCCCCAGCCTGACTCCACCCCCTCACCCCAGCCCCCCACTCCACACCCTCACCCCAGCCACCACTCCATCCCCTCACCCCAGCCCCCACTCCACACCCTCACCCCAGCCCCCACGCCACCCTCTCACCCCAGCCCCCCACTCCACCCCCTCACCCCAGCCCCCACTCCACCCCCTCACCCCAGCCCCCCACTCCACCCCCTCACCCCAGCCCCCCACTCCACCCCCTCACCCCAGCCCCCCACTCCACACCCTCACCCAGCCCCCCACTCCACACCCTCACCCCAGCCGCCACTCCACACCCTCACCCCAGCCCCCCACTCCACCCTCTCACCCCATCCCCCCGCTACACACCCTCGCCCCAGCCCCCACTCCACCCCCTCACCCCAGCCCCCCACTCCACCCTCTCACCCCAGCCCCCACTCCACACCCTCTCACCCCAGCCCCCCACTCCACCCCCTCACCCCAGCCCCCCACTCCACCCCCTCACCCCAGCCCCCCACTCCACACCCTCACCCCAGCCCCCCACTCCACCCCCTCACCCCAGCTCCCCACTCCACCCTCTCACCCCAGCCCCCCACTCCACACCCTCACCCCAGCCCCCCACTCCACCCCCTCACCCCAGCCCCCCCACTCCACACCCTCACCCAGCCCCCCACTCCACACCCTCACCCCAGCCCCCACTCCACCCCCTCACCCCAGCCTCCCTCTCCACCCCCTCACCCAGCCTCCCACTCCACCCCCTCGCTCCAACCCCACCCATTGCACACCCTCACCCCAGCCCCCCACTCCACACCCTCACCCCAGCCCTCCACTCCACACCCTCGCCCCAGCCTACCACTCCACCCCCTCACCCCAGCCCCCCCCCACTCCACACCCTCACCCCAGCCCCCACTCCACACCCTCACCCCAGCCCCCCACGCCACCCTCTCACCCCAGCCCCCCACTCCACCCCCTCACCCCAGCCCCCACTCCACCCCCTCACCCCAGCCCCCCACTCCACCCCCTCACCCCAGCCCCCCACTCCACCCCCTCACCCCAGCCCCCCACTCCACACCCTCACCCAGCCCCCCACTCCACACCCTCACCCCAGCCGCCACTCCACACCCTCACCCCAGCCCCCCACTCCACCCTCTCACCCCATCCCCCCGCTACACACCCTCCCCCCAGCCCCCACTCCACACCCTCACCCCAGCCCCCCACTCCACCCTCTCACCCCAGCCCCCACTCCACACCCTCTCACCCCAGCCCCCCACTCCACCCCCTCACCCCAGCCCCCCACTCCACCCCCTCACCCCAGCCCCCCACTCCACACCCTCACCCCAGCCCCCCACTCCACCCTCTCACCCCAGCTCCCCACTCCACCCTCTCACCCCAGCCCCCCACTCCACACCCTCACCCCAGCCCCCCACTCCACCCCCTCACCCCAGCCCCCCACTCCACACCCTCACCCAGCCCCCCACTCCACACCCTCACCCCAGCCCCCACTCCACCCCCTCACCCCAGCCTCCCTCTCCACCCCCTCACCCAGCCTCCCACTCCACCCCCTCGCTCCAACCCCACCCATTGCACACCCTCACCCCAGCCCCCCACTCCACACCCTCACCCCAGCCCTCCACTCCACACCCTCGCCCCAGCCTCCCACTCCACCCCCTCACCCCAGCCCCCCCCACTCCACACCCTCACCCCATCCCCCACTCCACTCCCTCATCCCAGCCTCTACTCCACACCCTCACCCCAGCCCCCCACTCCACCCCCTCACTCCCATCTGCCTGTCTAACGATACATGCTGTCTTGAGACTTACAGGACCAGCCGCCGTTTGTCCCAGGCAATCTGGCGTACCACGCCCACGGCCAGTGCCAGGTCCAGTGCCCCCAGGGACGCAGGCCACGGTGGGGGGGGGGGGGAGGGCAGGCGTCACAGAAGCCCTGCCACTGAGACCTAGGACATGGACACCCAGGACACTGACACACAGAGGACGGATACCCAGGATACTGACACACAGAGGACCTACACACAGAGGACGGACACACGGGATGGACAGATGCGACACTAACACACAGACGGGGGCGACACAGGGACCATCGGGGCAAGGGTCGACGCAGGAGACCCCAGACTTTGGCTCCGATGACGCATGGTCTTTTCGTCAATGCTATCTCCCACACCCTCCACCATCGCAGAGACTCTCACCTCGGTTGGGCAATTTAGTGATGAGGCTTCTGGGACACTCACTGGTGCGCACCACACAGCCGTCCTGGTACAGCAGGTGGAGGTAGGAGCAGCCGACGGGCCGGACAGTCAGAGGGCAGACCGGCCCCAGCAACCAGCTGCTGCCCAGACGGGTCCCGGGTTCCTGGAGTTTCCAGACCCACCCAGAGACCCGATGCAGTCAGACACCCAGGGACTAGACAACTGGATAACGGCTGGCTTCCAGCAGCTGCAGACGCAGGTGGAGGAGCCCATCCGCGTCCAGGAGCAGGGAGTGGTGCCGGTCATGGCTGCCACCCAGGCCGACACTGCATGGGAGGTGTCCATGGTGTAGGTAATGGGGGTAACGCTGTCGGTCATGGTTCAGGTTATGCAAGGCATGGGGCTTCATGTGCATGCATCATCCGTGGCCCAGGACAGGGCTGTCCTCTCACTGGCAGCCTTGTGCCAGAGACAGCTGGAGATTTCAGCGGCGCTGACCAGTGTGGCCGAGTCTCAACAGGCCATCGCTGAGAGCATTGGCGGCATTGCCCAGGTGCTGGATGGCGTCGCACAGGCCCAGAAGGAGGTGGCGCAGTCCCAGACAGGGATGGCCCACTCTGAGCTCCATTGCTGCTAACGTTCAGACCCTGGTCGATACCGTTGCGGGCCTCCAGGACTGGCAGCGCCAGGTGTCGGTGGTGCCTTGGGGCTTGTCTCCTCTCGCACCCCTATCCCATGGAGAGGCCCAGCGGCCATCAGGCACCCCGAGGGAGGAGGAGGTGCTGTGGCCCGTGCCGGAGACTCCTGCAGGGAATGTTCCGGAACACCGCGGCCAGGAAGGTGGACACCTAGTAAGTTGGCACGGGTGCAGGGCACAGTTTAGTTATAGGGGCTAGGGCACGTGTATGTAACCTTTCTGTTTAAACTCACTGTTACACCAATGCCAGCTGCCTCTGTGCTAGGTCTGATGCTTGTGGAATCGGGTAGGGGACTGAGTGCCACTGTGGTCGGGGGGGTGATGGAACGTTGAGCCCCGGTGGGTGTAATGTGCGTCCCCACCCCCGGACATGCATGCCACCCTGCCCCCAGCGATTCGACAGGGCCAGGTGATGGAGTGTCCAGCATGCATACAGGGCCCTCCCAGGAGGAGCGGTGAAACTGTGCAATGAGTCAAACATTGTCTAACGATTTGGAGCTCGGAGCTCATCGCAGAGTGGGTTGTCATCATCCTCCTTGGCATGGACCACACCCACTTCCACAAGCAACCGTGTGAGCCCAGCCCACTGTGCCGCAGGTGGCTGTGTAATGGAGGGGTGGTGTGCATGTGGTGGTGTGGGAGCTAAGGGTGGTGGGTGGTGTGGGACGTGGGGGTGCTGGATGGTGAGGAGGTGTGGTACAGTGGTGTTAGTGCCCCTCCTCAGCGAACCCCCACCCCCCTAATTGGTGAAACGTGCGGCGATCAACACCTCCCATGCTCGCTGGCCCTGCCGGTGGCATCATGCAGCCTTCCGTCCATGTCCAGCCCCCACGTTGTGTCGATTGCACCCCCCCTCCCCATCCTCCTCATCTGGAGCGGCGTGCCCTTCCTCGTGCTCCTCTTGCCTACCCCCTCCTCCTCCAGCACATCGCCCTGTGGTGAATGTACATCATGTAATTCACACTGTATAGTATTATGTTCACACTGTATAGCATTGTGTCCTTGTGGGCTCTGTCGGTGAGCCTTTGCGCGGTTCTGCCCACAGGGGGAGATGAGGAGCTTGTACAGGGCTCCACCCTCGGCTCCGCCCATGGCTCCACCCATGGCCCCTCCCACTACCAGAAGTATAAAGTGCTGCAGCCTTGTGAGTCTACCCTCAGTTCTCCTGGTCGCAGGCAGGCTCAGTTGTAAGTCTATTAAAACCACAGTTTACTTCCTATCAAGTCTCGAGTAAATTGATGGTCGCTAGATTTTCGCTACCCGCCGCCAGCGCCCCGCAGAGTCGCTAGAGGACTACCTGCCCGATTTAAAAGCCCTTGCACGGGAATGTAACTTTCAGGCTGTAACTGCCTCCCAGCATATGGAACTCACTGTCCATGATGTGTACGTTGCGGGGGTCCGGCCTAATTATGTGCGCCAGCGACTACTCGAAAAAGGGGCCCAGAACTTCGAGGTCACGGTAGCGCTAGCAACCTCAATGGAGGTCGCGTTTCAAAGTCTCAACTCATTCCCCGCAGACCAAGTGACCCCATCGTGGACCCCCGACCAGCGACTGCCCCAGGCCTGCGCCGCGCGGCCACCCACCCACTATGGAGCGCCAGCATGCCATTTTTGTGGCCAGCCCCAACACCCATGCAGCATTGCCCGGCCCGCAACGCGACCTGCAGCAGCTGCAGTCGAAAAGGACATTATGCCAAAGTATGCCTCTCGAAATCAAAACCCTCTAACTCCCCCGCAGTCCAGAGCAATCGCTCCCCCAACTCGCAGGCCCGCAGACCCCGCAATGTTGCAGCGTGTCTGCCGACTCCGACTCCGCCCGACATGTGCGACTCATGGGGGCCGCCATCTTGGCAATCCTCCCCCACGCGGCCGGCCATGTGTGAGTCATGGGGGCCGCCATCTTGGGTGCCACCTTCCTCACCGCCCGCCACGTGCGATCCACGGGGTGGCCATCTTGGACGCCATCTTCTTCATCGCCCGCCACGTGCGATCAACGGGAGCCGCCATCGTGGCCATCACCTGAAGTTCACCTCGACGACTATGACCTCCGTGGACAGTCATCACAGGGCCACTCCAGCACTGCTGATCGAGCCACCGACTACCCGCAACTCAACGCAGTCACTTTGGACCAGTCGCGTCCGAAGCACCTCAGGAGCTCGATGATGTCCGTTCAAGTCAACAGATACAAGACACCGTGCCTCTTCGACTCCCGGAGCACTGAGAGCTTCGTACATCCTGACCTGGTAAGACGCTGTTCGCTCTCTATCTTCCCCGCACGGCAAACTATTTCCCTCGCCTCGAGTTCGCACTCGGTCCAAATACAAGGGCGCACCGTTGCGACCCTAACGGTACAGGGCTATGTCGTGGGAAAGGGAGTCCTGGGCCCCGACAACTCCCTCTTACAACTCTAATTTCCAGCTGTACGTACTCCCCGATCTCTGCGCCCCACTCTTACTCGGGCTCGCCTTTCAGTGTAATCTCAGGAGCCTCACACTCAGCTTCGGCGGACCCCTACCTCCTCTCACTATGTGCAGCTTAGCGACTCTAAAAATCGACCCCCCTCCACTCTTCGCTAACCTAACGGCTAACGGTAAACCAGTAGCCACCCGCAGCAGGCGGTAAAGCCTGCAGGACAGAGTATTCATTAGAGCCGAAATCCAGCGGCTCCTACGTGAGGGAGTCATAGAGGCCAGTAACAGCCCCTGGAGAGCTCAGGTGGTGGTCGTCAAGACCGGGGAAAAGTTCCGGGTGGTGGTTGATTACAGCCAAACCATTAACCGGTTCATGCACCTCGATGCGTACCCCCTCACCGGAATTGCAGACATGGTCAACCAGATCGCCCAGCACCGCATCTTCTCCACGGTGGATCTGAAGTCTGCATACCACCAGCTCCCAATCCGCCCGGAGGACGGCCACTACACTGCATTCGAGGCAGATGGCCGCCTCTTCCATTTCCTCCGGGTCCCCTTTGGCGTCACAAATGGGGTCTCGGTGTTCCAACGAGCAATGGACCGAATGGTGGACCAGTACAGGGTGCAGGCCACGTTTCCGTACCTCGATAACGTCACCATCTGCAGCCATGACCAGCAGGACCACGATGCCAATCTCCACCGATTTCTCCAAACCGCCCAGAAACTCAATCTCACCTACAATAAGGAGAAATGCGTTTTCCGCACCACCAGACTAGCCATCCTCGGCTATGTCGTGGGAAAGGGAGTCCTGGGCCCCGACAACTCCCTCTTACAACTCACTCTCCCTCATTGTCCCAGGGCCCTCAAGAGGTGCCTGGGATTCTTCTCTTATTACGCCCAGTGGGTCCCCCAGTATGCGGACAAAGCCCGCCCACTATTTAAGACCACACTCTTCCCACTGTCAGCAGAGGCCCGCCGCCTTCAACTGCATCAAGGAGGACATCGCCAAAGCCGCCATGCGGGCGGTGGATGAATCCGTCCCCTTTCAGGTGGAGAGCGACGCCTCAGAGGTCGCTCTCGCCGCCACTCTGAATCAGGCAGGGAGACCAGTAGCTTTCTTCTCCCGAACCCTCTCCGCTTCGGAACTTCGACACTCCTCAGTCGAAAAAGAAGCTCAAGCCATTGTGGAAGCCGTACGGCACTGGAGACACTACCTCGCAGGTAGGAGGTTCACCCTCATCACCGACCAGAGATCGGTTGCCTTCATGTTCGACAATTCGCAAAGGTGCAAAATAAAAAACGATAAAATCTTGAGGTGGAGGATCGAACTCTCCACCTATAATTATGACATCATATATCGACCGGGGAAGCTCAACGAGCCCCCAGATGCCCTATCCCGCGGCACATGCGCCAGCACGCAAGACGACCGCTTAAAGGCTATCCACAATGACCTCTGCCACCCGGGGGTCACCCGGCTCGCCCACTACGTCAAAGCCCGAAACCCGGCCCTTTGAACGCCTGAGCATCGATTTCAAAGGGCCACTCCCCTCGACCAATCGAAACGTGTACTTCTTCAACGGCATAGACGAATTCTCCCGCTTCCCCTTTGCTATCCCGTGCCCCGATATGACCTCCCACACAGTCATCAGAGCCCTGCACAGTGTCTTCACGCTGTTCGGCTTCCCCAGCTACGCACACAGCAACAAGGGTTCGTCCTTCATGAGCGACGAGCTGCGTCAGTACCTGCTCGACAAGGGCACCGCCTCGAGCAGGACTACCAGCTATAACCCCAGGGGGAACGGGCAGGTGGAGAGGGAGAACGCGACGGTCTGGAAGACCGTCCTACTGACCCTACGGTCCAGGAATCTCCCGACCTCCCACTGGCAGGATGTCCTCCCAGAAGCGCTCCATGCAATTAGGTCCCTCCTGTGCACTGCCACTAACCAGACCCCTCACAAGCGATTATTTGTTTTCCCCAGGGGCACTACCACGGGGGCTTCGCTCCCATCTTGGTTGAGGACACCGGGCCCGGTTCTCCTCCGGAAGCACGTCTGGACACATAAAACGGACCCACTAGTAGAAAGGGTACTACTGCTACACTCGAACCCACACTACGCCTTTATTGAACACCCCTACGGTCGACTCTGGATCACACTGACTCCAGATCACACACACTGACTCTAGATCACACACACCGACTCCGGATCACACTGACTCGGATCACACACACTGACTCTGGATCACACACACTGATTCCGAATCACACTGACTCCGGATCACACTGACTCCGGATCACACACACTGACTCTGGATCACACACACTGATTCCGAATCACACTGACTCCGGATCACATTGACACGGATCATACACAATGACTCTGGATCACACTAGCTCCGGATCACACACACCGACTCTGGATCACACACACTGACCCTGGATCACACACACTGACTCCGGATCACACACACTGACTCCAGATCACACTGACTCTGGATCACACTGACTCCGGATCACACTGTCTCGGATCACACACACTGACTCCGGATCACACTGACTCTGGATCACACTGACTCTGGATCACACTGACGTGCTTCTTAAGGGTCTTTCCGTGGACATGGACCAAATATATGACCAGGCCAGACTGGTCCAGCATTATTCCCGGGAGCCACAGTGCACTATCGCCAAAATTCCTTGCATAAACGGTGTCACTGGTGCAGAACTGTGGTAATCTTCTGTGACTCCTGACGCCACTTGACCTTTTTCCCAAGGTTTGGAAGGGTAAAACTCAACCGAGTCTGGAGCTGTCATCCCATCAGAAGTTCTGCTGGAGAAATCCTGGTGGTAACATGCATCGTCGTAAGATATTTGAATAAGAAGCGCGCCAACCATGTATCCATATACCTGGTCGACTGCTTTTTTAAACCTTGTTTAAAAGTTTGGACCGCACTCTCTACCAATCCATTAGATGAAGGATGATATGGTGTGGTGCGGATGTGCCGAAGAATGCCATTGTGCCACACGAAAACGGCAAACTCCTTGCTGGTCAAAGAACAAGAGAGAAGAAGATTACAGCACAGGAACACCATATCATCCTTCATCTAATGGATTGGTAGAGAGTGCGGCCCTCCAAGCCTGCGCTGATCCAGACTCTTTATTTATTTATTTCAAAAAACATTTAAAAAATAAATTTAGAGTATCCAATTTTTTCCAATGAAGGGGCAATTTAGCATGGCCAATCCACCTACCTTGCACATCGTTTAACCCACGCAGATACAGGGAGAATGTGCAAACTCCACATGGACAGTGACCCAGAGTCGGGATCGAACCTGGGACCTCAGCGCCGTGAGGCAGCAATGCTAACCACTGCGCCACCATGCAGCTCTCCAGATTTGTCGAGCATGATTTTCTTTTTGTAACTCCATGCTGACTTTATCTGATTACACGACTGCTTTCCAAATGCTGTGCTTGGAAATCCTTGATAATTGACTCCAGCAATTTCTCTAATACATTAGGCTCACTGGTCTATAGTTCCCTGTTTTTTCTCTACTTCCCTTTTTGAATGGCAGGGTTACACTTGCCCCCCTCCAATCTGTAGGAACCATTCCAGAGTCCAAAGAATTTTTGAAAATGACCACCAATGGATCTATGATTTCTCAGGCCACTTTCTTAAGTACTCTGGGATGAAGATCATCAGACCCTGGAGATTTTTCCACCTTCAATCCCATTAATTTCCCAAAACCATTTCTTTACTAATACTGATTTTCTTCAGCTCCTCACTAAAACTTGTGCTTCTCAGAACTTCCGGTACATTATTCTTGTCTTCCTTTGTGAAGACAGAAGCAAAGTACGAATTTAGTTCCTCAGCCATTTCTTTGTTCCCTGTCATGAATTCCCCTGTTTCCGACTGTGAGGGGCCTACATTAGTTTTATTAATCTTTTTCGCTTTATATACCTATAGAAACATTTACAGTCAGTATTTATGTGCCCCGTTAGTTTAATAATAATAATCTTTATTAGTGTCACAAGTAGATTTACAGTAACACTGCAATGAGGTTACTGTGAAATTCCCCTAGACGCCACATACCGGCACCTGTTCCGGTACACTGAGTGGGAATTCAGAATGTCCAATTCACCTAACAAGCACGTCTTTCGGGACTTGTGGGAGGAAACCGGATCACCCAGAGGAAACCCACGCAGACACTGGGAGAATGTGCAGACTCCTCACAGACAGTGACCCAAGGTGGGAATCCAAACTGAGTCCCTGGCGCTGTGAAGCCACAGTGCTAACCATTGTTTACCATGCTGCCCATAAACTTTAAATTGTATTTTCCCTCTTCTTAATCAATCCCTCAACTACCTTTACTGAATTGTAAACTGTTCCCAACCCTCAGGTCTATTGCTTTTTTTTGCTAATTTGTATGCCTCTTCTTTGAATCTAATACTATCTCTAATTTCACTTGCATGGCCACAGTTCCCTTTCTACTCTTGCGCCAAATAGAAATAAACAACTTTTGGAGTTGACCTATTCGTCCCTTGAATACATGCCATTGCCTGTCCGCTGTCCTACATTTCAGTAATGTTTCCCAGTCTGTCAAAGCCAGCTCATGTTTAATACCATCATAGTTACCTTTATTGAGGTTCAGGATCCTGGTCTCAGAATCAACTACCTCACTATTCACCTTGATAAAGAATTCTACAATATTATGGTCACTCATCCCCAAGGGTCTCTCACAACTAGATTGCCAACTAATCCTTTCTCATTGCACAACACCCAATCGAAGATGGCCTGTTCCCTTGTTGGTTCCTCACCATACTGGTTCAGAAAACCATCCTGTATACACTCTCGAAATTCCTCCTCTATTGTACTGTGACTAATTTGAGTCACTCAATTTATATGTAGATTAATGTCACCCATAATCACAGATGTTCCTTTACCACATGCATCTCTGAGTTCCTGTCTAATGCTATTCCCAACATTATCACTGCAGTTTGGTGGTCTGTATACCATCCCTACGAATGTTTTTTGCCCTTTCATGTTTTTTTTTTGGAGTACCCAATTCATTTTTTCCAATTAAGAGGCAACTTCAGCACATCCCTGGGTCGCGGGGGCGAGATCCACGCAAACACGGGGAGACCGTGCAAACTGCACACGGACAATGACCCAAGGCCGGGACCGAACCCGGATCCTCGGCACCATGAGGCAGCAGCGCCTACCACTGCGCCACCGTGCCGCCCCCTTTGATGTTTTTTTTTTACAATTCAGAGTACCCAATTATTTTTTTTTCCAATTCAGGGGCAATTTAACATGGCCAATCCGCCTAACCTACACATCTTTTGGGTTCTGGGGGTGAAACCCACGAAGACACGGGGAGAATGTGCAAACTCCACATGGACAGTGGCTCAGGGCCGGGATTTGAACCCGAGTCCTCAGCACCACAGTCCCAGTGCTAACCACTGTGCAGCTGTACTGACCCCCCCTTTGGAGTTTCTTAACTCGACCCAGACAGATTCCACATCATCTGTACTAATATCTTCCCTTAACATGATATCAATATCTTCTTTAATCAACAATGCAACTCCAACGGGAGTACGATGGAGGGTACATCGCGGCTAGGAGGGGTCCTAGCCTGGGGGGGGGGGGAGGGGGGTTAGGGAGGGACACCGGGTTGCTGCTGAAAAGACCAGAAACGGGAAGTGGAGGACTGGAGAGGTGGGGGGAGGGGGACATCGCCATGGGGAGCGGGTCAGAAGGGGAGGGTCGACCCGGGGCGAGCAGGGAACAGGACATGGCTAATCGGCAGGGGAAGGGGGCGGGTCGTCCCGCGACCCGGCTGATCACTTGGAACGTGAGGGGGTTGAATGGGCCGGTCAAGAGATCAAGGGTATTCTCACACCTGAAGGGACTGAAGGCTGATGTAGCAATGTTACAGGAGACCCATTTGAAGGTAGTGGACCAGGTTCGCCTGAGAAGGGGGTGGGTGGGACAGGTGTTCCACTCTGGATTGGACGCAAAGAACCGGGGGGGTGGCGATTCTGGTGGGAAAGAGGGTGTCATTCGTGGCGGAGGAGGTGGTGGCGGATAAGGAGGGTAGGTATGTGATGGTGAAGGGTAAGCTGCAGGGGGAGAAAGTGGTGATGGTCAACGTATATGCCCCGAACTGGGATGACGCGGGTTTTATGAGGCGCCTATTGGGCCTCATTCCGGAACTGGAGGCAGGGGGCTTGATCATGGGGGGGGACTTTAACACAGTGCTGGACCCCGGGCTAGACAGATCGAGCTCAAGGACCAATAGGAGGCCGGCAGCGGCAGAAGTGCTGAGGGGGTACATGGAGCAGATGGGAGGAGTAGACCCATGGAGGTTTGGTAGGCCGAGGGCGAGGGAGTATTCCTTTTTCTCCCACGTCCATAGAGTGTACTCCAGAATCGATTTCTTCGTGTTGAGCAGGGGGCTGATCCCGAGGGTACGGGAAGCTGAGTACTCGGCCATTGCGATCTCTGATCATGCACCGCATTGGGTGGATGTGGAAATGGGGGAGGCGCGGGACCAGCGCTCGCTGTGGCGGCTGGATGTGGGGCTGTTAGCGGACGACGAGGTGTGTAAAAGGGTCCGGAAGAGCATTGAGAGCTATCTGGACTTGAATGACACGGGTGAGGTGCAGGTGGGGATGGTCTGGGAGGCCCTGAAGGCAGTGATCAGGGGAGAGCTGATCTCCATAAGGGCGCACAGAGAAAGAAAGGAGAGGCAGGAGAGGGAGAGGCTGGTGGGGGAGCTATTGGAAGTGGATAGGAGATATGCGGAGGCACCAGAGGAGGGGCTGCTGGGAGAACGGCGCAGCCTGCAGGTCAAGTTCGACCTGCTGACCACCAGGAAGGCAGAGACGCAGTGGAGAAGGGCACAGGGCGCGGTCTATGAGTATGGGGAAAAGGCGAGCAGGATGCTGGCACACCAGCTTCGCAAACGAGATGCGGCTAGGGAGATTGGGGGAGTGAAGGAGAGGGGCGGGAAGGTAGTGCAGAAGGGGCAAGAAGTGAACGGGGTCTTCAGGGATTTTTACAAGGAGTTGTATCGGTCTGAGCCGCCGACGAGGAGAGGGGGAATGGAGGACTTCCTAAACAAATTGAGGTTCCCAAGGGTCCAGGAGGGGCTGGTAGAAGGGCTGGGGGCGCCAATAGGGCTAGAGGAGCTAGTCAAGGGAATAGGTCAGATGCAAGCGGGGAAGGCGCCGGGGCCAGATGGGTTCCCGGTGGAATTCTATAAGAAAAATGTGGACTTGGTGGGACCGGTACTGGTACGAGCCTTTAATGAGGCGCGAGAGGGGGGGGTTCTGCCCCCGACAATGTCGCAGGCTCTGATCTCCCTGATATTGAAGCGGGATAAAGACCCCGTGCAGTGCGGGTCCTACAGGCCTATCTCGCTTCTGAACGTGGATGCCAAGTTTCTGGCAAAGATCCTGGCAGCTAGAATAGAGGATTGTGTGCCAGGGGTAATCCATGAGGACCAGACGGGGTTCGTGAAGGGGCGGCAGCTCAACACGAACGTGCGGAGATTGCTGAATGTAATTATGATGCCGGCAGTGGAGGGGGAGGCTGAGATAGTGGTAGCGCTGGACGCGGAGAAGGCATTCGATAGGGTGGAGTGGGAGTACCTGTGGGAGACGTTGGAACGGTTTGGGTTTGGGGAAGGGTTTATTAAGTGGGTGAAGTTGCTCTACTCGGCCCCGACGGCGAGTGTAGTGACAAACGGGAGGAGGTCGGAGTATTTCGGGCTCCACCGAGGGACCAGGCAGGGATGTCCCCTATCCCCCTTACTTTTCGCACTGGCGATTGAACCGTTGGCGATGGCACTGAGGGGTTCAGGGGGGTGGAGAGGACTGACTAGGGTAGGGGAGGAACATCGAGTATCGCTGTATGCGGATGATCTACTGCTGTACGTGGCAGACCCAGAAGGGGGAATGCCGGAGATAATGGAACTATTAGCAGAGTTTGGGGACTTTTTGGGGTACAAACAAAATTTGGGCAAAAGCGAGGTTTTTGTGATACACCCGGGGGACCAGGGAGAGGGTATTGGGAGACTCCCCTTCAAGCGAGCAGGAAAGAGCTTTAGGTACTTAGGGGTGCAGGTGGCAAGGAACTGGGGGACCCTCCATAAGTTGAACTTTTCCAGGCTGGTGGAACAGATGGAGGAGGAATTTAAGAGGTGGGACATGGTACCGTTGTCGCTGGCGGGGAGGGTGCAGTCAATCAAAATGACGGTCCTCCCAAGGTTCTTGTTTTTATTTCAGTGCTTGCCCATCTTCCTCCCTAGGGCCTTCTTCAAAAAGGTGACGAGTAGCATCATGAGCTACGTGTGGGCGCATGGCACCCCAAGGGTGAGGAGGGTCTTTTTGGAGCGGAGTAGGGACAGTGGAGGGCTGGCACTGCCCAATCTCTCGGGGTACTACTGGGCGGCAAATGTGTCAATGGTGCGCAAGTGGATGATGGAAGGGGAGGGGGCAGCTTGGAAACGAATGGAGAGGGCGTCCTGTGGCAACACAAGCCTGGGGGCCCTAGTAACGGCACCATGGCCGCTCCCCCCCACGAGGTACACCACGAGCCCGGTGGTGGCGGCCACCCTCAAGATATGGGGGCAGTGGAGGCGACATAGGGGGGAAATGGGAGGTCTGTTGGCGGCGCCAATAAGAGGGAACCATAGATTCATCCCGGGGAACATCGACGGGGGATTTCAGAGCTGGTACAGGGTGGGCATACGGCAGCTGAAGGACCTGTTTATAGAGGGGAGGTTTGCAAGCCTGGGAGGGCTGGAGGAGAAGTTTGAGCTCCCCCCGGGAAACATGTTCAGATATTTACAAGTGAAGGCATTTGCTAGGCGGCAGGTGGAGGGGTTTCCCCTGCTCCCCAGTAAGGGGGCGAGTGATAGGGTGCTCTCGGGGGTCTGGGTCGGAGGGGGGAAGATATCAGACATCTACAAGATAATGCAGGAGGCGGAAGCAGCATCAGGGGAGGAGCTGAAAGCCAAGTGGGAAGGGGAGCTGGGAGAGCAGATAGAAGACGGGACGTGGGCGGATGCACTGGAGAAGGTCAACTCTTCCTCCTCGTGTGCGAGACTGAGCCTCATTCAATTTAAGGTGCTGCATAGAGCTCACATGACGGGGACAAGGATGAGCCGGTTCTTTGGGGGTGAGGACAGGTGTGTCAGATGTCTGGGAAGCCCAGCGAACCATGTGCATATGTTCTGGGCATGTCCGGTGCTGGAAGGGTTCTGGAAGGGGGTGGCAAGGACGGTGTCGAAGGTGGTGGGGTCCAGGGTCAAACCAGGATGGGGGCTTGCGATCTTTGGGGTCGGGGTAGAACCGGGGGTACAGGAGGCTAGGGAGGCCGGAATACTGGCCTTTGCGTCCCTAGTGGCTCGACGAAGGATATTAATTCAATGGAAGGACGCGAGGCCTCCAAGCGTTGAAACTTGGATTAACGATATGGCTAGCTATATTCAGCTAGAAAGGATCAAATTTGCCCTGAGAGGGTCGGTACAGGGATTCGCCAGGCGGTGGCAACCTTTCCTTGACTTTTTAGATCAGAGATAGACGTTCGGGGTCGTGGCAGCAGCAACCCGGGGGGGGGGGGGGGGGGGGGGAGGGGGGGGGGGGGGTAGGGGGGGGGGGAGGGGAGGGGGGGCAGCAAGGGTCGTGGGGGGACATGCACGACTGTAACGCGGGCAAGTCTGCTCGCTGCTCATGTCTGAAACTGTAGGCTGCCTTGTTTGTTAAGGTTGCCTGGGGGGGGGGGGGGGGGGGGGAGGCCTGGTGCGCGCGAGAGGGCGGGCGAGGGAGGGACATTTGCCTAGAGGGATTGTGTTGTAAATAATTTAAAAATTAGTAGGGGTAAATGTCTGTATGGAAAAACTCTTTCAATAAAAATTATTTAAAAAAAAAAAAAAAACAATGCAACTCCACCACCTTTTCCTTTCTGTCTGTCGTTCCTAAAAACTGAATAGCCCTCAATGTTTAGTTCCCATCCTTGTTCACTTTGGAGCCATGTCTCCATATTTGAACAGACGACGTAGTGTGGCAACTAGGGGATTTTCACAGTAACTTCATTGCAGTGTTAATGTACGGCATTCAGGTACAAAACCTTAAGGCGAGTCCTTTTAACGTACCTTGTCCCGTCCCTACTATCTTTTAGAATGTTATCTGATACAAGCCCTTGATTCCTCTGCCTATCACTTTTCTTATTCTTCTTTCTGTCTTTTTCTCTGGTGTTGATTCTTCCTGCTCTGAATCCTTACATAGGTTCCCATCGCCCTGCCATATTAGTAGAAATCCTCCCCAACCACTACAGCAAGTATCCCCCAAAGGGCATCAGTCCCGGCCCTGCCAGGTGTAACCCGTCCAGTTTGTACAGGTCACAACTCCCCCAGGGCCGGTCCTAATACCCCAGGAATCTGAAACCCTCCCCCTCACACCACCTCTTCAGCCACATATTAATCCGATACATCCTATTATTTCTACTCTGACTGACACGTGGCACTGATAGTAAACTGAGATCACTACCTTTGAGGTCCAACTTCTCAACTTTCTTCCTATCTCCCTATATTCTGCTTTCAGGACCTCATCCCATTTTTACACATGTCATTGGTACCGATGTGTACCACGACCACTGGCTGTTCACCCTCCCCCTCCAGAATGTTCTGTAACTGTTCCGAGAGACCCGAGCACCAGGGAGGGAACATACCATCCTGAAGTCTTGTTTGCGGCCACAGAAATGCCATATATTTCCCTTACAATTGAATCCCCTGTAACTATTGCACTGTAACACTTTTTACTCCTCCCCTCTGCAGCAGAACTAACCATGGTGCAACGAATGTGGCTGTTGCTGCTTTCCCCTGAGAGGCCATTCCCCTCAATAGTATCCAAAACAGTATATCTGTTTTGCAGGGGAATGGCCACAGGAGATTCCTGTACTGCCTTCCTCATTCTCTTGCTCTGCCTAATGGTCACGAATTCCCTTCCTGCCTATGGAGTTTGAGTCTCACTCTCTCCAGCCCACCTGTCTCCAGGACACGCACAGAAATGTTTTCCACTCAGAAGAAGAAGGCTGCAAGCCTCAAAAGGAGGCAGCACCTCGCTTCACCCACCAGCAGTTGCACAGAATAGTGTCATAGGCCCAACAATCTTCACCTGCTTCACCAATGACCTTTCCACTATAAGGTCAGATGTGGAAATGTTCACTGATGATTGCGCAATGTTCACCACCATTTGCGACTCCTCAGACACTGAGCAGTGCACATGCAAATGTAGCAAGATCTGTACTTGGGCTGACAAGTAGCAAGTAACATTCGCAATACAGAAGTGCCAGGCAATGACCATCTCCAATGAGAGAAAACCAAACCATTGTCCCTTGACATTCAATGGTATTACCATCACTGAGTCCCCCACTATCAACATCCTGGAGGTTAGCTTTGACCAGAAACGTAACTGGACTAGCCATGCAAATACTGTGGCAACAAGAGAACGTCGGAGGCTAGGAATGCTGTGGGCTCACCTCCTGACTCCCCAAAACCTGTCAAATCACCTAAATGGCACAAGTCAGGGGTGTGATGGATTAATTTGCCTGGATGAGTGGAGTTCTAACAACACTCAAGAAGCTCAACACATCCAGAACAAAGCAACCCGCTTGACTAGCACCCTTTCCACAATCATTCACTCCCTCCACCACCGACGCACAGTAGCAGCAGTATGTACCATCTGCAAGATGCACTGCAGAAACTCACCAAGGCTCCTGAGGCGCCACCTTCCAAACCCACAATCACTACCATCTAGAAAGACAAGGGTAGTAGATACATGGGAACACCACACATGGACGTTCCCCTGCAAGTCACTCACCATCCAGACTTGGAAATATCCTTCACTATCGCCGGGTCAAAATCTTGGAACTCCCTCCCCAGTAGCACTGTAGGTGTACCTACACCACATGGAATGCAGCGGTTTAAGAAGGAAGCTCACCACCACCTTCTCAAGGACAATTTAGAATGGTCAACAAATGCTGGCTGAGCCAGCGAGGCCCATATCCCGGAAAAATTGATTTTTTAAAAAGGCCTTGACCAGAGGATTGCAGGTGCACAGGCATGTCTTGTATCCTAGGGATGGGCCCAGGAAGAACACCAGCCTCACCTCTCCAGCCTGGAAAGCCATTGCTGAGGAATTGAACATGGCTGAAAGCTGTGTCCTAAACGCCATCCAGTGAAGGAAAAGGATAAATTGTCTCATCCGCTCTACCAGGGTAAGTCATCCTTTAACTCCCTCCTATATCAAACACTCATCATGGCACCACATACACTAAAGGCTATTGTCTTTGGGGAGCTCATACAATAATTAGCGGGGGACACAGATCAACATTGATTGTCTCACAGAAACCTTCACATCACCACCATCCCATCTATCATGGTGCTCACATTCCATCGTCAGGACCTTCTCAGGAGGGATCACCACACACGCATTTTTGCGCATTTAAAAACCTCTGCTCCATCCCTTCTCACCCAACAGGACGGTTAGAGTGCAGAGGGAAGGCCAACATCATTGCCCCCATGCAATTCAAGGATGATGCAGCCAAGATCGCTCAGGAGAACAGGGAATACTCTTGTGGAGAAGGGGAGATTGTATTATCCAACCAACCTAGTACTGATCAAATCTCCATCAGTTCATCACACCCTGACAATCACAATGAGTGATATGCAGTTGATATCGCTATTGCTCATCAACTGATACTGTATTCTCTATCATCTTATAGGCTGCAACAGATCAAGGCCCACAAGTTAGCCCACCATCATTCCCACCTCAGTGAACATTCCTGCAGCAGTTGGAGCCTGGGACAGCCGAGGCCTCCTGCACTTGGAGGACTACTGGAGATCAGCAACCCACTCAATTCGAGTCAGAAGATGTCTACGAGTAGCCGCCCACTCAATGCTGGAGATATAACAACAGGCAGCAGATCATCAGGCAGAAATTCAATGGTCCCTCAGCAGACTAGGCGAATGGTGGAGGAGTTGGTCCGCATCTGATGTCGTGGTTCGGACATACCTCAAGGTCACCATTGGAAGATTGGTGACACCATGGATACCTTGGTCCAGCAGGTATTGCTGGTTGGTGCATGGTCCTGGACCCCATGACCACACACCCTGGTGGGCACTATCAAGATGTAGGCAACGAGGCACCTTGACCTCCCCCAGGTGCAGTATCTCCTCAAGGAGTCTGGGTGGCGCCTTTGAGGATCCACAGGAAGGATGTGCATCAGCTTGACACTGCCGGGTTCTGCTCTCAGGACACTCCCAAGTGTGTGCAGCTGCTCAAATGTCCCTCTGGCTGTGACCCATATCCACTCCAGCTACTCAGACCAATGGGGCTGCATCTGAGCAGAAGACCCTTTATCTGGCCGGGATGTTCCAGGCCTTTGGCTGACAGTGCATCCGCCAAGGTCATTGTGAGACCGGGACATAGCAGCAGGCTGCCTCAACTCTGGGGCAAATGTCGGAGCTGCACCCAAACATAGCTGCAGGGTTCGAAAAGTTAAGAAATTCCAAAATCACTTTTGGGTCACAGGTCTGCTGTGAACATATTGCACTTTTTAAAAAAAATTATTTTATTCCAAACATTTTTAAAAGTACAAAAACATGGATCAGAAACATTATCAACACCCCCACAGTTCACAGTTTGTGCAATTTCCCCCCCTTTTTATCCCCTCCCCCCACGACAAACAATTCCTCAAACATGGTCATGATTAGTCCCCACCATGTCTCAAAGCCCTCCACTGATCCCCTCAACTTGAACTTGATCTTTTCCAGCCGAAGGAAGTCATACAGATCCCCCAGCCAGGCCGCAACCCCCAGCGGCATTGCCAATCCAACAATATCCTTCGCCGAGCAATTAGAGAGGCGAAGGCCACAACGTCGACCTTCCTCCCGTCCATCAGCTCCAGCATTTCTGATACCCCAAAAATTCACCACCATAGGGTCTGGCCCAACCCGTACCACACAATCTTCGATAGCATCCCGAATACCGCCTCCCAGTATCTCTCCAACTTCTCGCAGCCCCAGAACATGTGCACATGATTTGCTGGTCCTCGCCCACATTTCTAACCCTTGTCTGTCACCCCCCTGGAAGAACCCACTCATCCTCACCCAAGTCATATGCACCCTGTGCACCACCTTAAACTGCATCAAACTCATCCTCATGCATGAGGAGGTCACATTTATAATACACATCGCCTCACTCCACTCCACACTACTCCCCATCCTATCTTCCCCCAGCTCCTCCTCCCATTTATTCTTCGTCCTCACCACCTGCCCTCCCCCTTGCTCACACCTGTCACCCATATATATCACCAATCCTGCCCTCCCACATCCGGGAGCAGCAGCCGCTCCAACAGGGTATTCTCCAGCAGCTTGGGAAACCCTTTCCATTTCTCACGCGCAAAGTCCCTCACTTGCAGATGCCTGAACTCTCTTCCCTTCGGCAGGTTCACTCTCTCCTGCAGCTCTTCCAGTTCTGAAAACCTCTCCTCCAGGTACAAATTCTGCAC
Organism: Scyliorhinus canicula; assembly: GCF_902713615.1. Lineage (NCBI taxonomy): Eukaryota > Metazoa > Chordata > Chondrichthyes > Carcharhiniformes > Scyliorhinidae > Scyliorhinus > Scyliorhinus canicula. Next base: position 191,729,796 of record NC_052150.1, read on the forward strand.
ACACACCAGCCCCACCTCCCTCCCCTTCCTATACATACCATCCGTCTGCCCCGGCTTAAACCCACTGGTTCCCAAACAGCGGTGTCAGCACTGACATCCCCTCCATCCTAAAGTTTCTCCTCAACTAGTTCCACACCCTGATCATGGACTTTACCACTGGGCTCTCCGTATACCTTCCCGGCGTCAGTGGAAGCGATGCCATCACCGTGGCCCTCAGGCTGGACCCTCTACAGGACCCCTCCTCCATCCTAAACCACTCTAACCCCTCTCCTTTCCACCTGATGTACCATCAATTACCACAAGATGAGAATGGTGAAACAATCGAGGCTTTATTGCACAAGATGTTTTGCCTCCTGCAGCTGGAACCAGAATGGGAGCAGCGCAGGAGAGCACACACTTTTATACGCTGCCTGCTGGGAGGAGCCAGCAGGCTGGGATTTACTGTGGTACCTGTAATACAGTGGCAGTACCGTAATACATACAATGTGTTACCAGTGGTGTTTACCACATTCACCCCCTGTTTAAAATAATTCCGGCGAGGATGAACAAAACAATACAGATTGAGTCTGTCGGGGGCTCTGACCCTCCACTGCGATTGCCTCGGTCCTGGTGGTGGTGTGGGCGCCGATGTGATCATCTGCGACTCCGGGAGCATGTTGTCCTCTCCTTCATCACCCCTTAGTGGATCCAGTGGGGGGGCGGATCCTGCTGGGGGGAGGGCTGCGGTGAAGGTGGGTGGCGCAGGGGTGAACGAGGCAACCGGGGGGGGGGTGTGGGTATTGGGTTGGGGGTTGTGGGTGGGGACCCAGCGGGTGCCAGGTACCGGAGGGAGACAGTATCCTGTCGCTCGTCGGGGCGTGTCGTGTAGGAGTACTGTGGGTTTGCATGGAGGAGGTGGACTTTTTCAACCAAGGAATCCGATTTATGGCCCAGGAATTGTCAGCCATGTTGGGAGTGAGACCCCGGAGGTCTCATTAGAACCGGTGCACAGGAGCGACCAGATGGAGTGGAGCGCATTGGGGAGGCCCTCCTGCCAGTGGGAGACCAGGAGATTTCTGGACCAAAGGGCCAGCAGGACAGCCTTCCAGACCGCCCCGTTATCCCTCTCCACCTGCCCATTTCCCCGGGGGTTGTAGCTGGTCATCCTGCTCGAGGCGATGCCCTTGCCGAGCTGGAACTGACGCAGCTCATCACTCATGAAGGAGGATCCCCGATCGCTGTGGATGTAGGTGGGGAAACCGAACAGGGTGAAGATGCTGTGCAGGGCCTTGATGACCGTGGCAGAAGTCATGTCGGGGCATGGAATGGCGAAAGGGAACCGGGAGTACTCATCAATTACGTTGAGGAAGTACACATTGCGGTCGGTGGAGGGGAGGGGCCCTTTGAAGTCGATGCTGAGGCGCTCAAAGGGGCAGGAGGCCTTCATCACGTGCGCTCTATCTGGCCGGTAGAAGTGCGGCTTGCACTCTGCGCAGACCTGGCAGTCTCTGGTTACGGTCCTGACCTCCTCAATGGAGTAGGGCAGGTTGCGGGCCTTGACAAAATGGAAGAACAGGATGACCCCCAGGTGGCAGAGGTCATTATAGAGAGCCCAGAGTCGGCCCACTTGTGCGCTGGCAGAGCATCTGGGGGCTCGTTGAGCTTACCGGGGCGATACAAAATCTCGTAATTGTAGGTGGAGAGCTCGATCCTCCACCTCAAGATTTTATCGTTCTTGATCTTGCCCCGCTGTGTGTTGTTAAACATAAAGGCTACCGGCCGTTGGTCAGTGAGGAGAGTGAATCTCCTGCCGGCCAGGTAATGCCTCCAATGCTGCACAGCTTCAACGATGGCTTGGGCCTCTTTTTCGACAGAGGAGTGCCGAATTTCGGAGGCATGAAGGGTGCGGGAAAAGAATGCCATGGGCCTGCCTGCCTGATTGAGCGTGGCGGCTAGAGCAACGTCAGATGTGTCGCTCTCCACTTGAAAGGGCAACGTCTCATCGACTGCGTGCATCGCGGCCTTGGCGATGTCGTCTCTAATATGGTTGAAGGTCTATTGAGCCTCGGCCGTCATGGGAAAAAGGGTGGATTGGATGAGTGGGCGGACCTTGTCCGCATAGTTTAGGACCCACTGGGCCTAGTACGAAAAGAACCCCAGGCAACGCTTGAGGGTCTTGGGGCAGTGGGTAAGGGGGAGCTCCATGAGGGCATGCATGCGGTTGGGATCAGGCCCCAGAACTCCGTTCTGGACCACTTAGCCGAGGATGGCTAAGCAGTTCATGCTAAATACGCACTTCTCCTTGTTATAGGTGAGGTTTAGGAGAGAGGTGGTGTGGAGACATTTGGCAAGGTTGGCATCGTGGTCCTGCTGATCGTGGCTGCAGGTGATTACATTATCTAGGTATAGGAAAATGGTTCGCAGCCCATACTGGTTGACCATTCGGTCCATCTCCCTTGGTGAAACGAAGGGAACCCTGAGAAAGTGGTAGAGGCGGCCATCTGCCTCGAACGCAGTGTATGGGCAGTCCGCCTTATGGATGGGGAGCTGGTGGTAGGCAGATTTTAGGTCTACAGTTGAGAAGACCCGGTACTGTGCAATCTGATTGACCATATCAGATATGCGTGGGAGGGAGTACGCGTCGAGCTGCGTGTACTGATTAATGGTCTGGCTGAAGTAAACGACCATTCGGTGTTTCTCCACAGTTTTCACCACTACCACTTGGGCTCTCCAGGGGCTGTTGCTGGCCTCGATGATGCCTTCCCGAAGCAGCTGCTGGTCCTCGGACCTGATGAAGGTCTTGTCCTGGGTGCTGTACCGTCTGCTCCTAGTGGCGACTGGTTTGCAATCTGGGGTTAGGTTTGCGAATAGGGAAGGTGGGTCGACCTTTAGGGTAGCAAGGCCGCACACAGTAAGGGGTGGTAGGGGCCCGCCGAATTGCAGGGTTAGGCTCCGAAGGTTACACTGGAAGTCCAGGCCAAGTAGCAGGGCAGTGCAGAGGTTGGAGAGGACGTAGAGGCGGAAGCTGCTGAATTCTACGCCCTGGACCGTGAGCGTGGCTATACAGTACCCCCGGATCGCCAGGGAGTGGGACCCAGAGGCCAGGGAAATTCTCTGAATTTGTACCGCGAGGGAGCAGCGCCTTACCGTATCTGGATGGATGAAGCTTTCGGTGCTCCCAAGGTCCAGCAGACAAGAGGTCCCGTGCCCATCAATCTTCACGCTTGTCGAGACGGTGGCTAGATTGTGCGGGCGAGACTGGTCAATCATGACCAAGGCAAGTCGCGGCTGGTCGTCGCTGGTGTCGAACGCTGGAGTGCCCAGGGTGCACGGGTCCTGGAACGATGGTGGCGCCATGTGCCGTGGGGGAGACAAGATGGCGGCGCCTGATGATCTTGGGGTGGACAAGATGGCGGCGCCCACGGGCCGCACGTGTTGGGGGTTGACAAAGATGGTGGGGCCCATGGGCGACACATGGTCCGAGGAGGTGAAGATGGCGGCGCCCACTGTCCATACGCGACGGGGATTGGGGCGATAGCGGCAACTGCGCGGGCCTGGCACACCGCAGCGAAGTGCCCCTTTTTGCCGCAGGCCTTGCAAAGGGTGCTGCGGGCCGGGCAGCATTGGCGGGGGTGTTTCTGTTGCCCGCAGAAGTAACATCGGGGGGCCCCAGGGTTGGCTGGCTGGCGCGTGGTACAGGCGTAGGGTTGGCTGAGTGAGGTCCCCGCTGGGCAGCCGACTGGAAGTCCACGATGCGTAGGAGGGGTGGGCCGCACGGCTAGGGGTGTAGGCCTGAAGATTGCGCGAGGTGACCGTCATCGATAGCGCCAGCTTTTTGGTTTCTGCGAGGTCGAACGTGGCCCCCTCTAAAAGTCGCTGGCGTATGAGGTCTGACCCTATCCCCATAACGAAAGCGTCCCGCATGAGGAGGTTCGAATGTTCTGTGGCCGTGACGGCCTGACAGTCACAGTCTCTGACCAGGGGAATTAAAGCACGCCAGAAATCTTCTACGGACTCACCGGGGAGTTGACTGCGAGTAGTGAGTATGTGTCTGGTGAAGAGCGTGTTCGTCCGCTGGCCGTAATTCTGTTTCAGTAGCGCCATGGCTTCATCGTAGGTCGGCCTGTCCTGGATAAGAGGAAATACGTTGGAGCTCAGCCGCGAGTAGAGTATCTGGATCTTCTGAGCTTCCGTAATTGGGTCTGGTGCAGACTTGATGTCAGCCTCGAAACAAGCTAGCCAATGTTGAAAGTCCTTTTTGGCGTCGCTTGATTGCGGATCCATCTTCAGGCGATCCGGTTTGATGCGGAGGTCCAACCTCTGAAAAACTTAGAGTAATAAATTGATGCACGATCAATTGCACAGAGACGAGAGTTGAATACAACTGAGGCTTTATTACTCTAAGATGTGTGGCCTGCTACAGCAGCTGGGGAAATGGCCGCTGTACAGGGAGCACACATATTTATACTCCGCCTACTGTGCGGAGCCAGCAGGCAGGGACTACCCCCGTACCTGTAGTACAGGGTCTTACCACACATCTCCTAATATACACAACAATGGTGATTACCACACTGGACCTCCAGATACCTGAACCTATCCCTTACAACCTTAAATATGAACGCCCCAAGATTAGTTCCCCGACCCGCCCCATTCACCGGAAACACCTCATTCTTTCCGACATTCAACTTTTAACCTGAGAAGGCCCCAAACCTCTCCAGTATGTCCATAATTCTCCCTATACTCTCCAGCAGTCCGACTCGAACAGCAACAGGTCACCTGCGCACAGCAACATCCGGTGTTCCCTACTCCCCCTCATGGCCCCCTGCACTCTACTGACCCCCTGAGGGTCAGCGCCAAGGGCTCTATCGCCAGCGCGAACAACAGCGACGACAGCGGACACCCCTGCCTCGTTCCCCTGTGCAACAACAAACTCCGTGAACTCATCTCATTTGGCCGTCCACTCGCCACTGGGGCCACATACAAAAGTCTCACCCACGCCACAAACTTTGTTCTCAGTCTCATGCTTTCTCATGCTCTTTTACTTCCCAAATCTGTTCTTAGTCTTTCTCTTTCTCATACTTATTTATCTTCGCAGCTAAATTCTCAATCTCGCTTTCTCATGAACTTTCAGCTCCCCATCTCCGTCTCAGTCTCGCTTTTCCTCATTCTCTTTTAGCTCCCCAACTCCATTCTCAGTCTCGCTCTTACTCATGCTTTTTTATCTCCTCAATTCTGTCTCACTCTCTTTTATCTCCCTGGCTCCGCTCGTCGTCTCACTCTTTCTTGCACTTTTATTTCCCGGCTTGGCTCTAACTCTTTCTCGGGCTCTTTTATCTCTCTGACCCTGCTCTCAGTCTCACTCTTTCTCATTTGCCTCGCTGGGTCTACTGTCAATTTCACACTTTCGCACTCTAACCTCCCCGGCTCCACTTCTGACCCATCTTCTTCATGCAAGATCATTGTATAATGGAAACTCATTAGCCTTGAGTTTCTACCAGCATTTCTGTCCTCAATGGTAGTGGCAAAGGACAAGACCTACCTGGGAGGAGGAAATCCCTAGCCATGTCCTCATCTCAGTGGCAACAATGTTTTCATCATTACCTAGTGGTGAAAATTTCAAGTCTCCTCTTGCATTACTCTCATTCCTCTGTGGACCCTCAGTTCCCAGAGTGGATGCATTCACAGGGCACCATGGACCAAAGCAGACATCATGGCCTGGTGATTCATGAGGTTGAAATGGGCAAGTGTGGATAGCTGGACGTCCCCTGAGATGAAAGGGAATGATATTGAGGGCGAGGAGAGGTGTGGCTATTGTAACGACTGGAAGATTGGATTCAAAGTAATGGGCAATTTAAGTGTTAAAAGCCTAGGATTAGAGTGTGTCTGACTGCAGTGGTCATGCTTTTTTGAATAATTCTGTTTTGCAGGGCTTGGGCAGAAGGTGAAATTGACAAAGGAATATATGTTTTAGTCTTGGCTGAAGGACTGTGGTTTGACTAAGTCAATCCCTGGGGCATTCAGAAGTCATTGCTGGGTAGAGCCAAGGAAGGCAGAGACAATTTTGAAAAGCTGTAGAGAGGCAGCTTTGGGAGAAATCTTTGGAGAGAGGAGTTAATTCTGGTCCGCCTTATGCTGAGTCCACACTGCTCTCACAGTAAGATAAATTGAGAGCTGTATGTTTCTTATGGTTTAATGGGAAATTGAGTAGTAGTGTTTAAGGTCTTGGTTATTTTTTTAAAACAAAGGGGTAATTGTAAGCTGTTCTTTTCAGGTCTGAAATTAAAATGTGAAATATTGTATCCATAATAAAGTTTGGTTTAAAAAAAATAACCAAGACCTGTTTCTTCATGCAATCACTTCTTTCCGCACAGTCTTACAAATGAAATAAAATATTGGGGTTTCGGCCAGTGTCCTAGCCACTTTTGGGGTCTGGTCTGGGATCGGAATACTATATGCCCTCACTTAACTTTACTCTTCCTGGAACCTGTTATCAATTAAAGTATCACGGCACATCTCCCACGCCTTCCTTCCTCCATCAGGTCATCACGCTCATACGGACCCTCAGAAACTTCCTGAGCATCCTGAAGATTCAGAGGTCTTCATCCTCCTTTGAGCTATTATCCTCCTCAAGTTCACCCTCTTTGCATTGTCAGATTGTGACGGGCACAACACACTGTGTCGATGTGTGAAAGCCGATTGGGAGTGTGTTGTAGTGAGCTACCTGAGTGGCCCAAGCATCTGAAGTGCATCTTCAGTGCCATATGGACTGCTCTATAAGGGAGAGTGTGGAGCTGTGACCAGAGTTGTACCTCTTCTTGGAACGACTCTGAGGGCAACACACTGGTGTCATCAGTCAGAGTTTCAGTAGGTACCCCTTATCTCTGAGCTGCTATCCCTGCAGATAAAGATGCCTTTTTTTGGGTGAGTGAATTTATGGAGGATAAGGCAAGGCTGCCACAATTCAAGACGATACTTGAATCTTTTTGCAAGGCATCTTCTAATCAAACCCAGCAGCTGAACTTTCCTTTCAATGTCCCAAGTTTGATCCAGGGCAAATTCTGCTCCTAATGTGTGTTTGTTGCAGTGCTTCTCTGCTGCAGTGCCAAAACCTCTGAAGTGGCATCACAAATGCATATGAGGATTGGCTGGACTTTGTCACTTAGCATAGTCATGTAATTTGCCTTGATTTTGAAATACCGCAGATTGCCAAAGGGTAAAATATTGTGACAGCTCCCAGCAAAACTGTCACTAACTTGCAAGAATTTGTGTTTATGATTGTACATTTGTGCATTCGGGAAATAAAACCTTTCAATTAGTGTAATTCTGCGAGTTAATATTTGGATACCCATTTCCACAGAAGGGAATTTGATGGCCCCTTAATCCTGGGAAATCCTACAAATTTCATTCTGCTTGGGACCATTGTTAAACTGTATAAACTGTACCGCTGGGACTTTTGTAACTTGTCCGATGCAAGTAGACACAATGAGTTGATCTTGATCAGTCACTCCCTGGAATGAGCAGGTAGCATTATTGGTCAGTGCTGTTGCCATCTTCTGCTGCTGCTGTGAGATCAGTCCTAGCTGCTGATCTCGTCTGAAGATCTTCATACCGCAATAAAGGCAGATCTCCTAAAGCTTCATGGCAGACTCCTGAAAGAGATTTAGGAATGAGCGGCTGCTCATATCCTCCGGCCAGAACACAACTGGGATGGTTTCTTTGTCCTCTGGTATTGTCTGATAAGTCTGACTTTCCATACAGCCTCCAGTTACACCAGTTACTCATGCTCCAACATATAAATCAAAAACAGATGAGAACTCCATGTATTTGTAGCCGAATGTGGAGTTGATAAACTTCTGCATGCGGAAATAAAATTATTGTGACGAATTCAGATCGAGGAATCAATAAAAACATTCTGAATTCAATACAGGAAATATAAACATTTGGTCAAAACTGTCAGTTGGATCAAAAGTGCATTAGCTTACCACTGAAATGGGTGGGGTGGGGGGGGGGCGGACACCTGGCCTTCCAGTGCCACCCAGGGCATCGGAGTGGCACTCAGACCTGGCCAAGCTTCTGAGACTAGAGAAGATAAGGGCCAGGATTCTCTGATCCTGATTTTAAGTGGTGACGCTGTTGGAAACGCCGTCGCTTTTTCCGACGGCGCCAACATGGCCCCAGGATCAGCAATTCTGGCCCCTACAGGGGGCCAGCAGGGCGCTGGAGTGGTTCACGCCACTCCAGCTGTTGATCTGGCCGTGGAATGGGCGCTGGGGGATGCGCGCATGCGCAGTGGGTCCGGTGTGAACCCACGCATGCGCAGTCCCACCGGCGCGATTTCCGTGCATGCGCATGTCTCCCTTATCTGCGCCGGCACCGACCTAACATGGCGCAGGAGTACAGGCACCGGCGCGGGAGAAAGTAGGCCGGGAGACAGAGATGCCGCCCTGCCGATCGGTGGGTCCCGATTGCGGGCTAGGCCACATCGGAGGGCCACCCCAGGGTCGGACTCCCCCTCACCCCCCCCCCCCCCCCCCCCCCCCACAGGCTGCACCCGGACCCTTCAACGCCGAGGGCCCGCCAGCTCAGAGCATGTTAGAACGGCGCGGGCGGGACTCGTTTTTTATTTTACAGCTGCTCGGCCCATCCGGGCTGGAGAATCGCGGGGGGGCCGCTCCGGCGCCGCGCCAACCACGCCGGCCCCAATGGCGCTGTCTGTGGAGAATTGCGTCCCGGTGTCGGGGTGGCGTGGCGCGATTCGCGTAGCCCGCCGGCGATTCTCCGATCAAGCGCCGGGTCGGAGAATCCCATCTAAGATTCTCGATCAGTGTCCAAGGAGAGATTCCATGACATGGGGAGGTGGAGCGGGAGGGGGCAGATAGGAAGGTGGGAGGAATGGGGATGGATAGGAAGGGGGGGGGGGGAGGAAAAGGGGGTGCAATGAAATGTAAATCAGGTAGCAATCCAGAAGATAGAGGGCCTTCCCAAAATTTTCCCCTTCCCTCATGTCTGCAATTACTGTTTTCCATTCTCTCCTCATGCAGGAGTTTTGGGCCCATGGTGAGTTTCTGTTTGAAAGTTCCTGGCTCCCAAATTTCACAAATTATGGGTGTGATTTAAAAGCCCCCATGTGGAGTTTGCCACAATAAATTGCCCCTTAAAAAAAGAATTGGGTACTCAAAATGGATAAAAAGAGAAAAAAAAAGTATTCGTTTTAAAAACGTGAAGTTGGCAGAAGGGCTGTTGCGGGGACCCGAGTAGGTGAGTAGCCAGCTTCACTCCTGGGCAATGAGCCCGGGACACTGGGGTTGCTGCCCTGGTGCTTGGAAGGGTTTGGGAGAGCCCCAGGGTGGGCCGCCATTGTTGGGGGGGTGGTTGCGGAGGGGTGGCGGGGGGGGGGGGGGGGGGGGGGGCAGCCATCCAGGCTCGGCTGGGGATGGAGGGCGGGGAGGTGGGTGTCTCAGCACCTGCGGGTTCGTCATGCCAACCCCTGAACCATGTTCCCCCTCTGGGGGCAAACCCAGCTCCAGCCCACCTGCCCCACTGACCACCCATAACTCCCACTGACCGCGGAGACCTCTGGCCGCGCGGCTGAAGACTATTGCTAATTGGGAATTGGCAATCATAGTTAAGTGAGCATTTCACAGCTCCCAAGTGGATCCCCCGTGGGTAGGCGGGCCATGTAGATGTGGGTGTTATTGTCTAGCATCCCAATCAGAACATGATGCCTGGTCACTGCGCCTGAACACTGCGGGACGCAACACCACAGACGCAGCGGCCAACTTCATTACCTCTGTGCCAAGAGCCAACTTCTACGTCAGTGACAGGTCTGTCCTTGGCCACCCCAGTGTCCATTCCTCGTAGGGTGTAAGGACTTTGATGTCCGGTGCCCCGCCGCCCATCTGGGCCGTCTCCCTTTTGTTTTGGGCCAACTTCTCCCTGGGGACACACAGAGGCAGCACTGTGAGCCGCCCGCATCGTTCATCGTGGGGTTGGGAGTGAGGTTGCGATGGGGGGGGGGGGGGGGAGGAATGGGATGTGTGCAGGGGGTGGGGAGTATGGGGCAACGATGCCAGGGGCCAAATGCCAACCCACCCGGGCGGCCCGATGGAGGTCATTGATCTTCTTACGGCACTGGGTGCCGGTCCTCCTGTTGACGCTGCCCGAGCAGACGGCACTCCAACTTCCTCCCAGATGGCACTGACTGCCCTGTGGCTGGTCTTCTGAGACCCTCGGGAGAACCGGGCATTCTGTCTGATCTTGACCGTGTCCAACAGTCTGGCCAGTTTGGCATTCCCGAATCATTGGGGCTGCTCTCCTTGGTGCCGTGACTGCGAGCTGTGTGGGGTTGGTTGTGCAGGAGCAATTTAAGTGCGGCTTTCCCTTGTTAGCAGGGGGCTGGAAAGAGCAGCCCTGACGAATCAGCCGGTGGGGCCATCATTTGTGGCGCGAAGCCTGTGAAGTCTTGTTAAGTGGATCAATTAATGTTTGATACCGGTGATGGCCACGCCCAGCCGAGCATCGGGAAGCCTGCAGCAGTTCCCACTTGCTACCACATTTTGAAACTTTTCCTTAAAATTGCACCCTATGGGTTGAGCAGGGTTGATTCTGACACAGCCCACTTCTGATTCAAAGTTCCGTACAGTGAGGACCACAAATGTAAAATCATTTTAGTGGGATACCAATGCCCACTAGGTGGCATTATCGAGCCAAATGAAGTGCATTCATTTTTGTCTGAACAACTCAAAGTACGTCTGGTAAGGCTAAAAAATGTGATTATGACAAATAATTCCTCTAAATTTCACAATAGTTCATCACTTTAAATCTCACTCAAATTGATAATATTGTGTATTTGAGGTGTGAGGTTTTGTTGCAATCCAGATGATTGCTAAGATCTCCACCTTATATTTATTGAATTAATTGTTTGTAAATTTCTTTTAAAACAGCAAGAGAGCGGTATTTCAATCGGTACAACAATTTGGTACTTTATTAATTTATTCTAAATAGCAAATATGGCTTAAAAGTGTAACCATGGGCTGGATTTTCCGCCACATCGGAAACTCCAATACCAGAGGCGACTGGCAGAGAATCGAGTGGCACTGATCCCGTTTCAATGCTCCTGTCCTCCGCTGATGTCATTAAGCCATTTGCAACTTGCTAACGGGCCGGGCACCATGTCTCCAGTCCCGTGTAATTCTCTGGTCCTCTGTGGGAATCAAGTAGGCAACAATTGGTGCTGGTCCTGACAAGCGAGTACCTGATGTGATGGATCTCACGGTGGGCCAAGGGGGTAACTCTTTAAGGGAGTTGCCCCCAAAGTCCATCGGAAAGTTACCCTCCCCACCCCATCCCATAATGCAAGACTTGCCCACCCCACTCTTGACCAGACCACCCCACCACACCCCCATCAGGGACCCCTAATTAAAGAGACCACTAGAGACCCCTAATTAAAGAGACTCCCACCAGAGACCTCCTAATTAAAGAGACCCCACCATAGATCCCCTAATTAGAGACCCCTACCATAGACCCTCTAATTAAAGAGACCCCCAACATGGATCCCGTAATTAAGAGAGGCCGACCAGGACCTCCTAATTAAAGGGACCCCCACTATGGACCCCCTAATTGAAGAGACACCAACCATTGATCCCCTAATTAAAGAGAGGCCTCCCGGTGACCTCCTAATTAAAGAGACCCCCACTATAGGCCTCCTAATTAAAGAGAGGCCTTCCAGAGACCCCTAATTAAAGAGATCCCCACCAGAGACCTCCTAATTAAAGGGACCCCCACTATAGACCGCATAATTAAAGAGAGGCCTACCAGAGACCCCTAACTTTTAAAAAATACATTTAGAGTACCCAATTATTTTTTTCCAATAGAGGGGCAATTTAGTGTTGCCAATTCACCTATCCTGCAAATCTGTGGGTTATGGGGGTGAGACCCACAGAGACACGGGGAGAATGTGCAAACTCCACACAGACGGTGACCCGGGCCGGGATCAAACCTGGGTCTTCTGCGCTGATGTGACCATCAATTCACAAGACACGTGGTTGGAAGTGAACAGTGGTTTTAATAGTCTTACAACTGAGCCTGCCTGCGACGAGATGAACTGGCAGCAGGCTCACAACTGTAGATCTTTATACTTCCAGTTAGTGGGAGGAGCCATGGGCGGAACCATGGGCGGAGCCAAGGGTGGAGCCCAGTACAAACTCCTCATCTCCCCCTTTGGGCAGAGCCGTGCAACTGCTCGTATACCGAGCTTACAAAGACACAACACATACAATACAGTATAACACAGTGTGAATTACTAGGATTGTGATTCACCACTTCACCATTGTGCTGCCCAGAAACCCCCTAATTAAAGACACCCTCACCAGAGACTCCCTGAAGAAAGACCTCTGGATAGAGATCCCTGTCTGGAAGCCCCCTGGACAGAGATCCCTGTCTGTAAGCTAGAAAGCAGTGGTAGACAGAGGCAGTAGTCACCTGTGAAACTAACCAATTTTTACAAACATCAACTTATGATTAGCAGCTCCTGGACTACATCAGAGTATAGTTCTTTCTATTAGTTTCACAGCTGACTACTTCAAAGTCACTCAAGCATGAAGGAAAGCAGACTGGATGGCCCCAATGGCCTACCTCTGCTCCTCCCTCAAAGACGCAATATAAATATAAATCATTGATTTAATGAGGTTTATAAAACGACTGTTGATCAATATTTCTGTATCTTTGAAGAAATAGAAAACACATAATAGTGATACCGAATCCCTTGGTTTTTAGATGTTGGTTTATGTGTGGCTAGGTTTGTTTGGCGTCTGTTTAGGTTCACTGAAGACCTTGCAGCACTTTTGCAAATATAGTACCACAAATTTTACAAAGATAGTTGGTAAGTGCAGTTAGCACTTTCATTAACTAGTAGAGCGTTTCTAAAATCATTTCTCTTTTCGCCACTTTTTCAGAATTTCTGAAGGAGGTTTCATGGAGAGTCCCAGTCATTTTCTTTCACCCCTCCCTATAAATCATGCCAGATCCTTGTGTTACCCCACAAGCTGCCATATTCCATGATCCTTGAGCCATTGTCGTGGACAGACAGTCCTTTCCACTTGACCAATCTCTGGGCCTGTGTTCAAAACACTTTAATGCAGGCAAGTACTCCACATGGGAAAGAAAAACTGATTCCATCGATCGTGTTTAAATCGCGAAGAGCGGGAAAGGGGAAATAAATGAACCTTAACAGACTAACCAATCCGGAGTAATAATCCAATAGAATGAGCAACTTTACACAAAACCTGCCACCAATATACGTACAAACTGGAGATCAACGAAACATGCAGAACCGCACATTTAAATTTAAAATACGTGTTAAAAGCAGAATGGACACAATTGCCAACAGATGGAATAAGTCTGCAAACTTGTAGAAAAAAAAGTCAACTTCTGTTTTAATATCTTGAATGGTCAGTTTTGCACCTCAAAGATGCATTTAACATGATAAATATAGTTCTTACATGCCTATAACTAGGATCAGAATGATACTGGTTGCATATACGGCCGGTTAGCTCAGTTGGTTAGAGCGTGGTGCTAATAACGCCAAGGTCGCGGGTTCGATCCCCGTACGGGCCAGTAATGTTTTTTCTTCGAAATGAAATTTTAATTCTATTATGTAACAAAACAATGAAATTAAAATAACACGTGCCCATTTTTTATATATAAGATTTAATTTTTATTTTGCAAAAAAAGACGGGGTGAAGATAAGAATTTGTTAAAAGGCTTACACCTCCCCCCACCATTTGCACCATCTGCAGGATGAACTGGGTCGAAGATTAAGACGTGAAACATTTATGTGTGGGATCAATTCAGAGACTTTCTGTTTTTACGAACATAGGGACAAGGAGCAGGAGAAGGCCATTCGGCCTCTTGAGTCTGTTCCGTCAGTTAATGAGATCGGGACTGATCTGACAGGAACCTCAATTTTGCACTCTACCCCCAATAACCTATCACCCTTTGCTTACCAACAAACTATCCAACACTGTCTTAAAAATACTCAAAGAGTCTGCTTCCACCTCTTTTTCAGGAAGAGAGTTCTGAAGACTCATGACTCTGAGTGAAAACATTTCTCATCTCCATCTTAAATGGGTGACCCCTTATTTTTAAACACTGACCCTTAGTTCTAGGTTCTCCTACAAGAGGAAACATCCTCTCCACATCCGCTCTGTCAATACCCCTCAGGATCATATGTGCTTTAATCAAGTCACCTCCTACTCTTCTAAACTCCAGCAAATACAAGTCTAGCGTGTCTAACCTTTTATTTCAGATTTTTAGCATCTGCAATACTTTGCTTTTTAATCAGAGCTGCCTGCATGATGGCACAGTTAGCACTGCTGTCTCACCAAGCCAGGGACCTGGGTTCAATTCCAGCCTTGGGTCACTAACTGTGTGGAGTGTGTGTGTGTTCTCCCCATGTCTGGGTGGGTTTCCTCTGGGTGCTCCGGTTTCCTCCCAGTCCAAAGATGTGCAGGTTAGGTGGATTGGCAATGCTAAACTGTCCCCTTTCAGAGGGTCAGTGCAGACTCGATGGCTCCTTCTGCACTGTAGTGATTCTATGATTCTGATGTTAGGTAGCTATCTGTGTGATCCCCTGAGGGAGGTATTGAAGAATTAGGGGGAGAAAGATATCTTAAAAAGGAAGGGACCATTAGGCCATTGGTGAGTCAGTTTCTAGAATCAGCAGCCTTTGGAAAGGAATAGGGTGAGCAACTGTGAATAAATTAGGGTTGTCAATTGTGATCAAATGTATTCCTGGAGGTTGCATCACGGGTTGCCCCAATGCTCCCGCCATTGGCCAACACATCCATCCTTGTGATGTACTGCCTTCCTACATCAGTTGAAAAGCAAAAAGATTCATTCGCCAATTGAGTGATGCTTGACTGTCAGCCAAAGACCCTTTTTTCTCCCCAAATTTAAATATTTTTATATCTGATAAAGAGAAATGTTCAAAGAAAATTTAAAGAAACTATTTTTAAAATATCCACATGATTTTCCTCCAGGGTTGTGAACAGTAGTGTCCTAGAGAATGATCTTCAATTCCCAGAGGCTCCAGATCAATCATGGAGGGTTGGCAACCCTGGAAAGAAAATCTCTCATATCCCAGTTTTCGTCACCCAAGTTCAACCAATAGTGCTGAGAAGATTCAGTGGAGAAGTACTATAATAATTCAGTGTTACTATTCAGTGTTGGGAAAGTACTATTCAGAAACGCAAAATTAGTCTGTTGAAATTTATCATGCCTTAGCATGGATTGCTATTCTACAGCACTTATGGCTCCATATTGATTACAATAGAACCACATCACTGGAATTCAGGACTGTACAGCAAACGGGAAATTAAGCAAGAGTCTTCATGTTCCATATTTTACTGATGCTATCTTTTCCTATCCTACAGCCGCTTTAATTAATTAACAGCCTAGCTCTTGCATTGAGATTGCGTTTCACCTTTCAAACCTGCAAAGTGAATTTATTTGCATCACATTTGTCAAATGCACAGGGCAAAAAAAGAATTGTAATAGACTCAAATTGAATACCTGGTTGGCAAAGTATGAGGAACCTGTTACCAGCAGAAAACTGAGAAAATATATTATCCATCTTTTCAGAGTTGCATTTACAAATCAGTCAGTACCACAAAGAAGAGCGACAATTTGCCCAATTTCTTCACAGGGCCTTTCTTATTCAACATATTAATTTACAATAGAAATAACATTTGGAGCACAAACACATTGAAAATGATTCAATTTTTTAAAAAACTTACCACAAACTGGTTATTTATTATTAATGCATACAAGAGTTTTCCCCACTTACATCTGTCATTCAATGTTACAGTATGGTAGAAACCACATCTAAAATTATGAAAGGATGAGGCAGATAGAAGAAGTCTCCTTCCAGTAGTTCATGGGCCGAGAGTGAGGTACATAGATTTAGAATGGAGGAAGGGAAACGCTTTACGTTGTTGGACTCTGGAAATGTGCTCATCATCAGACATTGGACACTATGGAATCATCAGTGAATATGCCCCAACCCCGAGGTCAAGGCTGGTGCGTCCACCAGGTGAACCAGCCGGTTGCCGAAGGTGGCACTTTTTTAGGGGGAGCAGCAAAAAACTGCTGTTTTTTAAAGAAACGAAAGCTGGTCAGATTTATATTGATGAGCAAATTGTAAATTTGTGCTCTCTATCCAGCAGACTAGCTTATCATATTGAAAGGATGGAAGGCGTTGTGTGTTCATAACTCCAGCTGTGTTTTCCTTTTAGAAATAATGGTAAGATTTTATCTTGATCACTGTATTAATAGCCTTTTAAATTGAGATGTGGCCCCAGCCAGGCTACCCAGCCGTCCACAATGTACTTGTGTATCCACCATCCTCTGATTAAATTCAAGTTGTGCTATCTTTTAGCTACAGTCAATGCTTTATTGAAAAACAGTTATTGTAAGATCACATACAATATTTTAATAAATAAAGACTTAAACCATCATGAAAGGCTTTTTAAGTGTATCTGTTGTTAAATTCAATCGAACGTTTGTGTTTTATATCCAAGATGTAGTATGGGATGAAGGGGGGGGGGGGGGGGGGGGGGGGGGGGGGGGAGTTGGGACAAATTAACATAACTGAGAAAAATGCCTATGCATCATATAGAAATTAAATGCAAATGTTTTTAAATTAAGTTTTTGACAAGAAATCAAAGTCTAGCAACTGAACAGCAATATTTTAAAAATTATAAAATCCAAGATAACTTTCAATTTCGAGTGACTATTGTCTTAATGGAGCACTGATGGAACTTGGCAAGTCTGATATAACGTGCTGAGATCTCTTATTAAATGGTAATAAGACCTCTGCGCCGTGATCTAGCTTAACCACTATATTGAATTGTGTGGCGTGTATAGTTGCAAGTATATATTCACTTGTTGGACGATGATGCAGTATAACATTTTACTTTTTCTGTATATTCTACCATCAAGATTTTGTGATGTCACAATTTATGCATCAACAATCTAGTCAGGCAGGTGTACTTTGGAATTGAATTATTATTTCGTTTTTAAAAAAAAAGAAAAACCTATTACTTGTGCTAGAATGATTGCCGATTTCCAGTTTAGTTATAGTTATATGATTGCAAAGGTTTGGGAATGTTGGCACAATGTCGTATTGGTGCGAATAAGATGTAAATATGAAAACGAGAAACTAGACTGGATTCTTAACTAGGAGTATGGGAAACAGAATCTTTTGTGTTTGAAACCGCAAAATCAATAGCTTCGAATTACAATTCGGAGTTGATCGTAGTCAAAAAAAATTCAATTGTTAGGGTTACGAAAATTTTGAAAGAGCAACACATGGCCAGATAATGTTCTACTGCGGGAAAGAATAATTACAAGTGAACCTATCAGGGTAGTTTCAGGTATTGTGGATGTAATAGCCTTACAATGATTGGGACACCTCAGGGGATCGTTGCATTTAGCAACACGAAGCATTGTAAAGGAAAAGAAGATTATGCGTGAGAAATCGTCGCATGAGCAATTCAAGCTGTCGCAAAACACTGGTTTAGAACGACCATACTTTGATTAATGACATAAGCTCAAAAATATTTTCCTTGCTCGGTCATGATAAAGATTGTTGACAATTGATATCTGAACGCCCCACATGAATCATGAAGACTGTAAATCTCACGGTCGCTTAGTACATCGCTCGCCCAAAGTCCAAATTTCTAGTTTTTAAGCCATGTATTATGGTTTTTTTAAAAATGCTAATCTAAAAGTTGTTTTTATTGTTTTAAAGTATGCGTGCAGAATGGGTGATACCGATTAATCGAAAATGCCGGTTCAGCGTTTTCAAGTAATCAGAAAGCTCCGGGTTGATCGCACGATAATGTGGGTGTTGAGGAATTAGAGCGTGGGAATCCAGTAAGCGGGAGAAAGGAATCTGTTGCTGCAGAGCACAAGAGGCTGAGACTAGAGTGAGGGAGACCACAGATAACAACTACCCACAACTATCCATGTGTTGTTTTTAGCAAGCGTAAATGATCCACTTTAAGAGCTCGACTGATGAGCTGAAACTGATGCGTCGTGTAGCCATTAAAACATTCAAGATTGTTCAACATGTGCTGCCCACCATGGAATCACAACTAATGGTGGATGTTTTGTTTTGGATTTTGCACGTGCTGGCTGGTGGAGTATTAAACTGTACTTCATGCTATTTGATTCAATCAGGGATGTACGGCTCACGTTCCTGACATTACACTGGCAGTGAAATTCATACAAGATGTTGCTCAATTGTGTTATACTGAGAACATCTATTTGGACTGACAGCAACATCCTGTTAGTGGAAATACCATTTGAATAGCTACGGCAAAGGAACATCGTGAAACCCCTTCCATAACCTACATTTTTGAGATACTTTGTCTTGAGGTGGATAAAAGTAAAATACTGCATATTCTGGAGATCTGAAACAAAAACAGAAAGTTCTGTAAAAGCTCAGACGGTCTGGCAGCCTCTGTGGAGAGAAACAAATTTACCTTTTTTAGGATATGACTCGTTCTGAAAAAGCCACCTTGGACCTGGGTATACTCGTTCATGAGTCACTAAAACCTAGCAAGCAATTAGGAAGGCAAATGGTATGTCGGCCTCATCGAGAGAGGATTTGAGTACAGGATTAAGGATATCTTGCTGTATTTATATAGAGCTTTGGTGAGACTTCGCCTGGAGTATTGCGCAGTTTTGATCCCCTTATCTAAGGAAGGATACACTTACCATAGAGGGAATGCAACAGTGGTTCACCAGATTAATCCCTGAAGTGATGGGATTGTTTTATGAGGACAGATTGAGGAGACTAGGTCTGTATTCGCTAGGGTTTTGAAGAATGAGCGGTGACCTCAATTAAATTTACAGAATTCTTAAAGGGCATGACAGTCTGGGTGTAGATGTTTAAAACCAGGAGCCACATCTCAGGATAAGTGCAAAGCCACTTTAGACTGAGATGGGAAGGAATTTATTCACTCAAAAGGTGGTGAATCTTTGGAATTCTCTACTGCGAAGGCTGCAAATGCTCAGTCATTGAGTATGTTCAAGACAGAAATTAGCCATGATTGAAGTGAATGACATAGCAGGCTAGACAGACTGAATGGTCAATTCCTGGTCCTATGTTGATCAGACACTGGAGCAGCTTAGCAATGCATCCTTGGATGACAAAACAGGGGAACATGTATCAATCAGACGATGAAAGGTCATCAACTTTAAACATTAACAGTTTATCTGTCCACAAATGCTGCCTGATTTGTTCAATGTTTCCAGATTTTCCATGTTTGTTTCAAATTTCCAATATTTTGCTTTTGTACCAGTTACAGTGCCTGCTCATCATTCCATAATCCTCATTAGAATCTGCAGTAAGACATCTCCATGAGCATTGTCTTACTGCAGCTGTACTTGGCATGGTAAGACCACACCTGGAGTATTGTGTGCATTTTTGGCTTCCTTATCCAAGAAATGATACACTTGCCATAGAGGGAATGCAGCTAACATTCACCAGACTGATTCCTGGAATTGCAGGATTGTCTTATGAGGAGAGATTCAGTCGACAGGGCCTGCATTGACTGGAATTTCAAAGACTGAGAGGGGTTCTCATTGAAAGGTGTAAAATTGTGACAGGGCTGGACAGACTGAATGCAGGGATGTTGTTTCCTCTGACTGGGGGAACCTAGAACAAGGAGTCACAGTCTCAGAATACGGAGTAGGCCATTTGGGACTGAGATGAGGAAACATTTTTCACTTAGAGGGTGATAAGACAATCCTGCAATCAGTCTAGTGAACCTTAGCTGCACTCCCTCAATGACAAGTTAGCAATTCCATTGGGATACAATCCATAATAATTTTATGCCAATGATCAACAGAAGGGGGAAAAAAGGATATTCTTCTGCGCTGCAAATGTTAGGTTATTTTATCATTGGCTTCAATTATCATTTTGTCTGGAACCCCAGAACCAAAAACAAAGGATCAAACTCTCAGGCCATATCAAATACCTTTCAAGCTCTTTACGTATGCCCCACCAGCAATATTTAATTTTGATACAGGACCAGACACAATGTGTATAGTCTCCTCTCCCTAGTTTGCATTTTTGGCACAGTGAGGATTTGGCAAGATCTATCCTGTGTCTTAAGCTTGGTAAACAACTTTAGTAACAAAATCAGGAAAACAGTTCAAAGGGCTATAGACATTCAATGTCAAAAAACTTTCCCCAAACAGCATCCCCTTAACAATTACATACCTTCCCCCTTGTCTTTCACACAGTTCTCCAGTCTTAAAGGCAAATTCTTATTAACTCAAATTGCACCCCCCCCCCCAGCTTTTAGTTGAGAATGGGGTAAAAATCACCTGCCCCACTCAGCCCTGCTTCAATTTCTAGTGCTCCTTGTCGTTTAAATGAGTTTCCTGCAACAAAGCTATGTCAATTTTCTCCTTTTTAAAGAAAGACAGAATCTTCTTTCTTTTAATATGATGATGTATCCCCTGTGTATTCCAGGAGCTGTTTTGAAGTAGGTATGGCCATTTCTTATTCAGCCAGAGCATATCATTGACAATAAAAAAAAATGGCTTATCTGCCAAGGATTTTTCCGTCCCACTCGGGCGTGCATTAAAATATACTTCCCCCATCTCCAACTATACCAGAAGTGCAAGTGATACATTATAAAGTATTTTTGTAAGGCACACGCCTTTTCTGTACCCTTACGAGAGGCAGTTAACGATTCTTTAACCCCAAAATACTAAAATAAAACACCCATAGAATTTTCACAGTAACTTCATTACAGAGTGAATGTAAGCCTACTTGTGACAATGATAAAGATTATTATAGCTCTAAGGGGGTGATCCTCACCAAATGTGAGGTCCTGCAGGTCTACACCTACAAACCTTCCATAATTACACCAAGTTTTTCTCCTCAAAAGAGCACAGAAAGCCCTATCTGCATTCTAACCCTTTCTATTGTGACTTAATCCACACACACCTCCTAGCAGCAGCATTATTCATATTCATCATGATCAGAGCAAAGGAGACAATATACCTCCATTATAAATGTACAGATGAAAAGAATGGAAGGATATTCTTCACATAGCCCTAGTGTCATACAACCAGCACAGTGTAGTCCTGACTAGAAGGAGCACGCTGAGGAGTAATTTTCATTAAAGGCAGATGGAAGTATCTACCATTCTTAATGATAAAAACTCACTGTAGTGTTCAATTGTTAAATGATTCCTGTTAGAATGAAACATACAAACACAAAATCAGGAAGGAATTATAATAACAAGGGATAGAGTCCAGACTATAAAGTGAACTGCAGTCTGTTGCTCCAAATTATTGTCTTCCATGGAGTTCACAACAGCCAAGGCAATAGCTGGATTGTCGAACATATTTATAGAGTTGTTGGATGTCACCCTCAGCGCAGGAGGATATGGTAGGCATAGTGGACGCCAATGGCCTTCAGGCGTCTTCTAACTTCATCAAACTCCATGCATCTCTGGTGTATCCTCGTCATAAAATCATGAAAAAAAAAGACCTTTGCTCCCACAAAGATCAAGTAAAATCACAACTAACCACCTCCAATATTCTGGCGATCCTTGAAGTTATGGAAACGGATAATGAATTATCCATTGGTTGTCCCTCGGCCTTAGGGACAGGATACGACGGGTCCATATTTTGTTTCTAAATTAGGAAGATGTGGTGAGCAGCTTTCAAAGAATTTAACTGGGAGTTTACCCTCAGCTCTTTCTGACAAACTGGCAATCCAGACATCCTTTCTCCAGCCTCGGTTTTCCAGGTCATCGAGGAATTCTGATCTACCATGAAGTTGCTTTTCCAAGGAATGTAAGTGACCCTCAGCCGAGGAAGTTGCATTTCAATAGTACTAATTCTCTCCTCGCTTCGTCAAGCCTATACTCTGAGCTCTGATATTTTGTGCTAATAGAGTTTCTCATCAATGACCTTCATAGTATTAGCAGTCACCAGTTGTAATGCATTTGAGTGTGGTGAATTGAGAGCCTGATCGCTCACTATATCGCCATGTTGGATCGGCTCCACTACAGTCACTTCTGACTGTTAGAGTCAGAGGTTTACAGCACAGAAAAGGCCCTTTGCCCTATCGTGTCTGTGCTGGTCCAAAATAATCACTGATTATTCGAATCCCATTTTCCAGCACTTCTTTATATATTGAGATTTTCTTAATATTTCTTGGCATTTTGTCACTAACTTTTAGCCAGAAATCTTCCAGGCACATAATATGGAGTTTTTGCTCCCAGGTTAGTTAAGCACGAGCTGTGTGAGCGCGATAAATGGAAGGATTATAGGCTGAGTAGTGCCAGTGCTCATGGAAACACAGCTTGTCCCACACTCACATCTCGTGACCCTCTGCTCCTATTTTCTATTAAAAATATGTATAATTGGATGCTGGATGGCTTCACTAAGATGATTTTCAATCATACACTGTTCAGGTTTGTGGCTTCACACAAGGGGCAACGGACACTCAGAAGACTGCTGGCTTTGATGAAAGGAATTTAAAAATATCCACAAAAGCAATATATTGCATAAGCTTTGATGAAGGGTCATCATTAATCTGAAGCATTGACTGCCTCTCTATCCGCAACTGCTGCCCGACATGCTGAACATTCCCAGCAATTTCTCTATTTGATTTGATTTTGACTGTAAATTTTAAAAATCAGTCAGAAACCAGACGATGTGGATGGAGTGAGTTCTTTCATAGACTTAACTGGAATCACTCAATGCTCATCCACGTTTTTAATGGGGTCTTGGATGGGCTGGTTTTAAAAAGTCACATGAGAGGTACAGGAGATCGTCACTTTTTAAAAACAGTCGATATGCCTGGGAGCCTCAGTTCCTTCTGTTAAAGAACAAGTAGTGTGGGCGAAGCAAGTACAAGTCCTGGAATTGCAGTACCACAGTAACAGCCGATCACCACACGGAGGCGACCACACTCCGCAATGCGTCAACTGCTCTCAGTTTCAAAAAATATTTTAAAATGGATTCAATTAACGGAGAAACTCCAAAAAAACCCCCTGGAAATCGGTTGAAGAGAATCCTGGCGGGTCGGGCTCGAAGCCAACCGAACTGTGGTACGCGCGCTCCCAAAGAGTTCCACCAAGAACCGTGAAAACCGGTGATTCTGGGCACATTTGTTCTCACAGTTTCTCTTTGGCAGGAGGGGTTACTTTTTAATTTACAAAAAGCGGCCCTCGATGGACGTTTCATGATAACCGTCAATGCATACCCTCGAATCTCACGTCCGACTGACAGGAACATTTAATAAAATACAGCTGGCTAGCCAGCTATCAAATATTTAAGGGGGGGGAGGAGGGGGATAAAGCAGAAATGTTCCATATATCGCTCTCTTTCTTTGCTTCCTCCTCCCACCCACATTAACCGCCTCCTCCACTACTACAACAATAAGGGAAAGAAAGCCAAGGCAGCGAGAAAATGAGATCCGGGCTCGGCGCAGAGGAAGGCGGAGAAGGCGGCCGAGAGCGTGAAGAAGGCCGGGCGGGCCAATGGCGGCGCGGCTCGGGCCTCTCGCGAGGTTTGGAAGGCCGGTCCGTTGGGAGTGCGGACCAATCGGGCGTCGAGTTGGGGCGGCGGCGGCGCAGCGATCGGGGGGTTGCGCGCGGTGCGGGTGCTGCGGCCTCGCCTGGTTTGAGGGGACTGGAGGTGACGCTCTCAGTGTATTTTTTTGACGTGGCGGCTACGTATCAGCAGAGCCATCCACTCCTGGCGCACCGTAATCAGTGACGAGTAAAACTACGTAAGGGGTAAGTAAGAGACACGGAGGGAAAGAAGTCAATTGAGAGACGGTGGCACCAACACTTAGACGCACAGCATGCACGTAGCATTAATGCAAAGGAGGGGAGAAAAAAAATTAAAAACAAAACCCCGGGCTGGAGACGTTGAGAGTGAAGCAGAAGAATAATGTGGCAGCTGCTCGGCTCTCTCTCCTTCCTCTTTTCTCTCTCTCCCCCGATTCATTCACCCCATCTCCCCCAACCATTCCTCTTAATTTCTTACTTGGGAGGGAGACACTGGCCACCGACCGGCAAGATCAGAGCTTGCAGCCCAGTGCAAGTGGGATGGGTGACTTCGATCCAGGGTCTTTCTGGAGGCGTTCGTGTTTGGGTGTTCCTGTGTACTAAATTATCTGTCCCGTCCCTTGATCTTTCAGGCTCTGAAATGTTTCAAATGTCTCTTAAATCGTAGGGGACTGGGTAGATACAGCTGACAGGAAACGTTTAATAATGTAAAATATATATATACTGTACCCCCCCCCCCCAATCGGTTTTTGTCCGAGACTGCGGTGCCTGTGAAGTGCGATCGTCTGCTTCATCCACCCACCTCCCAATTTCTAAGGCGATCCTTTCTTATCCAGCCCGCCACCACCCGTTCACACATAAATTATTATTAATAATAAAGCCTCCAGTCGCAGGAAGCAGGCTTTTTGTTGTGAAGTTTACAGTAGGGGTTTCAGACGACCGGGTTCATTGCGTTCGTTTTATTCACAAATCGATTTTGAACCGCAGATTGCGGGCGAAACATTGCAAGTTGCATTCTGGCGTTTATATTAAAAAAAACCTCAAACGGAGAGAACGACAAGGGGTCGCGCAGAGGCGCCATCGATCGATGTATATATATATATATATACTTTTTGCAAACGAGGTGCCCCGCGGATTCTCTGGGTTTTTATATTTTGATAAGTTCTAATTCACTTATTACTGTAATTGAGGGAACATTCACACATTTGCCCTGGGGAGGAGGGAGTGGGGGGCATTCCTCCCCTCGTTGGATTTGAAAGAGCGGAATTGCTCTTTTCAGACGAGAGGGTTGAATTGACCCCCACCGCATTTCTATCGTATGGTATATCTATATATTTATATATGTGTGCGCGTTGTATTGCACCCCTCTCGCCCTCCTCCGACTGAGTTGACAGGAGCGGTGCTCACCGTGTCTCCTGTTACTTTAGCCGCCCATTTTTGTATATGTAAGCTCCTGACGTTTGTCCACTTGCGACAACATGATCAGCTACAGTGTAACAACATGACGTTATCCTCGGTTAGACTTTGTCACAGAAAATACGACCGAAGCTGTCGATGTGTGTTGAGTGAGTGAGGAGAGAGAGAGATACGCACACACACAGGCGAGGAAATTTACTTAAGAGGCGAGAGGGGGGAAAAAAGCCTCATCGCCGCCGCCAGTTCTCGCTTTGGCACCGAGGAGACCCGGGCGGGTTGGGACACATCGCGGCGAAGCGCAACATGTCGGAGAGAGGGAAAACGGGACAAATTACTCGACACCTGGATGCAGATTATTTCGACCGATTGCTGTTTTTTTTTGTGGCTGAGATTCCGTTTACCCCAGCCCCCCTTTTTTTTCCAATGATAAAAACATCGCGCTTGTTGAATCGACATTTATAATTTCGCGCCGAATGTGTGCGGGTTTCTCCCTCAGTTTCCAAACGAGCCCTGGAATATAACGGCCAACATCGAGCCAGAAATCGTATTTTGTCTTTTGATAAAGCTTCCGACGTCTGCTGAGCAGATCGGGGAGGGGACGAGCGCCTGACATGGCGATAGGTTTTCTCTTTTTTTAAAACAAACAGCTGGATCGTGGAGCTCTCTACGGGCTGTTAGAACCATTTTCTCCTCCTCCCCTCCCCCATTTCAAATTCGTTCAAACAAAATGTCTTAACTCCTTGAAGTATTTGTTTAAAAGAAAACGACCCGTGAGCTGAGGGTTATTTATGTGCGAATCGGTTAAAACGTTGGCGTTAATTCGATCGTCTCCTCAACAATAATCAATACGCGGCTGCGGTTTGCAATGAGCTTTTTTCAAATTTTCGAATACCTGAGCAGCTCCGATCCATAGGCCGCTATCTTGGTTTTTATTTTCAAATGCTCAAAAATAACTCGACGTTTTCGGACATATTAAGCATTTAAATGCGTGCGACTGTCGTTTTAAAAAAATAGTGTAGTTTATTTGTGCATGTTAAAGAAAAGCTAGTTCGTGCTGGAGACGGACACAAAATGGCGGCGGTTTGATTTGCTTGGAAGGTTCTAGAAATGGCGTACCGACTCCTCAAGCTGGTTCGCCCGCATTGTCCTTTAGCTCAGCAGAAGCGTGGAAATGTATTGAGGTTGGCTCCGATGTAACCTTACGGCAGAACTGCAGTTTTGCAGGAGCTGCATTTTCGTCCCCCCCCCCCCCCCCCCCCCAATTCCTGCTATCACCCAAAAGTAAATTAGCCCATCCGATTGCCAGTTATTGTGTTTGTGTTGTGGGGAAAGAGTACTGTAACATACAAAACGCGCGACGGTGGCATTCATGTGCACACATTTGCCACCCCCGGGACATTTACATCTTTGGAGTTGGGAGACAAACCCGTCGCCAAGACCTGTTTTCCAAAGCCTTTTAAAATGTTTGTACTGGGATAATCGCTAACATACCACTTGTCTGCACTTGTGACTTTAAACAGTAAAATCAGTACTCAAGATAGTTTTCATTAGAGCAGAAAAGGCGACGGAGAGATTTAAAAGAGGTGGTGGAAAATTATCGGGTATTGATGGGTAAGCAGGGAAATTAGGTAATAAAAGATACAGATTTACGGTAGTTGGCAGAGGGGAGATGATTTTTTAAAAATGCTGTTCGTTGTGATCTGGAATGCGCTACCCGAAAGGGCGATGAAGCAGTTTCAATAGTTCAAATACTTGACGGGGGAATAATTGTTAGGATAATGGGTTGGGAACAGAGGAGTGGAACTAATCGGACAGTACTTTCAGAGAGCTGGTCGGGGATGAATGACCTCCTGTGATGTATGATTCTACAAATTCAATACATTGTACCTGTTTTGTTGCTGAGGATGTCCTGAAGCTGGCATTACTTGATTTTTAAAAATAAGATTCTTGCACAGTATTTCTGGGGCACAAATACACTTTCTGTACTCTTAAGTGTTAGCTGTATCTTTGGCAGTACTTAATTACTAAATGAAAGACACACTCCCAATGTTTATCTGATCTCATCTGCATGTATGGTATTTTGTTTTTAACAAGGGCGTGTTCATGATTTTATCAGAAGGAAACAGGAACAATTGAATGTTAAGCAAATGAAAATGCTTAATGCCAACCAGAACTCCCTGACCTAATCAACATTTGCTGCTTATTAAAACGAGAAGAAAAATATTATGGCAGTTGATTAATTAAAATATTTTTAAATTGTGTACTTTTATAATGAATGTTAAAATTATTTGTGGATTCTGGGAGAAATTTGATGGAATAAATCAAAATGACTCCAGATGATAATTTTCAGCATCTTATGCAAACGAGTGTGCAAATCTTAATTTATGATTCACTTATGCAGGTATAATTTCTATGTTGCCTGAAATATAAATTATTTATATCTCTAGTTAAATTATTTTCAAAATCGCCTTCCCCCGCCCACCATTGCGCATTCAAACCATTTATTTCTTCCTGCGTTGAGGTTTTGATTCAAGCTTTTAAAATAATTTAATACTCAATCTTGTGATGCCTAAATGACCAATATGGCCATGAAATCTTCTCACCACAGAATGGATTTGAACTCATAATCCAGGCTTAAACTTTGTCTAGGGGGCTGTCTAGAGAAAATACTGTATTATTGGAGGCTCCGTCTTTCAGAAATGTTAAACCAAAGCTCAATTTATTGCTCGGGTGGATGTAAAGGAACCAGCTTGTTATTTGAAGAAGAGCAGGCAAGATTTTCTAGAGTTTCAGCCATTTGTTCCTGAACTAATGCCACCAAAAACACATAGGCATCTCAACAGTCCGAATCATGTCAACCCAGTGGGCATTTTAATGCATTCAGCCCAAGGTATTCACTAATAACCTCTAGTAATTCGGGTTAGAAACCATTCTCAAGCTTTCGATACAGGCAGGTGCTTTTTAGAATATTATAAAGAGCACCAGATGATTTCTTTTTTACAAACAGTTTTTTAAGGCATTTATGTAAACATAGGTCAGTGCGTAATACATCCCTCCATCGCCCACTGTTCCTGCCTAATCTAGACAAAAAATAGCGTATCTCCCCCTTTCCCCATATTGAATCTGCTGACAGTTTGGGCAGCAGTGGCCTAGTGGTTAGCACAGCTGCCTCACGGCGCTGAGGTCCCAGGTTCGATCCCGGCTCTGGGTCACTGTCTGTGTGGAGTTTGCACATTATCCCCGTGTCTGCGTGGGTTTCGCCCCCACAACTCAAAAATGTGCTGAGTAGGTGGATTGGCCACACTAAATTGCCCCTTAATTGGAAAAAATAATTGTGTAATCTAAATTTTTTAAAAAAAGAATCTGCTGACAGTTTAGTTTTCTCCGAAGAAGTCGATAGACGGCTGCCGTCTCCGAATGAACCCTAACGTTGATCCTCTCAGGGCGAACATAATTTTCTCAAGTCTGCGAAACCCCGCCATGTCGCTAACCCATACCCCTGATTTCGGGGGCTTCGAGTCCCTCCATGCTACCACCAGATGATTTCTTAATCCTTCATCTTAACTCTTTGTCAAGGAACCATCAGGGTGTTGCTATCCAATTTATACCAAGGAGTGAATAGTACTCAAATTTGGATCTTTGCACCTAAAGTCACAACATTAGAATGACAAATTTACAGCACATAAATGGATTATTTAATCCAACTGATCAATAACATGAGTATCTTTTCGCCCTTGCAGCAATAGGTAACCAGTTTATTAAATAGATAAAAGTTTTAATGCTTGTAGTTGACTGTAACTAGGATTTGCAAGATCTTGAGATGCTATAGCTGAATTGCTTCCTAACCTTGCTCGGGGTGTAAGCTCTTTCAGATGTCAGGAGGATGACCTTCTGTATGGATAGATGCTATCCCTGTGGATCCTCTTTTCTTGATAAATTCACATGTTGTGCTAATAGATAAATCTGGACCAGCTGACCTGCTCTGGGTTACTGTCCGTGTGGAGTTTGCACATTCTCCCCATGTTTGCATGGGTTTCGCCTCCACAGCCCAGAAGATGTGCAGGTTAGGTGGATTGGCCATGCTAAATTGTCCCTTAAATTGGGAAAAATTAATTGGTTGCTCTAAATTTATTTTTAAAAAGAGGCAGTCATTGAGTATGTTATCTCTGCCAGTTTTCAAAAGAGTTGTCCAATTTCGTCCCACATCTCACCTTTTTCCCATACCCTGCAAATCAAAGTATGAGAAATGGTTCCAGGATGAGGAGCGTCAGTTACATGGATACATTGGAGAAGATGAAGATGTGGTTTCTCACCTTGGTCAAAGGAAGGTTGAGAGGGCATATGTTAGAGGTATTCAAAATTATGAGGGCTTTAGACAAACCAGAGAAAAGATGTTCCATTGCAGAAATGTGCAGAGTCTGCATATTCTCTGTGTCTGCGTGGGTTTCCTCCGGGTGCTCCAGTTTCCTCCCACAAGTCCTGAAAGATGTGCTGTTAGGTAATTTTGACATCCTGAATTCTTCCTTGGTGTCCCCGAGCAGGTGCTGGAATGTGGCGACTAGGGAATTTTCACAGTAACTTCATTGCAGTGTTAATGTAAGCCTACTTGTGACAATAAGAAAGATTATTATTATCAGAAGGATCAAAAAGCAGAGGATAGCGATTTGAGGTCATTGACAAAATGGCGATATTAGGACAAACTGCACAGGGAGCGGATAGAATCTGGAATGTGCTGCCTGAGTGGTAGAGGCAGACTCTTGTGACTTCCAGAAAAACTATTGGATGAGCACCTGCAGAGAAAAGTTGCAGGACTACATGGAGAGGGCAGGAGACTGAGATAGTTGAATTCCTCTTGCACTGATGTGGCAGGTTGAATGGCCTGTGCTATAACCATTCTAAATTGCCTTTTGATTGATTGATTGATATTTATTGTCACACGTACCGAAGTATAGTGAAAAGTATTTTTCTGCGGCCAAGGGAACGTAGACAGTACGTACAAAGTAGACAAAATAATAATCTACAGAGTACATTGACAAATGATACATCAACAAATAGTTATTGGTTACACCACCCTTTTGGTTAGTGATTCAGATTCTTTTGGAGGTGGGGTGGGGCGACACATCTTTTTCCAAGTTTTTTGACAATTTTAAATATACAGTATAACTTCTGCTTACTGCAAGTTTCTTCCTACTTCATGAAAACCTTTCAATTTTGAATACCTCCTATTTGGTATCCTTAATCTTTTGTACTCTTAAGGATACTTTCAGTGTCTCTAATTTTCCAGACAATTAATCCCTTATTCCTGGTCTTCTGGTAAATCTGCTTTATGCTCCTGACTTTGGCGTCCTGCATAAAATGTGCACAGAATTGAATACAGCACCACAGCTGAGGTCTAATGAGTGCTTTGTAAATACTTAGCATGACTTGTTTTTGCTCAGTGCCCCTATTTACAAAGTCAAGTATCTCCTGCTTTCATAACTGACTTAGCTACTTGCGCCCCACTTTCAAAAATATGCGAATATGCACCACCAGGTCCCTCTGCTTTTTGCATCCCTTTTACAATAGTGCTAATTAGTGTATACTGTCTCTTCATGGTGTTCCTCCCAAAATGCCTCACTTCATATTTGCTGTTTTTAAATTGCATCTGCCATATATCTTATTTTGTTAGTCTGCTGAAGTCTGGTACTATCCTCAATATTTACCACGGAACTATAAAATTTAAAAATATACTCTTGTTATCACGTTCATGTCCTTTGCATATAACAAGAAAAACCTCTTGGGGAACTCCAATCAGTAAAAAAACATCCATTCACTGTAAATATCTGCAGCCATCTTTAGCCAGTTATGTGTCAGACTTACCACCATCCCATTAATTCATTGTGTTTCTATTCTCTGAATAAATCTGTTATGTAGTATTTTATCAAATGCTGTTTGGAGGTCCAGAACAATATACAACATCCACTGCACCCAACGCACTGCTACATCAAATAACTCAGGTTAGATGGACACAATGTACCTTTAACAAATCGGTGCTAACTGTTATTAATTCATACTTCTCCAATTGAAACTTATGTCCCTTGACAAAGGTGGCTTTACCATCAATGACAGTAAATTGGTATTTAGTTGCCAGGTTCACTATAGTCTATAATATAATGAAGCTATATTCCTACGTAATGTATGCAGTGTTTGTGCTGAGGAGTACATCATCTGGTTCTTCGGCTTTCATTTGTAACAAGGTTTCACAATTTTTAACTGAACAAAATTGAACTTTTAAGAATTAAAAGTACATTACATCCTCGACTTTGTTAACAGAGGCATAGAGTACAAAAGCAAGGATGTTATGCAAAGCCGTCACAGAATATTAGAAATATTTTAGCTGGAATATTGTGTTGAATTGTCGACACACTTTAGTAAAGATGAGTGTCTTCTGTGAATAGAGACTGGAGAAGCTGGGGTCATTCACAACAGCAGAGAAAATTAAGAAGGGATTTGATATTGGTGTTAAAAATTGAGTGAGGTTGAGTAAATAAGCAGAGACTGTTGATTGGGGGGGGGGGGGGGGGGGGGTGCAGGGTGGAGGTGACATGAAAAAACATTTTTTATGTTCAGTTGTTTTGTGAAATCCCACTACCTGAAAGATACAATAGTCTTTTTTGATAGGGAATTGAAGGGAAAAATGACATACTGCGGGAAAGAGCAGAGTGATTGGAATGAGTTGCATTGGTCCACCCAAGAACAGGCAAGATGTATTGATCCAACTGCCTTCTTTCTGTGCTGAATCATTCCTATGTATCAGTCAAAAAAATTGACTGCTTTTTCCTCTTTAGCCAACTTTACTTGAAAGGTACACATTAATGGGATCTTAAAATTTTTATTAAATTAGTGGTCTTGTTCCCCAGTAAAATTCAAATCAATTCGTTGTGGACTTGTCTATAAGTCACAAAACTTGATCACAAGAAACGGGGCTGACACAATGCAGTACTGAGGGTGTGCTGCACGATTTGAGGTAGTCTTTTGAATGAGACATTACACTGATGCCCCATCTCCCTGCTCTAGTGGATGTAAAAAACACACGCACTACTGAAGTTATCGCCATGATCCTGAGCAATATTTATCTCTCAATTAGTATAATAAAAATAATTTATCTGGTCATAATCACATTTCTGTTTGCACACCTTAATGGATTACATCCTGCACTCATTCACCGTTTAAATGGAGCAATCAAATGAGCTCCCTTTCCTTGCCGTGCTAATTGAAAAATCTGCCAATGAGTTCCGTATTACAGTGTACCACAAACCCATAATCACTTGTCAATATACAATTTGGGATTCCTACTGTCCCACATGCTATTAGATTGGCCTTATTGACAACCTCGTAAATAAGGGGCAGCATGGTGGCACCGTGGTTAGCACTGCTGCCTCACGGCACCGAGCTCCCAGGTTCGATCCCGGCCCCGGGTCACTGTCCATGTGGACATTTCCCTCGTGTCTGCTTGGGTCTCACCCCCTCAACCCAAAGATGTACAGGGTAGGTGGATTGGCCATGCTAAATTGCCCCTTAATTGGAAAAAAATAATTGGGTACTCTAAATCTATTTTTTTTTTAAATGCATAAGCCATTTGTTCACCATGCAAGCTTATGACATAATAAGTGCGTCGAAGCTTCTTTCTCGGGGTACAAATTAAATCTAGAGTGAATATTTTGTGGTGTCTCGGCCAGGGGTGGGGGGGGCTGCCATTCCGTAAGGCAGGGACTCACTTTAGATACCCGGGGGTGCAGGTTGCCCGAGATTGTGGGGGGCTCCGTAGGTACAACATTTCTAGTTTGGTGGGGAGAGTGAAAGCTGATCTGGCAAGGTGGGATGGTCTCCCTCGGTTACTGGCAGGTCGGGGACAGGCGGTTGAAATGAACGCGTTGCCACGATTCCTGTTTATTTTCCAATGCCTGCCGATTTTCCTGCCAACGTCATTTTTAGAGAGATTGAAGGGATGATTACCTCATTCATATGGGGAGGGAAGGTGGCCAGAATTAAAAAGGTGCCACTACAGTGCAGGCAGGGGGTTTGGGTCTTCCGGTCCTAATTTATTATTACTAGGCGGCGAATGTGGAGAAGGTACTGAGCTGGGTCAGAGGGGTTGACTCCCAGTGGGTCAAAATAGAGGGGAGTTTGTGTAGGGGGTCGGGATTGTTGGCTGCTCCCGACAGCCCCAGAAAAATACTCAGGGAGTCCGGTAGTAATAGCTTCCTTGAGAATTTGGAGGCAGTTTCAACAACACTTTGGGTTGGGGGCAGGGTCAAGGGAAATGCCGATTCAGGGGATCCATAGATTTGAGCCAGGCAAGTGGGATGGAAATTTTTGGAGATGGGAGGAGAAAGGAATTGGAACACTAAAAGACTTATTTCTTGGGGCTCGTTATGCGGGATTGAAGGAGCTGGGAGCGAAGTATGGGCTCGAGCAGGGGGAAATATTTAGATACATGTACGTTCGAGACTTTGCCAGAAAGGAGATACAGCGCTTCCCAGTAGAACCAGCTTCCACATTGCTGGAGGAGGTACTGACGACAGGGGGATTGGGGAAGCAGGTAATTTTTGCAGTTTAGGGGGCTATTTTGGAGGAGGAGAAGGCGCCACTAGAAGGGATCAAGGCAAAGTGGGAGGAAGAGCTGGGGGAGGGTATGGAGGAGGGGTTCTGGTGTGAGGTGCTCCAGAGGGTGACCGCCTCCACCTCGTGTGCGAGGTTGGGGCTGAAACAGCGGAAGGTGGTGTGCAGAGCGCACCTTACAAGGGCGACGATGAGGCAGCTCTTTGAGGGGGTAGAAGATGTGTGTGAACGTTGTGGGGGAGGTCTTGCAAACAACGTTCATATGTTTTGGTGCTGTCCAAAGCTGGAGGATTACTGGAAGGAGGTACTTAGGATAATCTCTAAAGTGGTGCACGTGAAACTGGACTTGGGCCCTCGGAAGGCCATATTCGGGGTGCCGGACCAGCTGGGGTTGGAAACGGGCGCGGAGGCAGATGTTGTAGCCTTCGCCTTGTTGATTGCCCGAAGGCGGATACTGTTGGGGTGGAGATCAACCTCTCCACCCTGTGACCTGGCGTGGTGGGGGGGACCTGCTGGAATTCTTAACGCTTGAAAAGGTCAAATTTGAATTGAGGGGAAGGATGGAGGG
Organism: Scyliorhinus canicula; assembly: GCF_902713615.1. Taxonomy (NCBI): domain Eukaryota; kingdom Metazoa; phylum Chordata; class Chondrichthyes; order Carcharhiniformes; family Scyliorhinidae; genus Scyliorhinus; species Scyliorhinus canicula. The sequence goes on from NC_052150.1 coordinate 191,763,969, forward strand.
GTTCCACAATTCATGGGCGTTATTCATTATGCACTTTCAAGAATTGGATCACGTTGAACATTAGGGGGGTTGGGGACTGTATGTGTTTATGGTGACTATGGGTGATTCCTGATTCCTTTTTGTCATTTGTTTATGTTAACATGTGGCCTAATGCCTGGGGTTTGGTGGGAGGATGGGATCGTTGTTATTGATATGGGATTGACATTACATTTGTTACTGATTATTGTTTATTGTTGGGTGTAAATGTGGGAGAAAATGTGAAAAAGGAGGAGAATAAAAAAATATTTTAAAAAAAAGTGTCAAAGCTATCCTGGGGATAATGACTACTACATCACGTGTTCCCCTCCCTCCCATCCTTTAACCAAATCATTGCTTGATTTATATTGTGCAAACTCATGAATGGGCTGAAGACCCAACATTTTCGGTCCTGAAAAATGCCTAGTCTGCTTAAGGCTGCAGCATCTGAAAAAATTGAGAGGCAGGTGAAACTAGCTGTTTCATGCTGCTACTAAGCAGTGACAAAACGAGTGGTGCTCTCCACTAACAGGGTGATGCCATCGAGCCAAGAAGGCGTTCTGCTTACCACACAGATGAGCAATGTATATGAATTTCAGTGACGCTGTGATGCTATACATCCCAGTGATTGGTGGATCGTATCAAACAGCATACTCCTTCAGCTGTTTGCAGCAGGCAAGGTACTGACCTTACTCAACCAGCCAGTGCTTGCAAAATGCATAGTGCTCATCATTAGATGTGTTTGGACAATATTTACTAAAAATGCCGATTGTGCTAAAACAATGTACTGATAATATTACTAAACACTGTATCCAGAGGCCCTGGCTAATAATCTGGGGCCACGGGTTCAGATTCCATCATGGCAGCTGGTGGAATTTAAATTCAATTAATAAATCAGGAATATCAATCTGGTCTCAATAATGGTGACCATGAAATTCTCATTGATTGTCCTGAAGTTCCATCTGGTTCATTTTTTAAAGAAATATTCCGTTATCAGAGTTACACAGCGAGAGCTCAGTGTGGACGGGCAAATCCCTAACCAAACTCCTTGCCTGCTCCAAAAAACAATTCAACTTAAATCCAATTCATGGTCCCAACAAGAGAGACACCTGACCTCACGCTTATCTTAGCCAAAAGGCCGAGAAGCGATCCATCTGGTTCATTAATGTTTTGGCATCCATACCTGGTCTGACCTACATGTGAGTCCAGATCCACAGTAATGTGATTGATTTTTAACTGCCCACTGAAATAGCCCAGCAAGTCTCTCAATTCACAGAGGGATATTTAGGGAAAAACAACAAATGCGGGCCTCAAATGATGTCCACAACCCATGAAAGAATAATGTTTTTTTTTAAAGTAGGGATGTTTACTTCGTGTTCAGTTACATTTGTGACTCCTCAAATATGCAGCAAGATCTGGACAACATTCAGGCTTGGACTGAGAAGTGGCATGTAACATTCATGCCAGGCAATGGCCACTTTTCATAGGAGAACATCTACCCATCTCTCATTAACATTCAATAGCACTGCCACTGCTGAATCCACCAACATCAATGTTCTGGGGATACCACTGATCAGAAACTGACATGGACTAGTCATATTAATACTACAATTTATATCAATTATTTGGATGAAGAGACTGAATGTATAGTAGCTAAATTTTCGGATGACGAAGGTAGGTAGAAAAGTAAGTTGTCGAGGAGATGGAGTCTGCAAAGGAATATAGACAAGTGAGTGGGCAACAATTTGGCTGATGGAGTATTTTTTTAAATTTAAAGTGCCTTTTTTTTTCCAATCAAGGGGCAATTTAGGGTGGCCGATCCATCTGCCCTGCACATCTTTGGGTTGTGGGGGTGAGACCCACAAAGACACGGGGGAGAATGTGCAAACTCTACTCGGACAGTGATTTGAGGCTGAGATTGAACCTGGGTTCTCGGTGCTGTGATGGCTGGACGGAGTATAATGTGAACCTGTCCACATTGGCAGGAACAATGGAAAGGAGTATACTATTTAAAAGGAGAGAGTTGCAGAATTTGATCATTCAGAATCACCGGGGTGTCCTGTGACATGAATCACCAGAAGTTAGTGTGCAGCAGTTGGAAGACATAAGGAAGGTTGGTGTTTATTGAAAAGGAAAATTAATCTAAAAGTAGGGAATTTTTAACTGCAAAGGGTGGCATGGTGGTACAGTGGTTTGCACCTCTGCCTCACAGCTCCAGGGATCCTGGTTCAAATCCAGCCTCGGGTGACTCTGGGGAGTTTGCACTTCCCGTGTCTGCATAGGTTGCCTCCGGGTGCTCCAGTTTCTTCCCACAGCTCAAAGACGTGTAGGTTAGGTGGATGGCCACACTAGATTGCCCCTTAGTATTCAAAAGGTGAGGTGGGGTTACAGGGATAGGTTGGGGGCGTGGGCTTAAGTAGGGTTTCCTTACAATGGGCCGGTGCAGATTCAATGGGCCGAAAGGCCTCCTGCACTGTAAATTCAATGATTCTACGAACTCTATAGGGCTTTGGTGAAACTGCATCTGGAATATTGGCCTTATTTGAAAAACGATATAGTTCCATTGGAAGCAGTACAGAGAAGGTTCACTCGACTCATATCTGAGACAATGGACTTAGGACAGGTTGGGCGTATACCCATTTTGAAGAATAAGAAGTGATCTCACTGAATAATCATAATAATCTTTATTATTGTCACAAGTAGGCTTACATTAACACTGCAATGAAGTTACTGTGAAAAGCCCCTCGTCGCCACACTCCGGCGCCTGTTCGGGTACACAGAGGGAGAATTCAGAATGTCCAATTCACCTAACATGCACGGTTTTTGGGACTTGTGGGAGGAGACCGAAGCACCCGGAGGGAACCCAGGCAGAACATGCAGAGTCCGCACAGACAGTGACCCAAGCGGGAATTGAACCCTGGTGCTGTGAAGCAACAGTGCTACCGAAACATACTGTCCTGTGGGGTTTGACATGGTAGATACTGTAAGGATGTTTTAACTTGTGGGGCAGGCTAAAACCAGGATACAGAGTTTAAGAATAACAGCTCTTTTAAAACTATGATTAGAAAGTCTGAAATTCACTTACCCAGAGAACAGTGGAGCAGGCTTGAACGGCTGAATGACCTACTCCTGTTCTTACTAAAGCCAGAAGGGCAGATCATACACTGGGTATTCTACAGTGACTAACACTTGCCTCCTCGGGGTCTGTCCACTACAAAGCACAACATGCAGTGTAATGGAATACTCTCCACTTGCCTCGATGAGTACAGCTCCAACAACACCGCAGAGGTTCAACACCATCCAGGACAAAATGACCTCCTTGATCTGGGCCCTAGCCACCACCTTCAAAGTTCACTCCGTCGACCAGCAGCACACAGTGGCAGCAGCCTGTCTCATCCACAAGATGCACTCAGGAACTTGCCACGGCTCCCGTGACAGCACTTTACAAACCCGCTACCTCTACCATCTAGAAGGATGAGATCAGCAGATGCATGGAATTCAATCATGTGCAAATTCCTTCCAAGCTCCACACAATCCTGAATTGGATGGATCAAAGTCCTGTACATAGAAACATAGAAAATAGCCTGCTCTGCCATTCATTGTGACCATGACTGATCTTCAGATACCCTGATCCCACCTCCCCCCATATCCCTTGACCCCTTTAGCCATAAGAGCTATATCTAATTCCTTCTTGAAATCACACCACGTTTTGGCCTCAACTACTTTCTGTGGTAGTGAATTCCACAGATTCACCCTCTGGGTGAAGAAATTTCTCCTCACCTCAGTCCTAAAAGATTTACCCCTTATCCTCAAACTCTAGCACGATTCCCCCACCATCGGGAAAATTCTTTCTGAATCTACCCTGCCTAACCTTTTATAATTTTCTATGAGATCCCCTCTCTTCTAAACTCCAATGAATATAATCCTAACTGACTTAGTCTCTACTCATCCGACAGCCCTGCCACCCCAGGAATCACTCTGGTAAACCTTTGCTGCACTCCCTTCATAGCAAGTACATCCTCCCTCAGATAATGACACCAAAAGTTGACACAATACTCTACTCCAGTTGTGGCCTCACCAACGCCCTATACAATTGCAGTATAACATCCCTATTCCTGTACTCAAATCCTCTTGCTATGAAGGTCAGCATACCATTTGTCTTCTCTATTGCCTGCTGTATCTGTGCACTTTCAGCGACTGATGCACGAGGACAACAAGGTCTTGCTGAGTATCCATTGCTCTCATTTTAAACCTATTCAAATAAGAGGGGCTGGTTTAGCTCGCTCAGCTAAATCGCTGGCTTTTAAAGCAGGCCAGCAGCACGGTTCGATTCCCGTACCAGCCTCCCCGGACAGGCGCCGGAATGTGGCGACTAGGGGCTTTTCACAGTAACTTCATTGAAGCCTACTCGTGACAATAAGCGATTTTCATAATAACCAGCCGTCTTATTTTTGCTACCAAAGTGGATAACCTCACATTCATCCAAATCATACTGCATCTGCCATGCATATGCCCACTTACTCAGCCTGTGCAAATCACACTGAAGCATCTCTGCATCCTCCTCACAGCTGACCCTCCCACCCAACTTTGTATCATCTGCAAATTTGGAGATAATACGTTTAGTTCCCTCAACCAAATCATTAATATATAATGTGAACAGTTGGGGTCCTAGCATAGATCCCTGCAGGCACTGCTTGCCAATTGGAAAAAGACCCATTTATTTCAACTCTTTGCTTCCTGTCTGCTAACCAGCTTTATCCATCTCCATACACTACCTGCAATACCATGCACTTTAACTTTACGTAGTAATCTGCTATTTGAGACCTTGTTGAAAGCCTTCTGAAAGTTGAAATAAACCACATCCACCGGTTCTCCCTGGTCAACTCTACTTGTTACATCTTCAAAGAATTCTAGTAGATTTCCCTTTTGTAAATCCATATTGATTTTGGTTTCCAAATGCTATGCTAGGAAATCCTTGATAGTAAGGTCTAGCAACTTCCCTACTAGCGACGTTAGGCTCAATGCTTTATAGTTCCTTGTTTTCATTTTACCTCCTTTTTAAAAAATAAATTTAGAGTACCCAATTCATTTTTTCAAATTAAGGGGCAATTTAGTGTGGCTAATCCACCAACCTGCATATCTTTGGGTTGTGGGGGTGAAACCCACGCAAACACGGGGAGAATGTACAAATTCCACATGGACAGTGACCCAGAGCCAGGATCGAACCTGGGACCTTGGTGCCGTGAGGCAGCAGGGCTAACCCACTGCGCCACCGTGCTGCCCCGTGAGGCAGCAGTGCGAACCACTGCGTCACCGTGGGCTGCGTCACTGCGCCCGACCTCTCTTTTTGAATAGCGGGCTTATAATTAACTGCCCTCAAATCTGTAGGAACCATTCCAGAGTCCAAATAACTTTGGAAAATGACCACCAATGGATTTACTGTTTCTAGGGTTGCTTCTGGGATCTGGGTGGCTGTCTGTGTGGAGTTTGCACTTTTAATTTTGTTAATAATCTTTATTGTCACAAGTAGGCTTACATTAACACTGCAATGAAAATACAGTGAAAAGCCCCTAGTCGCCACATTCCGGCACCTGTTCGGGTACATTGAGGAGAATTCAGAATGTCCAAATTACCTAACAGCACATCTTTCAGGACTTGTGGGAGGAGATCGGAGTACCAACTGGAAACCTTTCTCCCTTGTGTCTGCGTGGGTTTTCTTCGGGTGCTCCGGTTTCCTCCCACAGTCCAAAGATGTGCAGGTTAGGTAGATTGACAATGCTAAATTGCCCTTAGTGTCCAAAAAGTTTAGGTGGGGTTACGGGGATAGGGTGAAGGTGTGGGCTTAAATAGGGTGCTCTTTCCAAGGGCCGGTACAGACTCGATCGGCCTAATGGCCTCCTTCTGCACCGTACGTTTTATGATTCCTTATGTACTCTGGTTATCACGCCCTGGAGATTTATCCACCTTCAATCCCATTAATTTCCCCCAAACCATTTCTCCACTAATACTGATTTCTTTCAGCTCCTCACTAAAACTTGTGTTACTGAGAACTTCCACTACATTATTCATGTCTTCCTTTGTGAAGACAGAAGCAAAGTACAAATTTAGTTCCTCAACCATTTCTTTGTTACCCCATTATGAATTCCACCATTTCTGACTGCAAGGGGCCTACATTTGTTTTTGTCAATCCTTTTACTCGACATATCTGTAGAAACTTTAACAGTCAGATTTTATGTTCCCTGCTAGCTTATTTCATGTTGTATTTTCTTCATCTTAATCAATCCCTTGGTCGCCTTTGCTGAATTTTAAACTGTTCCCAATCCTCGGGTCTATTGTTTTTTCTTGCTAATTTGTATGCTTCTTTGAATGTAATACTATCTCGAATTTCCATCGTAAGCCATGGTTTGGCTACAGTTCCCTTTCAACTCTTGAGCCAAATAGGAATGAACAACTTTTGGAGTTCACCTATTTGTTCCTTTAATGCCTACCGTTGCCTTTCCACTGTCCTTCCTTTCACTAACTCCCTTCCTCAGTAACTCCCTTCCTGAACAGCACTGTGGGTGTGCTGACACCACAAGAATTGTGTCAGTTCAAGAAGGTAACTCACCACCTTCTTGAGGGGTGGGGGTTAAGTGCTGGCCTAGTCAGTGAAACTCACAGCTCCAGAGCAAATAAAATAAACCATGACAATGACTATAATTCACAAGTACTTAATTGGCTGGAAAGCACCTTGAGACAAAAAATATGGTGAAAAATAAATTGTTAACTGCTCTGGAGAAGGGCAATTCCTTGCAATTGAGAACCAATTGCTGCAGTTGCTCCCCCTTGTATATAATATTCTGAATTGACTGAAAATAAAAGGGGAAAACACAGCAAATTCTGGAAATCTGAAAGAAAACTGGAAAGTACTGGAAATACACAAGCAGATGACAACATTTGAAGGGTAATGGGCCAGGGTGAACAAAAGTGATGAGAGCTATTTGCTTGTTTGTAGATGAATGTTGATATGGACTGGTTGGGCTGATGAGCCTGTTTCCATGTACTACTTAATGTCACTTTCTGTATTTGTGAAAAGAGAAAGTAAAGATTTGCTTGTAATCTTTTGTCAGAATTGCCATATATTGTTAGCGTTATTTGTGTTTTGAAATAAATTTCCAATATCTATAACTTGAATCTAGTACGTAGGAATTCTGATAGACTTGTTTTTGTACCAAATTTGAGTAAGAAAATCAGATTTTACAGTCTCAAACAGTAAATCATTATACGAGTACAGTGTATTTTATGGTTGAAATAATTTCTGATGACTTTATGAAAAATGTTAATGTTTTGCCATCCAGTTTTGCACCGATGATAAAAAAGGTTCTGTAATATATAATTTCCCAAATGATAGAAGGAATTCTGATGAAAAGACTGCAAGCAATGCAACCACAAAACTTCAGAATAAATTTTCCACGGGCAGGCACTATTTTAACTTCATGCAAAATGTAATGTAAATGTATGAATAATCCAGTTGTTTCTGCAATTAAAGTTTTGTCACATTATTGTTTACATTAAAACGATTATGCCAAATTCATTGCACTGTTGACAAATCTGATTCTGATCTCTAATGATCTGCTGCTGTTTTATCATTTTTAATGATTTAAAAATGGTTATACGAAGAGCAGAGGGTCATTTTTTATTTGTTCCTGGTATATGAGTACCAATGGCAAGGCCAGCATTTAATTCCAATCCATAATTGCCCTTTAGAAGTGGTAGTGAATGGACAACAAAGTGACTTGCTAGTCCACTTCAGAGGCTACATCCATATTGCTGTGGGTCTGGAGTCACATGTAGGCCAGACCAGGACAGCCATCAGATTTTCTCCGCTGAAGGATGTTGGTGGATTTCTTCAACAATCCCAGAGTTTCATGATCTGCATCACGGAAACTACCTTTTATTCAAGATTTATTATTTATTATTTAGTTCAGCTACCAGGTGTAATTTGAACTTCTATTTTCAGAGCATTAGTCCCGACTCATCCAGTAAAGTCACCATAGTCCCAGATGACCATAAGCTGCTTTTCCCTTTGAGGGGGAGAACTAACTGGTGGTGATTTAACCTGAGTATAACCACAGAGGCCAGGGTTGAGAAGGCAGAGCCTTCATGAATAACCTCAGCCAGTGCTGTTAGTCTTACTCTGCACCATGAACTAGCTGTCCAGCCAACCGAGCTGAACCGGCCCCCATCACTATGCTATTGTTCCCATGGAAGGGGCTGCAAACAGCTAGATGTAATTCTGATCAAATAAATAAGGACGTGCATAATTTGGAAGCAAACCAATGATAGGATTTAAGATGGGCAAATACAAAGTCATGAGTTTGCTTATTGGGAGACAGGCCAGTACAGTGGTTAGCACTGTTGTTTCACAGCACCAGGGTCCCGGGTTTGATTCCCGGCTTGGGCCACTGTTGCGAGTCTGCACATTCTCCCTGTATCTGCATGAGTTTCCTCCGGGTGCTCCCACAAGTCCTGAAAGACGTGCTGTCAGGTGAATTAGACATTCTGAATTCTCCCTCAGTGTATTCAAACAGTGCCGGAGTGTGGCGACTAGAGGATTTTCACAGTAATTTCAATGTAGTGTTAATGTAAGCCTACTTGTGACAATAATAAAGATTATTATTATTATAATTATTAAGAAAAATGGACAGTGATAATACAAGCAAAATAACAGGAGAGAGATTTGTTGGTACTGATCAATCAACAGCATGGTGGAACACTTAAGGGAGCAAAAGTTTATGTGGGCTATGTGATGTTTCAGGATTTCCTGAGGACGTGGACCTTGATGCAGTATATGCCAAAGAAAAACCACTGTACTACATTGAGCTAAACCTGGCTCTCAGAAAAGTTAAATTCACAAAGCTGGTGGGGCTAAGTTAAATTTCATATGGTTGTTGGAAGTAGAGTCCTGGAGAAATTGCAAATAATTTGTCATTCTAGCAATTAATAATAATCACTTATTGTCACAAGTAGGCTCCAATTAAATTACTGTGAAAAGCCCCTAGTTGCCACAGTCTGGCGTCTGTTCAGGGAGGCCGGTACGGGAATTGAACCCCCGCTGCTGGCTGTGTTCTGCATTACAAGCCAGCGATGTAGCCCACTGTGCTAAACCAGCCCCACAATTGTTTGTACTCTTCTCCCAAAATAACCTTATTTGTTTAAACTTGGCCTGGCTCTTACCAAGTTAGGTTGGTGCTCTGTTGCAGGATCGTCAATTTTGACTAAAGGCTAGTGTTGGCATCAACATTTGAAAAATAGACAGTGAAGGAATGTGATGAAGATGGAACATGACGTTGGGAAATAAGTCAAAGGGCTGTTACAAATTATATGAAATTATTTTTATATTGAGTGAAGGCTAGGTGTACCAATGGACATAAGTGCAACTAACCATAACATCTGTATATTCAAGTCTCACCTTGCTACAATTTATTGCTGGGTGGCAAAGGATATAACGGGAACCTGGTCTTAGGCATTTAAAAGCTTTTTTTATCTACTGAGATATACGTTACATATCATGCATCTCCACTTCAACAATCACAGTTTCAGCCTGTTCCTATATAATGACTGCAGGTAAATCTCCAGTTAATGCCCAGCACCTGAATACAATTTAATAACCAATCAATATACAGTTAAAACAACTCACCCATAGGTAACATAGTCATCTGTCCTGGAGGTTAAAGTAGTAGACATGAAAGATATGTACATGAGGCAGTTATTGTTAGGTCTATGGATTATACTATTGTACAAGTAGATGCAGAACAGCGTGAGTCAACTCTCATATAAGTATGGTGCTCCTTTCAGAATGATTGATGTCACTGAATGAAAGATGGTTTCTTTAGGAGACTCATTTTTCTAAATTTCCTATCAATATATTTGCAATTTTATAGGACCTTTAATGTATTAAAATGGCCAAAGATGCTTTATAGGAGTGAGTATTGAACAAAATTTGACATTGAGCCACACAAGATATAAGGGCAGATAAAAGAGGTAGATTTTAAGGAGGGTGGACAGTTTCAGGGAGGGAATTCCAGAGCTAATGGTCTATGAAGCTAATGGCATTGGTGTTAGTGATGGAGCGATTAAAAAAAATTGGTTATGCAAGAAGCTGGGAGTGGAGAAGCACCCTCCCTTGTGCCCCCTCCCTCCCACATGCTTTCTAATGTGTGCCCAGAATTCATCACAGTGCACCAGTTGAGGCCAAATCATATCATATAAAGATTCATCAGAACCTCGTTGGATGTTTTATACTCTGTGCTTTTATTTATAAAGCCCAAGATTTTGTAAACCCTTTAAATCGTTTTCTCAACCAGGATGAGAATTTAAAAATTGTTGATCGACTGGGAGTGAATGGCCTGGATTTTGCAGTCCGAGGCAAAGAACCAGCATTCATTGCTGACCTTAATGAAAGCTGTCTACAAAGATGTGAGGTGCGATTCTCTGTTTTGCCGACGCCCAGGGATTTCCGATAGTGAGGGGCTGCCTCACAATGGGAAACTCCATTGACAGGCCGGTGTAACGGAGAATACCGCCGGTGGATCGGGGCAGAAAAATGGTGGGGCAGAGAATCCATCCCATAATCTTCTCTGTGAATTTTCTCTTTCCCAGCATTAGTTTGTTTATGGTGCAAAGTCAAGGCGATACCAGGTCAGCATCCCCGAATCCTCGGCGCCATTGTTGCGAGCTGGCTGGGCTTGGTTGAGCAAGTGCAGCTTAAGTGCTGCTTGACCTTGTTAGCGGGGAGCTGGCGTGTGTGGTCCCGGTGAATCAGCTGGTAAGCCATCATTTGCGGTGAGAAGCCCGTGAAGCCTCGTTAAGTGGACCAATTAACGTTGAATTACATTGCCGGCCTCGGCTGAGCGCCGGGAAGCTCGTGTCAACTCCCGCTCCCTACCACACATAGAAATTTTTCCGGACATTGCGTCCTACATCAACGTTTTGCCCTTTACCCACTCTGCTTGTTACATCTTCACAGAGCTGAAATAAATTTGTCAAACACAATTTCCCTTTCACAAGACAATATTGACTCTGCCTGATTGTTTTATATTTTCTGAATGTCCTGCTACTATCTCCTTAATAATGGATTCCAGCATTTTCTCAATGGTGGTTGTTAGATTAACTGAGCTATGGTTTCTGTCTCTCCTTTCTTGAATAGAACAGTACAGCACAGAACAGGCCTTTTGGCCCTCGATGTTGTGCAGAGCATTGTCCGAAACCAAGATCAAGCTATCCCACCCCCTGTCATTCTGGTGTGCTCCATGTGCCTATCCAATAACTGCTTGAAAGTTCCTAAAGTGTCCGACTCCACTATCACAGCAGGCAATCCATTCTACACCCTAAACACTCCCTGAGTAAAGAACCTACCTCGGATATCCCTCCTGTGTCTCCCACCCTGAACCTTATAGTTATGCCCCCTTGTAACAGCTACATCCACCCGAGGAAATAGTCTCTGAACGTCCACTCTATCTAGCCCCCTCATCATCTTATAAACCTCTATTAAGTCGCCTCTCGTCCTCCTCCGCTCCAAAGCGAAAAACCCTAGCTCCCTCAACCTTTTCTCATAAGACCTAACCTGCAAACCAGGCAGCATCCTGGTAATTCTCCTTTGCACCCTTTCCAATGTTTCCACATCCTTCCTGTAGTGAGATGACCATAACAGCACACAATACTCCAAATGTGGTCTCACCAGGGTCATGTACAGTTGCAGCATAACCCCGCGGCACTTAAACTCAAGCCCCCTGTTAATAAACACTAACACACTATAGGCCTTCTTCACGGCTCTATCAACTTGAGTGGCAACTTTCAGAGGTCTGTGGACATGAACCCCAAGATCTCTCTGTTCCTCCACATTCCTCAGAACCCTGCCGTTGACCCTGTAATCCACATTCAAATTTTTCCTACCAAAATGAATCACCTCGCACTTATCAGTGTTAAACTCCATCTGCCATTTTTCGACCCAGCTCTGCATCCTATCAATGTCTCTTTGCAGCCTACAACAGCCCTCCACCTCATCCACTACTCCACCAATCTTGGTGTCATCATCAAATTTACTGACCCACCCTTCAGCCCCCCACCTCCAAGTCATTGATAAAAATCACAAATAGCAGAGGACCCAGCACTGATCCCTGTGGTACACCGCTGGTAACTGGTCTCCAGTCTGAAAAATTTCTATCCACCACCACCCTCTGTCTTCTATGTGATAGCCAGTTACTTATCCAATTGGCCAAATTTCCCTCTATCCCACACCTCCTTACTTTCTTCATGAGCCGACCATGGGGAACCTTATCAAACGGCGTACTAAAATCCATGTATACAACATCAACTGCTCTACCTTCATCTACACACTTAGTTACCTCCTCAAAGAATACAATCAAATTCGTGAGGCAAGACTTGCCCTTCACGAATCTGTGTTGACTATCTCGGATTAAGCTGCATCTTTCCAAATGGTCATAAATCCTATCCTTCACGACCTTTTGCATTAACTTATCGACCACCGAAGTAAGACTAACCGGCCTATAATTACCAGGGTCATTCCTGTTCCCTTTCTTGAACAGAGGAACAACATTCGCCACTCTCCAGTCCTCTAGCACTATCCCCGTGGACAGTGAGGACCCAAAGATCAAAGCCAAAGGCTCTGCAATCTCATCCCTTGCCTCCCAAAGAATCCGTGGATATATCCCATCTGGCCCAGGGGACTTGTCGACCCTAAGGTTTTTCAAAATTGCTAATATTTCCTTCCTCAGAACATCTACCTCCTCCAGCCTACCCGCCTGTATCACACTCTCATCCTCAAAAACATGGCCCCTCTCCTTGGTGAACACTGAAGAAAAGTATTCATTCAACGCCTCTCCTATTCTGATTCCATGCACAAGTTCCCACTAATGTCCTTGACCGGCCCTAACCTCACGCTTGTCATTCTTTTATTTCTCACATAAGAGTAAAATGCCTTTGGCTATTCCTTGATCTGACCCGTCAAGGACTTCTCATGTCCCCTCCTAGCTCTCCTAAGCCCTTTTTTTGCTCATTCCTTGCTACCTTGTAACCCTCAAGCGACCCAAGTGAACCTTGTTTTATCATCCTTACATACGCTTCCTTTTTCCTCTTGACAAGACATTCAACCTCTTTTGTGAACCATGGTTCCCTCACACGGCCATTTCCTCCCTGCCTGACAGGGACATACCTATCAAGGACGCGCAGTATTTGTTCCTTGAACAAGCTCCACTTTTCATTTGTGCCTTTCCCTGACAGTTTCTGTTCCCATCTTATGCTGCCTAATTCTTGCCTAATCGCATCATAATTACCACTCCCCCAATTATAAACCTTGCCCTGCCGTATGGCCCTATCCCTCTCCATTGCAATAGTGAAAGACACCTAGAAAGAATAGCGGTGTTACATTTACATTTCCTCCAGCAGGATCACGAGATATCAACGAGGTATAAATCCTGGTGGACTTTTCACCACCTGAACTCACATACATGCTTTGAAAGTTACAGCTGTAAAATGCCATGAATATGAAAGTGTCTTTGACATACAGTCATGTAATACAAAGCTAGGGATTAATGGGCACAAGACACTATCTGTTCCAAAGAGGAACATTTTAATAATTCCACTATAGAAATCTTTTTAAAAATACATTTAGAATACCCAATTCATTTATTTTCCAAATAAGGGGCAATTTATCGAGGCCAATCCACCTAGCTTGCACATTTTTGGGTTGTGGGGGCGAAACCCATGCAAACACGGGGAGAATGTGCAAACTCCACACGGACAGCACGTTTAATGAGTTGGTCACACCGCAGGTGAAAGTTACTGAGGGAGATAGAAAATAGGTGACCAAAAGACAGCAAGAGTAGGAAGGCAGTGCAGGTGTCCCCTGCGGTCATCTCCCTGCAAAACAGATATATCGCTTTGGATACTGTTGGGGGAGATGGCTCACCAGGGGAAGGCAGCAGCAGCAAGGTTCATGGCACCATGGCTAGCTCTGCTGCGCAGCAGGGCAGGAAGAAAAATGGCAGGGCTATAGTGATCGGGGACTCAATCCTAAGGGGAATAGACAGGCGGTTCTGTGGATGCAATCAAGACTCCAGGATGGTATGTTGCCACCCTGGTGCAAGGGTCAAGGATGTCTCGGAGCGGCTGCAGGACATTCTGGCGGGGTGGGGGACAGCCAGCTGTCGTGGTGCACATAGGCACCAACGATATAGGTAAAAAACGGGATGAGGTCCGACAAGCTGAATTCAGGGAGTTAGGAGAACTAAAAAGTAGGACCTAAAAGGTAGTAATCTCAGGATTGCTACCAGTGCCACGAGCTAGTCAGAGTAGGAATGTCAGGATAGATGGGATGAATGCGTGGCTTGAGCGATGGCGCAAGAGGGAGGGATTCAAATTCCTGGGGTATTGGGACTGGTTCTGGGGGAGGTGGGACCAGTACAAACCGGACGGTCTGCACCTGGGCAGGACTGGAACCGATGTCCTGGGGGGGGTGTTTTCTAGAGCTGTTGGGGAGGGTTTAAACTAATGTGGCAGGGGGGTGGGAACCGATGCAGGAAGTTGGAAGGTAGTAAAACAGGGACAGAGCAAAAGGAAGTAAGGGGGAAAGTGTAAGGCAGAGAAGCCATAGTCAAAAATCAAAAAGGGCGACAGTACAAGGTACAGTGACTGAAGGGAGCTCAGTGAATAGGCCCAGTAATACTAAAAGGAATAAAACTGGAGATGTTAAGAATAAAGTAAATGAGTTGATGGCGCAAATCATCGTGAATAACTATGATTTAGTGGCCATTACTGAAACATGGTTAAAGGATGGTCACGACTGGGAGTTAAATATCCGAGGGTATCAAACTATTCGGAAGGACAGAGTGGATGGTAAGGGAGGTGGTGTAGCTCTGTTATTTAAGGATGACATTAGGGCAATAGTAAGAGATGACATCGGTGCTATGGAGGATAAGGTTGAATCCATTTGGGTGGAAATCAGGAATAGTAAGGCATAAAAGTCACTGATAGGAGTAGTCTATTGGCCACCAAATAGTAACGTTATGGTGGGGTAGGCAATAAACAAAGAAATAACTGATGCATGTAGAAATGGTACAGCAGTTATCATGGGGGATTTTAATCTACATGTCGATTGGTTTAACCAGGTCGGTCAAGGCAACCTTTTTTTTTAATATAATTTTTATTGGAATTTTTTACAGAAAATATAAAACGTAACGACAAACAATGAAATGCAACAAAATAACCCATAATAACTGTATCACCCCCAGACCGTATCGACGCATGTATCCCATCCCCCATAAATTTAAATTAAATAAACAAACATAGTCGGGAAAAGGTTGCCACCGCCTAAAGAACCCTTGTACCGACCCTCTCAGGGCGAATTTGATCTTCTCTAGCTTAATGAAACCCACCATGTCATTGATCCAGGTCTCCACGCTTGGGGGCCTCGCATCCTTCCATTGTAGCAAGATCCTTCGCCGGGCTACTAGGGACGCAAAGGCCAGCACACTGGCCTGTTTCGCCTCCTGCACTCCCGGCTCCACCCCAACCCCAAAAATCGCGAGTCCCCATCCTGGCTTGACCCTGGATCCCACCACCCTAGACACCGTCCTCGCCACCCCCTTCCAGAACTCCTCCTGTGCCGGGCATGCCCAGAACATATGGGCATGGTTCGCTGGACTCCCCGAGCACCTGACACACCTGTCTTCACCCCCAAAGAACCTACTCATCCTTGTCCCAGTCATGTGGGCCCGGTGCAGCACCTTGAATTGGATGAGGCTAAGCCGCGCACACGAGGAGGAAGAATTAACCCTCTCCAGGGCATCAGCCCATGTCCCGTCTTCGATCTGTTCCCCCAGTTCCCCCTCCCACTTAGCTTTCAGCTCCTCTACTGACGCCTCCTCCGCCTCCTGCATAACCTTGTAGATAGCAGATATCTTCCCCTCTCCGACCCAGACCCCCGAAAGCACCCTGTCGCTCACCCCCCTCGCGGGAAGCGAAGGGAATCCCTCCACCTGCCGCCTAGCAAATGCCTTTACCTGCAGATACCTGAACATGTTCCCCGGGGGAGCCCAAATTTCTCCTCCAACTCCCCCAGGCTCGCAAACCTCCCATCAATAAACAGGTCCCTCAGCTGTCTGATGCCCGCTCTGTGCCAACCCTGAAATCCCCCATCAATGTTCCCCGGGACGAACCTATGGTTCCCCCTTAACGGAGCCTCCATCGAGCCCCCCACTTCTCCCCTATGTCGCCTCCACTGCCCCCAAATCTTGAGGGTAGCCGCCACCACCGGACTCGTGGTATACCTCGTAGGAGGGAGCGGCCACGGCGCCGTTACCAGGGCCCCCAGGCTTGTATCTCCACAGGACGCCCTCTCCATCCGTTTCCATGCTGCCCCCTCCCCCTCCATTACCCACTTGCGCACCATCAACACATTGGCCGCCCATAATACCCCGAGAGATTGGGTAACGCCAGCCCCCCCCCCCCCCCCCCCCCCCCCCCCCATCTCTACCCCGCTCCAAAAAGACCCTCTTCACCCTCGGGGTCCCATGCGCCCAAACAAAGCTCATGATGCTGCTAGTCACCCTTCTAAAAAAGGCCCTAGAGATAAAGATGGGCAAACACTGAAAAAGGAACAAGAACATCGGGAGAACTGTCATTTTGACGGACTGCACTCTACCCGTCAACGATAGCGGCACCATGTCCCACCTTTTAAAATCCTCCTCCATCTGTTCCACCAGCCTGGTAAAATTAAGCTTATGGAGAGCCCCCCAACTCCTGGCCACCTGCACCCCCAGGTATCTGAAACTCTTCACTGCCCTCTTAAATGGGAGTCTCCCATTCCCTCCTCCTGATCACCCGGGTGTACTACAAATACCTCACTCTTGCCTAAATTTAACTTATAGCCCGAGAAGCCCCCAAATTCCGCTAACAGCTCCATCACCCCCGGCATTCCCCCTTCTGGATCCGCCACATACAACAGCAGGTCGTCCGCATACAGCGATACACGATGTTCCTCCCCACCCCGCACCAGACCCCTCCATCTCCCTGACTCCCTCAACGCCATAGCCAAAGGTTCAATCGCCAGTGCAAAGAGCAAGGGGGACAGGGGGCACCCCTGCCTGGTCCCACGGTAGAGCCTAAAGTACTCCGATCTCCTTCCATTGGTAACTACACTTGCCATCGGAGCCGCGTAGAGCAGCCTCACCCATTTGATGAATCCCTCCCCGAATCCGAACCGCTCCAGCACCTCCCACAGGTACCCCCACTCAACTCTATCAAACGCTTTCTCCGCATCCAGCGCCACCACTATCTCCGCCTCCCCCTCCACTGCCGGCATCATAATAACATTTAGCAGTCTCCGCACATTCGTGTTGAGCTGCCGTCCCTTGACAAATCCTGTCTGATCCTCGTGTATCACCCCTGGCACACAGTCCTCTATCCTGGTGGCCAGGATCTTCGCCAGCAACTTAGCGTCAACATTGAGGAGCGAGATAGGCCTGTATGATCCACACTGCAAGGGATCCTTATCCCGCTTCAGGATCAGAGAGATCAGTGCCCGCGACATCGTCGGGGGCAAAGCCCCCCCCCTCCCATGCCTCATTGAAGGCTCGCACCAATAGGGGACCCACCAGATCCGCATACTTTTTATAAAAGTCCACCGGGAACCCGTCCGGCCCACCGGGAACCCGTCCGGCCTGGTCAAGGCAACCTTGAGGAGGAGTTTATAGAATGTATCCGTGATAGTTTCCTAGAACAGTACGTAATGGAACCTACGAGGGAACAAGCGGTCCTAGATCTGGTCCTGTGTAATGAGACAGGATTGATTCATGATTTCATAGTTAGGGATCCTCTCGGAAGGACCGATCACAATATGGTGGAATTTAAAATATAGATGGAGGGGGAGAAGGTGAAATCAAATACTAGTGTTTTGTGCTTAAACAAAGGAGATTACAATGGGATGAGAGAAGAACTAGCTAAGGTAGACTGGGAGCAAAGACTTTATGGTGGAACAGTTGAGGAACCGTGGAGAACCTTCCAAGCGATTTTTCAGTGCTCAGCAAAGGTTTATACCAACAAAAAGTAAGGACGGTAGAAAGAGGGAAAATCGACCGTGGATATCTAAGGAAATAAGGGAGAGTATCAAATTGAAGGAAAAAGCATACAAAGTGGCAAAGATTAGTGGGAGACTAGAGGACTGGGAAATCTTCAGGGGACAACAGAAATCTACTAAAAAAGCTATAAAGAAGAGTAAGATAGATTATGAGAGTAAACTTGCTCAGAATATAAAAACAGACAGTAAAAGTTTCTACAAATATATCAAACAAAAAATGAGTGGCTAAGGTAAATATTGGTCCTTTAGAGGATGAGAAGGGAGTTTTAATAATGGGAGATGAGGAAATGGCTGAGGAACTGAACAGGTTTTCTGGGACGGTCTTCACAGTGGAAAACACAAATAACATGCCAGTGACTGATAGAAATGAGGCTATGACAGGTGAGGACCTTGAGAGGATTGTTATCACTAAGGAGGAAGTGATGGGCAAACTAATGGGGCTAAAGGTAGACAAGTCTCCTGGCCCTGATGGAATGCATCCCAGAGTGCTGAAAGAGATGGCTAGGGAAATTGCAAATGCACTAGTGATAATTTACCAAAATTCGCTAGACTCTGGGGTGGTCCTGGTGGATTGGAAATTAGCAAACGTGACACCACTGTTTAAAAAAGGAGGTAGGCAGAGAGCGGGTAATTATAGGCCAGTGAGCTTAACTTCGGTAGTAGGGAAGATACTGGAATCTATCATCAAGGAAGAAATAGCGAGGCATCTGGATGGAAATTGTCCCATAGGGCAGATGCAGCATGGGTTCATAAATGGCAGGTCATGCCTAACTAATTTAGTGGAATTTTTTAAAGGACATTACCAGTGCGGTAGATAACGGGGAGCCAATGGATGTGGTATATCTGGATTTCCAGAAAGCCTTTGACAAGGTGCCACACAAAAGGTTGCTGCATAAGATAAAGATGCATGGCATTAAGGGTAAAGTAGTAGCATGGATAGAGGATTGGTTAATTAATAGAAAGCAAAGAGTGGGGATTAATGGGTGTTTCTCTGGTTGGCAATCAGTAGCTAGTGGTGTCCTTCAGGGATCCGTGTTGGGCCCACAATTGTTCACAATTTAAGATGATTTGGAGTTGGGGACCAAGGGCAATGTGTCCAAGTCTGCAGATGACACTAAGATGAGTGGTAAAGCGAAAAGTGCAGAGGATACTGGAAGTCTGCAGCGGGATTTGGATAGGTTAAGTGAATGGGCTAGGGTCTGGCAGATGGAATACAATGTTGACAAATGTGATGTTATCCATTTTGGTAGGAATAACAGCAAACGGGATTATTACTTAAATGATAAAATATTAAAGCATGCTGCTGTGCAGAGAGACCTGGGTGTGCTAGTGCATGAGTCACAGAAAGTTGGTTTACAGGTGCAACAGGTGATTAAGAAGGCAAATGGAATTTTGTCCTTCATTGCTAGAGGGATGGAGTTTAAGACTAGGGAGGTTATGCTGCAATTGTATAAGGTGTTAGTGAGGCCACACCTGGAGTATTGTGTTCAGTTTTGGTCTCCTTATTTGAGAAAGGATGTACTGGCACTGGAGGGTGTGCAGAGGAGATTCACTAGGTTAATCCCAGAGCTGAAGGGGTTGGATTATGAGGAGAGGTTGAGTAGACTGGGACTGTACTCGTTGGAATTTAGAAGGATGAGGGGGGATCTTATAGAAACATATAAAATTATGAAGGGAATAGATAGGATAGATGAGGGCAGGTTGTTTCCACTGGCGGGTGAAAGCAGAACTAGGGGACATAGCCTCAAAATAAGGGGAAGTAGATTTAGGACTGAGTTTAGGAGGAACTTCTTCACCCAAAGGGTTGT
Source organism: Scyliorhinus canicula (assembly GCF_902713615.1). Classification (NCBI taxonomy): domain Eukaryota; kingdom Metazoa; phylum Chordata; class Chondrichthyes; order Carcharhiniformes; family Scyliorhinidae; genus Scyliorhinus; species Scyliorhinus canicula. The sequence continues at coordinate 191,783,928 of NC_052150.1, forward strand.
GAATCTATTGAATTCCTTGCCCAGTGAAGCAGTTGAGGCTCCTTCATTAAATGTTTTTAAGGTAAAGATAGATAGTTTTTTGAAGAATAAAGGGATTTGGGGTTATGGTGTTCGGGTCGGAAAGTGGAGCTGAGTCCACAAAAGATCAGCCATGATCTAATTGAATGGCGGAGCAGGCTCGAGGGGCCAGATGGCCTACTCCTGCTCCTAGTTCTTATATTCTTATGACAGTGACCCAGAGCCGGAATCGAACCTGGGACCTCGGCGCCGTGAGGCCGCAGTGCTATCCCACTGCGCCACCGTGCTGCCCCACTGTAGAAATCTAAAGGGTGAACAGGAGCAAAGGGACCTGGGTGTATATGTGCATAAGTCATCAAAGTCAGCAGGGCAGGTGGAGCGTGCAATTAATTAAGCATGCACTATCTAAGCCATTAAATCACTCCCGCACCATTACATTCTAAACAAGACTGCCCGTGATCCATATCAAGCTAAAGCTACCAAGATTAAAAACCAAATGCATGTGAATAATACTCCAGGAGCTGATGGCCGTATTCAAGTATGGAGGTGCTGACATGCTTAGGAATTTCATTAGCCTGTTCTGCTTAATTTGGAATCGGGGCATTGTGTCCAAGATTGCAAAGATGCTTCCATAACTCACCTGTACAATCTGGAAGGAAGCAAGTCCATCTGTGACAAATCATTGTGGTGTTTTAGTTACACAGTGGAAACATTTCTTGCATGGATTATTCTCAATGGGATTGACACTCATCTCACAGACTTGGTGTACTTTAAAAAAAAAAAAATCTTTATTAGTGTCACAAGTCGGCTTACATTAACACTGCAATGGAGTTACTGTGAAAAGCCCCAAGTCACCACATTCCGGTGCCTATTTGGGTACAGAGAGGGAGAATTCAGAATGTCCAATGCACCTAACAGCACGTCTTTCGGGATTTGTGGCGGGAAACCGGAGCACCCGGAGGAAACCCACGCAGACACTTGGAGAGCGTGCAGACTCCACACAGTGACCCAAGCCGGGAATTGAACCTGGGACCCTGGTGCTGTGAAGCAACAGTGCCAACCACTGTGCTATCGTGCCACCTGGAATCACAATGTGATTTCTTTGCAGGATGAGGTCAACATGACCTTTTTTGTACATGAAGTTCAAGCAAGTCCTGCGAGGAGAGCAAGGACCTCCTATGTGATGTTTGTTGATATGACCAAGACCGTGGACACAGTAAGTAAGCCGTGATTGTCTAATGAAAGTGCTGCACAAACATATCTGCACTGAAAAGATGATCAGCTCATTTCGTGACAGCATGATGGCCAAACTAATTCAGAATGGTTCCTTTCTGGTCACCAATGGCACCAATCAAGGCTGTGTCATGGCTTCAGTTCTGTTTGGTCTCTACTTTTCAGCCATGCTCTGTTAGGCACTTAAAGATCCCAAATTAGGAGTGCACATGCATTTCAGGACAACCTCCAAAGGCTCAAGGCTTGCACAAAGATCACAGAATAGCTATTAAGTGAACTCATGCTGACAACTGTGTTGTCACATCACAAACTTTGGAGCACACCTGGATGCTTGTTGACTTCTCTGCCCAAGCCTTGGAACGTGTTGGCCTGAGAACAAGTGTGAAAAGGGTAGAGATTCTGTATCTGAGTTGGCCACTAAACTCCCAAGACCCTGTTGCCACAATCAACAATCCAGCACCCCCAAATCAGTTCAGAAGTTCTGCTATCTTGTAAGTATCCTCTCCAAGAACACCACTTTTTATTAATTGTTCATGGGGTGTGGGCATCACTGGCTAGACCAGTATTTAATACCCATCCCTAACTGCCTCCATGAACCGCTGCAGTCAGAGGGCAGTGTTTATTAAGTGTTCACTCTGGTGGGAAATTCCGGTCCCACACCGGCGCAAGGGTTTCCCGGCAACGAGGGGTGCTGTCAAGAGAAATTCCGTTTACAATGGCGGAACCGGTAGATCCTGCTCACGGGCCGCCTACGCCTGCGGCAGGGTGGTTAGTAAATATGTTGTCGGAACACCACACTGCTATTAGGTGGGGAGTTCCAGAATTTTGACTTAGCAGCAGTGAACGGCAAGTATTTCAAGTGGTGATGTTCCCATGCCTCTGCTGTTCTTGACCATCTCAGTTGCAGTGGTAGATGGGGGCAAGCTTTGAGGAGTCGGAGGTGAGTTACTCGCTGTTTTGGTATGCTCTTGACATAGCATAAGCTGCTTCCTTGATGTGCACTCTGACAAAGGCAGGTTCAGACTTGAAGATAGCTTTAACACATTTATTAAACTGTTAACAATTCTCCTACTTGGATTCGACTCTCCTGTTAATCCTGCTATAATTACTCAGACTGACGGACCAGTCTGCTACAATCCACGTGGTGGGTGTGATGTGTTTCAATCAACCCTGTGTACTCTGGGCGTGATTCTCCGCTCCCCACGCTGGGTGGGAGAATCGCGGGATTGCCGGGTGACTAACGACATGCCCCCTGGCGCCCCCTGCGATTCTCCCACCCCCCGCTCAGAAGCGAGCCAGAAAGTCAAGGAAAGGCTGCCACCGCCTATGTTGTCGGAACACCACACTGCTATTAGGTGGGGAGTTCCAGAATTTTGACTTAGCAGCAGTGAACGGCAAGTATTTCAAGTGGTGATGTTCCCATGCCTCTGCTGTTCTTGACCATCTCAGTTGCAGTGGTAGATGGGGGCAAGCTTTGAGGAGTCGGAGGTGAGTTACTCGCTGTTTTGGTATGCTCTTGACATAGCATAAGCTGCTTCCTTGATGTGCACTCTGACAAAGGCAGGTTCAGACTTGAAGATAGCTTTAACACATTTATTAAACTGTTAACAATTCTCCTACTTGGATTCGACTCTCCTGTTAATCCTGCTATAATTACTCAGACTGACGGACCAGTCTGCTACAATCCACGTGGTGGGTGTGATGTGTTTCAATCAACCCTGTGTACTCTGGGCGTGATTCTCCGCTCCCCACGCTGGGTGGGAGAATCGCGGGATTGCCGGGTGACTAACGACATGCCCCCTGGCGCCCCCTGCGATTCTCCCACCCCCCGCTCAGAAGCGAGCCAGAAAGTCAAGGAAAGGCTGCCACCGCCTAAAAAAACCCTGTACCGATCCTCTCGGGGCGAATTTGACCTTCTCCAGCTTAATAAAACCCGCCATGTCATTGATCCAGGTCTCCGCGCTTGGGGGTCTCGCATCCTTGCACTGTCGCAAGATCCTCCGCCGGGCTACTAGGGACGCAAAGGCCAAAACACCGGCCTCTCTCGCCTCCTGCACTCCCGGCTCCACCGCAACCCCAAAAATCGCGAGTCCCCAGCCTGGCTTGACCCTGGATCCTACCACCCTCGACACCGTCCTCGCCACCCCCTTCCAGAACTCCTCCAGTGCCGGGCATGCCCAGAACATATGGGCATGGTTCGCTGGACTCCCCGAACACCTGACACACCTGTCTTCGCCCCCAAAGAACCTACTCATCCTAGACCCGGACATGTGGGCCCGGTGCAGCACCTTGAATTGGATGAGGCTAAGCCGCGCACATGAGGAGTAAGAGTTAACCCTCTCCAGGGCATCCGCCCATGTCCCATCCTCGATCTGTTCCCCCAGTTCCCCCTCCCACTTAGCCTTTAGCTCCTCTACTGACGCCTCCTCCATCTCCTGCATTACCATGTAGATATCAGATATCTTCCCATCCCCGACCCAGACCCCCGAAAGCACCCTGTCACTCACCCCCCTCGCGGGAAGCAAAGTGAATCCCTCCACCTGCCGCCTAGCAAACGCCTTTACCTTCAGGTACCTGAACATGTTCCCCGAGGGGAGCTCAAATTTCTCCTCCAACTCTCCCAGGCTCGCAAACCTCCCGTCAATGAACAGGTCCCTCAGCTTTCTGATGCCCGCTCTGTGCCAACCCTGGAACTCCCCATCAATGTTCCTCGGGACGACCCGATGGTTCCCCCTTAGCGGAGCCTCCATCGAGCCCCCCACTTCCCCCCTATGTCGCCTCCACTGCCCCTAAATCTTGAGGGTAGCCGCCACCACCGGACCCGTGGTATACCTCGTAGGAGGGAGCGGCAACGGCGCCGTTACCAGGGCCCCCAGGCTTGTGCCTTCACAGGACGCCATCTCCAAACTTTTCCATGCTGCCCCCTCCCCCTCCATCACCCACTTGTGCACCATCGACACATCGGCCGCCCAATAATACCCCGAGAGATTGGGTAACGCCAGCCCCCCCATCTCTACCCCGCTCCAAGAAGACCCTCTTCACCCTCGGGGTCCCATACGCCCAAACAAAGCTCATGATGCTGCTAGTCACCCTCCTGAAAAAGGCCCTAGGGATAAAGATGGGCAAACACTGAAAAAGGAACAAGAACCTCGGGAGCACCATCATTTTGACAGACTGCACTCTACCCGCCAGCGATAGCGGCACCATGTCCCACCTTTTAAATTCCTCCTCCATCTGCTCCACAAGCCTGGTAAAATTAAGCTTGTGGAGAGTCCCCCAACTCCTGGCCACCTGCACCCCCAGGTACCTAAAACTCTTCACTGCCCTCTTAAACGGGAGCCTCCCAATTCCCTCCTCCTGATCACCCGGGTGCACTACAAATACTTCGCTCTTGCCCAGATTCAGCTTATAGCCCGAGAAGCCCCCAGACTCAGCCAACAGCTCCATTACCCCCGGCATTCCCCCCTCTGGGTCCGCCACATACAGCAGCAGGTCGTCCGCATACAGCGATACCCGATGTTCCTCCCCACCCCGCACCAGACACCTCCACCTCCCCGACTCCCTCAACGCCATAGCCAGAGGTTCAATTGCCAGGGCAAAAAGCAAGGGGGACAGGGGGCACCCCTGCCTGGTCCGACGGTAGAGCCTGAAGTACTCTGATCTCCTTCCATTAGTAACTACACTCGCCATCGGGGCCTCATAAAGCAACCTCACCCATTTGATGAACCCCTCCCCAAATCCAAACCGCTCCAGCACCTCCCACAGGTACCCACACTCAACTCTATCAAACGCCTTCTCTGCATCTAACGCCACCACTATCTCCGCCTCCCCCTCCACCGCCAGCATCATAATAACATTTAACAACCTCCGCACATTCGTGTTGAGCTGTCTTCCCTTGACAAATCCTGTCTGATCCTCGTGTATCACCCCTGGCATACAGTCCCCTACCCTGGTGGCCAGGATCTTCGCCAGCAACTTAGCATCCACATTGAGGAGCGAGATTGGCCTGTATGATCCACAGTGCAGGAGGTCCTTATCCCGCTTCAGGATCAAAGAAATCAGCGCCCGTGACATCGTCGGGGGCAAAGCCCCCCCCCCCCCCCCCCCCCCCCCCCCCTCCCATGCCTCATTGAAGGCTCACACCAACAAGGGGCCCACCAGGTCCGCATACTTTTTGTAGAATTCCACCGGGAACCCATCTGGCCCCGGCGCCTTTCCTGACTGCATTTGACCAATCCCCCTGACTAGCTCCTCCAACTCTATCGGCGCCCCCAGCCCCTCCACCAGCTCCTCCTGCACCTTTGGGAAACGTAGCCTGTTCATGAAGCTCTCCATCCCCCCTCCCACTGGTGGCTCCGACCGGTACAGTTCCTCGTAAAAGTCCCTAAAGACCCCGTTCACCTCTGCCCCCTTCCGCACCCCATTCCCACCCTTATCCATCACTCCACCAATTTCCCTAGCCGCATCTCGCCTGCGGAGCTGATGCGCCAGCATCCTGCTCGCCTTCTCCCCATACTCATAAACTGCGCCCTGCGCCTTCCTCCACTGTGTCTCCGCCTTTCTGGTGGTCAACAAGTCGAACTTGGCCTGCAAGCTACGCCGTTCCCCCAACAATCCCTCCTCCGGGGCTTCCGCGTACCTCCTATCCACATCTAGGAGCTCCCCCACCAGTCTCTCCCTCTCCCTCCTCTCCCTATGGGCCCGGATGGAAATCAGCTCCCCCCCGGATCATTGTCTTCAGAGCCTCCCAAACCATCCCCACCCGGACCTCCCCCGTATCGTTGGTCTCAAGATACCCCTCAATACTTCCCCGGACCCTCCTACACACCTCATCAGCCAGCAACCCCACGTCCAGACGCCACAGCGGGCGCTGGTCCCGCACCTCCCCCATCTCCAGATCGACCCAGTGCGGAGCATGGTCTGAAATTGCTATGGCCGAATACTTGGCATCCTCCACCCTCGGGATCAATCCCCTGCTCAGGACGAAAAAATCTATTCGGGAGTAAACCCTATGCACATGGGAGAAAAAGGAGTACTCCTGCGCCCTCGGCCTCCCAAACCTCCAGGGATCCACCCCTCCCATCTGGGCCATAAACCCCCTCACCACCTTGGCCGACGCCGGCCTCCTACCCGTCCTTGAACTGGACCGGTCTAGTGGGGGATCCAGCACCGTGTTAAAGTCTCCTCCCATGATCAGGCCCCCTGCCTCCAGGTCCGGAATGCGGCCCAACATACGCCTCATAAAGCCAGCATCATCCCAATTCGGGGTATACACGTTTACCAGCACCACCTTCTCTCCCTGCAGCCTACCCTTCACCATAACAAATCTGCCCTCCTTGTCCGCCACCACCTCAGACGCCTCAAATGCCATCCTCTTCCCCACCAGAATCGCCACCCCCCGGTTCTTCGCATCTAATCCTGAGTGGAAAACCTGCCCCACCCACCCCTTCCTCAGACGAACCTGGTCCGCCACCTTCAAGTGGGTCTCCTGGTGCATAGCCATGTCCGCCTTCAGCCCCTTCAAATGAGAAAATACCCGAGCCCGCTTAACCGGCCCATTCAGCCCCCTCACCTTCCAGGTGATCAGCCGGATCAGAGGGCACCCCGCCCCCCTCCCCGCCGACTAGCCATAGCTCATCGACTGCTCGCCCCAGGCCAGCACTCCCCGCCCGACCCGTTCCCCATGACGATACCGCCTCTCCTCTACCCCCCGGCCCACACCAGCTCCTTCCTGGCCATTCCAGCAGCAACCCGATATTCCCTCCCCCCCAGCTGCGACGCACCCTCCATGGTACTTCTGTGAGTCAGCTGACTTCTGCTGACCCCTGCAACTCCCGCCAAAACCCGGCCCCTCCCGACATGGGGTCAACCCCCCTCCTGCCACTCCTCCTTGGTACCGCTTCAGCGCGGGAAAAAACCAGTAGAGGCCACGCCCCCACTGCCAGCTCCACCCCTCCTGCCCCTCAGCGCGGGAAACCAGAGGAAAGCCCGCGCTTTCGCACTGCCCCACCCCACCTTTCTGACGCAGCTCCCAAATTCCAGCTCCACCCCATCCCCCAGCCCCGTACAGAAGAAAAAACAAACCCCCAATATTCCCCACATAACACAAAACCATACCCAACAGAACCCCCCGGAAACAGAGCAAGAACCAGCATAAAAAACACATGTCAAAATTACAAAAACAGCAACAGCAAAAACAGCAACAACCGTAGTACACAAGACCCCGCAGCCCCCAGACCCTAGTTCGAGTCCAGCTTCTCCGCCTGCACAAAGGCCCACGCCTCCTCCGGGGACTCAAAGTAGTAATGCCGGTCCTTACATGTTACCCACAGACGCGCAGGCTGCAGCAATCCAAATTTAACCTGCTTGTTATGCAGCACCGCCTTCGTCCGGTTAAACCCGGCCCGCCACTTAGCCACCTCCGCACTCCAGTCCTGGTAGATTCGCACTACCGAGTTCTCCCACTTGCTGCTCCTCTCCTTCTTGGCCCAGCGCAGCACACACTCCCGGTCACTGAACTGATGGAACCGCACCAGCACTGCCCACGGGGGTTCATTCGTCTTGGGCCTCCTGGCCAGCACTCTGTGGGCTCCCTCAAGCTCCAGGGGCAAATGGAAGGACCCCGCCCCCATCAACGAATTCAGCATCGTGGCCACATAGGACGGAAGATCCGACCCCTGCAGCCCCTCCGCCAGGCCCAGGATCCTCAGATTCTTTCGCCTCGTGCTCCTCCAAGCGGTCTTACCACTTTTTGTGAAGTGCCTCGTGCATCTCCACCTTCCCCACGAGGACCACGGCCTCCTCCTCCCGATCAGCGGCCTGTTGCTGCAACTCCTGAATGGCCGCCCCGTGGGCTGTCTGGGTCTCAAGCAGCTTGCTGGTAGTCGCATTCAGGGAGTCCAGCAACTCAGCCTTCATCTCTGCAAAACAGCGCAGAAGAGCAGCTTGCTGCTCCTGCGCCCACTTCCACTAATCCTTGGGTGCTCCACCGGCTGCCATTTTGTCCTCCTTCCCCCGCTTTTTCTGGGGAGCTGCTGCAGCCTTTTTCTTTGCCCCACTCTGGGTGCGCACCATAAATTTCGGGGAATGTTCCTCCAAACACCTTCCCCCACCGGGAATCGTCGAAACAGCGCCGTTTGGGGCCCGAAAACAGGCCCGAAAGTCCTTTGATAGTGGGAGCTGCCGAACGTGCGGCTTAGCTCCGCATCACCGCAACCGGAAGTTCCTGTCGCGTCATTCTCGGCGCACGATCTAAGCGAATGGGAACAGAGTCCTGTAATGAACACGTTTAGCTGGGTGTTTGCCGGCACTCACCATGCCGAGAAACACCATGCTATCTACTGGGATTCTGGTTATATTCAACGCCTCAGCGGGGAACTCCCCGTCAAGGCTGCACTTAGTCCCGTCTCCTGTACTGAGGAGCTCTGCTCGTCAGAACTCCTCCATGCAGGAGATCTCTCGACCCACCCCCTCCAGAAGCCCCAACAAGATGGTCCATAACACCTCGCCCCTGTGCTGGCTAACCGTGAGCTCAATCTCTGGCATGGGAAAAATGCCAGCCTGGCACCCTGGCAGTGGGCACCTTGCTGGTACCTAGGTAGCAATTCCAGGATGCCATGATGGCATTGTCAGTGTGGCCAAGTGGCAATAGCAGTGCCAGGCTGCCACCTTATCCAGAGGGCAAGCACATGGGGGCCTCCTATCCCCTAGGAGACCCCAATAAGTGCTGTTGCATCTAGTCCCCATTTGTGGGGACCAACACTGACCGGTGCTTGTCCAAGATCTCCGAGGTGAGGAGGTTAGATCTCATAGCTCAGGTAGATCATGGGAGAGCATATTGGAGTGAGACTAGCTGTCTCTCTCTGATATGTAGGTTTGCGAAATAGTGATCACGCCCACAATGGGCCAGATTCAGATCACGACGTCTTGCGAGATCGCATTAGATCTCGCGAGGCGTGGTTTTCCGGGTCGATCCCGGAAGAGGGATCCCGACAGTGTGTACAAAATATTTTTAGACGAGTATGTGGATAAACCAACTAGAGAACACGCTGTATTGGATTTGGTATTATGTAGTAAGAAGGGGTTAATTCATAATCTTGTGTGGGGTTCTTTGTGGAATAATGACCATTACATATTCTTCATTGGGATCGGAAGTGAAGAAGTTTGATCTGAAACAAGAGTTCTAAATCTAAACAAAAGGAAATTATTAATGAATGAGGCATGAATTGGCCAAGACAGATTGGGGAATTTTATTAAAAGGCATGACAGTGGATAGGCAATGTCTAATATTACAGGGCAGAAGGAGGCCATTAGGCCTATCGAGTCTGCACCGGCTCTTTGAAAGAGCACCCTACCCAAGCCCACACCGTCACCCTATCCCCATAACCCAGTAACCCTACCCAACACTAAGGGCAATTTTGGCAGACAAAAGGAAGATGTTCAAAACCCAAAGAACATCGCTGTGAAGAAGGGGGCGAGTAAAGGTTCGCCGTCGAGTAGAAGGGTCAGCTCGGCAACTGGACGGACTGGGTCGCTGGGTGGGACCCCACTGTTCGCGGCAGAAAAGATGACCGAGGTGATGGCTTTGGAGATTGAAAAACAGTTCACAACGCGCATGGAGGTGATGAGGAAGGAGATGATGGTGGCATTGAAGGTGCCGGGGGAGGAGGCAATTGCCCCGATGAAGGCGGCGGTGTTGAGGTCATCGGCCTAGGTGCGGGAGCAGGATGAGAAACTGAACGGGATGGAGGAGACCTTGTCGCAACACAGTGATCAGCTTACCTTGGTGGGGGAGGAGCTTCAGAGGGTGGTGGAGGCCAACAAGGTTTTGCAAGCTAAAGTGGAAGACCTGGAAAACGGAGCTAAACGGCAAAATCTGAGGATCGTGGGCCTTCCTGATGGGGCCTGATGGAGCTGTTGGGGGAGACGGAAGATCCCTCCCGGCACGGACTGGATCGGGCTCATAGGGCATGGAGGCCTAAACCAAAGGCGAATAAGCTGCCGAGAGCTGTGATTATTTGTTTCCGTAGGTGCCGTGTGAAGGAGAAGGTCCATGGTTGGCCAAAGCAGAAGCAGGTGGTGCAGTAGGCTGGAGCATGCTTACGTATATACCAGGACTTTACTGTGGAGTTGGCGAGGAGGCGGGTGGCCTTCGGCTGAGTGAAGACGGCACTGTATAACAGCAGTGTGCGGTTCGGCGTAGTGTACCCAGCTAAGTTGTACCCAGCTAAGTTGAGGGTGACCTACAACTCCAGAGACTTATTTCGAGATGGTGGAAGCAGCAGAAGCGCTTATGAAGGCAGAAGGACTGAGGCAGAAGTGAGAAATGGGACTGAGGATTGATCTTGGACTGAAAGTAGGGGGAGTGGAAGATTGTATGTAGCTCCATTTTAAAAAAATCTCATGTCAGTGTATGTGCTAAATGAGTTGAAGTTGCCTATGTGGGCAAGGAAGGAGTGAGATTTTCTTTTGCAATTATAGCTCTTTGGGGTTTTTGTGATTACACTGGGGTTGTGTGTTGAAGGGGATTTATTTGTTTTCCTGGGACCAGGCGGGAGAAGTGGGTTGGAGGGGAGTGGGGCCTGGGCAGGGGCCTCCACACTGGGTAGCTCAAGCTGGCCAGTGAACGGGAATGTGGTAGGGCTGCGGTCTTCGGAGCCTGGTAAAACAGGTTTCGATGGGCATAGGAAGTGTGAAAAGTGGGGGAAGGGGACACATACTGGGTGAAGTGTTTTCGAGAGGAAGTGGATGGGGGATTCTGGGAGGGGGTGGGAGGGGTTCGATGGTAACAATTGGATGGGACGGGCTAAGCTCAGTGGACAGGCCAAAGAGTTATGATGATGGTGGATAGGAGGGGCGGTGTGTGTGTGTGTGTGTGTGTGTGTGTGTGTGTGAAGGACCCCCGGTTAATACAGTTACGTGGAATGTGAGGGGTTTGTTGGAGGGAGGGTTTCGGTGTCATCTCGGGGGTAGTGCTCATGAACTTGGAACCAGGGCCCCATGAAGCCATTTTCAGGGGATCGGACCGGCTCGGGCGGCAGGCGGGTGAGGGGGCAGATGTTTTGTCCGGAGGTGGGTCCTCTTGGGCTGGAGGTCAGCTTCTCTACCCTGTGCCTTGGCTTGGCGGGGGGGACCTAATTATTTTTCTTTGACTCTCGGGAAGGTGAGATCTCAGCTGAAGGGGATGAAGGAAGGGTTTCACAATTCACGGGGACTGTTTATTATGCACTTCTGAGAACTGGTTGACATTGATCATTAGCGGGTTCGGGGGAAGGGGGGTGGTCGGCGATATTGTTGTGTTTTGTTACACTGTTTACTGATTGATTATTAATTTGTTTTTGACCTGGAATGTATGGGTGGATGTTTGGGTCAGTATATTGAGCGGGGTGCGGTTTGTGTGTGGGGAATTGTTATTGTATTTGTTTTTGTTTCTTTTTTCTTTGGTTGTTTAATGATGTAAATCTTGAAAATGAGGAGAATAAAAAGATTTTATGAAAAAAGTTCCAAAAAAAAGGGCTGGCCCTTTAATTTGTTGATTTGATCTTTTGTTACTTTGCACCCGTTACTTGTTAATTTGTTTTAAATCAAAATACAATTCAGAGGAAACACTCTGGCCTGACTGCCTTCCCCCTCTCTGCGGTTATTGAAGTGGCCAGATGGCATAGAAACATAGAACAGTGGAGCAGGAGTAGGCCAATCTCCCTCCGAGCCTGCTCCGCTGTTCAACATGATCATGGCTGATCCTCTTTCTCAACACCATACTCCAGCGCTCTGCCCATACCCTGTGACCCTTTTAGTGTCTAGAAATCTATCTATTTCCTCTTAAATATGTTCAGTAAATTGGCTCCGCAGTCTTCTGTGGCAAAGAATCCAAAGGTTCATCAGCCTTTGAGTAAAGACATTTCTCCTCATCTCGGTCCTAAATGGCCTGTCCTGTTTCCGGAGACTGTGTCCCCTTATTCTAGACCCTCCAATCAGTGGAAACAGCTTCCCTGCATCCAACCATTTTTGAGTAAACCAAATGAACAAAATTAAATAAACTGAGGGACAAATGAAAAGGGGAAGCCCCATAAAGGGATACTGCCTTAAACAAAAACAAATTTCAAATGAAACTTTAAAAAAATTAATTTAAGGGTACCCAATTAATTCTTTTTCCCAATTAAGGGGCAATATTAGCGTGGCCAATCCATCTAACCTGCGCATCTTTGGGTTGTGGGGGTGAAACCCACGCAGACACGGGGTGAATGTGCAAACTCCACTCGGACAGTGACCCAGAGCTGAGATTTGAACCTGGGTCCTCAGCGCTGCAATCCCAGTGCTAACCACTGCATCACATGCCGCCCCTATTTCAAATGAAACTTGAGATGCAATTCAATAAATGCGTTGATCCCGGCGTGGACCTTATTGCACAAGGCCAATAGCGGGAAAGGCCAAAATCGAGATTCACACTGGGCATGAACCAGTTTGCAGTTCAACCTGCCCAGTCCCGATGACGAGTTCTGGATCTCACTCCAAAATGGCGAGCATATCATTAACTCCCATTGGCATTCATTTGAATCTCATTAGTGAGATTTAAGTTGAATGCAGCGGACTCCCGGAAATTCCCCGATTTGCCAGCGAGATCACGCAGACATTGTTTAATACTCCTTTTTACAAACATGAAGCTGGCGCAATGGCTGCTGAGGGGAAGTGAGGCGAGTAATCATTTCCAATGCTTAAACCGTTTATTTTGTAGTGATATATTGCACTCCCCCATCATTGAGGAGGGGATATTTGTGGAGCTGCCTCCTCCAGTGAGTTGTTTTAGCTGTCCACCACCATTCACAGCTGGATGTGGAAGGAATACAGAGCTTCGATTTGGTCCATGAGTATGGGATCGCTTAACTCTGACTATAGGGTGCTCGCTTCGGCGCACATATACTAAAATTGGAACGATACAGAGAAGATTAGCATGGCCCCTGCACAAGGATGACACGCAAATTTGTGAAGCGTTCCATATTTTACACTTTCCAAACATTTCACCTTGTCAAAAAAAGACTCTGTCTATGGCATGCGGTCTCTCCTGTTTGTTATGCAAGTAGTCCTATGGTGTAACTTTATCAAGTTGACCCCTGACTTTTAGGTATGCCTGGTGCTGCTCCTGGCATGCCATTCTGCACTTTTAATTGAACCAGGATTGATTTACTGGCTTGCTAGTAATCACAGGGTAAAGAAAATGTTGCACCATGAGTTTGCAGATTGTGGTCGAATAGAACTCATCTGCTTCTGGTGGCCAACAGCACCTCCTGAATGTCCTGTTTTGAGCTATTGGATCAGTTTGAAATCTATTGCACCTAACACAATGGTAGTGCCACACAACATGATAGAGAATATCTAATTGTGAAGGTGGAGCTTCGTCTACACTTTGCGGTGGGTACTCCTATCAATGTTGTCATGGACAGATGCATCTTTGACAGGTAGATTGGTGAGGATTAAGTAAAGTAGCTTTTTCTGACTTCTTGATTACCTTGCCTTCTGCTGCAGACCCAAGTGGCAAGTCAAAATCACAGACAAGTTCTTGTATGGTGCTGCATACCAGGTGTGGAAAGCCTGCTCAACAGAGCTCAATGTCACTGAGTAGCCACGTGGTTCACATGGACGATTCCTGTATGCATGTCAGCTGAGCACCAGAACCACACCATAAGGTGGCCCAAACTTCGATATAAGAGCATTGTTAAAGGTAATCTCAGAGCCTGTAAATTGGGACAAACCTGGACAGATCCAAATGGAGGAGCCTCTGTCTATTATGGTCAGGGACCAGATCCCAATTTATATTAGGAAACCAGACGAGACCCCCCAAAAAGTTTCAATTTGTAAAACTGTAAGAAAAGGATACTTCTCCCAGGAGTGATTCCACTGACAAATATGAATCTTTTATATTAAAACAAATTTTATTATTAACACAGCATCAACCATATTAACATCACAGAAAAATAGCTCTACAATGAACAGTTAAACAATTCTTAAAATAAAAGGAAACAGTTTTCACTTATACCGTCTCTATCTCCAATTAAACAAAGCCCTTTACAGGTCAAACACAGGGATACTTGTATTACTGTGTAGCAACTTCCTTTCAGAAAAGTAGAGAGGGACTCTTTGAGATACATCCTGGAAGTTCTGCTGTCCTTGTCAGACAAAAAAAAATCTTACAGCCGAAACCGCTTGCTTCAGACCTGGCTCCTCCCATTAATTACGTCACTGCTATCCCACGCCGATCCCATCACCTGCTTACCTAAGTTTAAACATAGGGCCGGATTCTCCAAACTCCACACGGACAGTGACCCAGAGCCGGGATCAAACCTGGGACCTCGGCGCCATGAGGTAGCAGTGCTATCCATTGCGCCACCGTGCTGCCCTGAACCATCCCAATAGTAGCATGTAATGCAGAGGTTGTTGAAAAGGAGGAACTTCAAACAATCGCCGTCACTAGGGAAAAAACATTGAGCAAACTATTGGGATTAAAGACAGACTGGTCCCCAGTGCTTGATGGCCTACATCCTTGAGTCTTAAAGGAAGTGGCTGCAGAGATGGTAGAGGCATTGGTTATAATATTCCAAAATTTGGGCGGCACGGTGGCTCAGTGGTTAGCACTGCAGCCTTATGGTGCTGAGGACTCGGGTTCGAATCCCGGCCCTGAGTCACTGTCCGTGTGGAGTTTGCACATTCTCCCCGTGTCTGCGTGGGTTTCATCCCCACAACCCAAAGGTGTGCCGGGTAGGTGGATTGGCCACACTAAATTGCTCCTTAATTGGAAAAAATTAATTGGGTCTAAATTTATAAACGAAACAATATTCCAAAATTCTATGGATTCTGAAAAGGTTCCAGTGAATTGGGTTCCAGAAAATTGGGTTCCAGAAAATCTAGTGTATCTCGACTTCCAGAAGGCATTTGATAAAGTGCTGCACACAAATTAAGATCCCATGGGGTTGGGGGTAATATATTAGCTTGGATAGAGGAATGGCTAACTTACAGAATGTGGAGATGCCGGCGTTGGACTGGGGTGAGCACAGTAAGAAGTCTTACAACACCAGGTTAAAGTCCAACAGGTTTGTTACAAACACTAGCTTTCGGAGCACTGCTCCTTCCTCAGGTGAATGAAGAGGTATGTTCCAGAAACATTTATATATAGACAAAGTCAAAGATGCCAGACAATGCTTTGAATGCAAGCATTTGCAGATAATTGAATCTTTACAGATCCAGAGATAGGGGTAACCCCAGGTTAAAGAGGTGTGAATTGTCTCAAGCCAGGACAGTTGGTAGGATTTCGCAAGCCCAGGCCAGATGGTGGGGGATGAATGTAATGCAACATGAATCCCAGGTCCCGTTTGAGGCCGCATTCATGTGTGCGGAACTTGGCTATACGTTTCTGCTCAGTGATTCTGCGTTGTCGCGCATCCTGAAGGCCGCCTTGGAGAACGCTTACCCAGAGATCAGAGGCTGAATGCCCTTGGCTGCTGAAGTGTTCCCCGACTGGAAGGGAACATTCCTGCCTGGTGATTGTCGAGCAATGTCCGTTCATTCGTTGTCACAGCGTCTGTATGATCTCGCCAATGTACCACGCTTCAGGACATCCTTTCCTGCAGCGTATGAGGTAGACAACGTTGGCTGAGTCGCACGAGTATGTAACACGTACCTGGAGGGTGTTGTTCTCACGTGTAATGGTGGTGCCCGTGTCGATGATCTGGCATGTCTTGCAGAGATTGCCATGGTAGGGTTGTGTGGTGTTGTGGTCGCTGTTCTGAAGGCTGGGTAGTTTGCTGCAAACAATGGTTTGTTTGAGGTTGCACGGTTGTTTGAAGGCAAATAGTGGGGGTGTGGGGATGACCTTGGCTAGATGTTCATCTTCATCGATGATGTGTTGAAGGCTGCGAAGAAGATGTCGTAGTTTCTCCGTTCCGGGAAAGTACTGGACAACGAAGGGTACTCAGTCGCTCGTGTCCCGTGTTTGTCTTCCGAGGAGGTCGGTGCCGGTTTTTGCTGTGGCGCGTTGGAACTGTCGATCGATGAGTCCAGTGCCATATCCCGTTTGTACAAGGGCATCTTTCAGCGTCTGTAGATGTCTGTTACGCTCCTCCTCGTCTGAGCAGATCCTGTGTATACGGAGGGCTTGTCCATAGGGGATGGCTTCTTTAATGTGTTTAGGGTGGAAGTGGAGAAGTGGAGCATCGTGAGGCTATCCGTGGGCTTGCGGTAAAGCAAAGTGCTGAGGTGACCGTCCTTGATGGAGATGAATGTGTCCAAGAATGCAACTGATTTTGGAGAGTAGTCCATGGTGAGTCTGATGGTGGGACGGAACTTATTGATGTCATAGTGTAGTCGTTTCTGTGATTCTTCGCCGTGGGTCCAAAGGAAAAAAATGTCATCGATGTATCTGGTGTATAACGTCGGTTGAAGGTCCTGTGCGGTGAGGAGGTCTTGTTCTTGTGCATGAAGATGTCGGCATATTGAGGTGCGAATTTGGTCCCCATGGCTGTTCCGTGCGTCTGGATGAAGAACTTGTTGTCGAAGGTGAAGACGTTGTGATCCAGAATGAAGCGGATGTGTTGCAGAATTACGTCTGGAGATTGCCAGTTGTCGGTGTTGAGCACTGAGGTTGTTGCAGCAATGCCGTCGTCATGGGGGATACTGGTGTAGAGTGCCGAGACGTCCATTGTGACGAGGATTGTTCCTGGTTCAACTGGTCCATGAGTGCTGAGTTTCTGTAGGAAGTCTGTCGTGTCGCGACAGAAGCTGGGCGTACCTTGTACGATGGGTTTCAAGATGCCCTCGATGTAGCCAGAGAGGTTCTCACACAGGGTCCCATTGCCTTAAATGATAGGATGGCCTGGTGTGTTGGCCTTGTGTATTTTCAGGAGGCAGTAGAGATCTCCAATGCGGGGAGTACATGGGATGAGAGCACGTAGGGTGCTCTGAAGGTCTGGACCCAAGGACTTGATCAGTCTGTTGAGTTGGCGGATGTGTTCTTTGGGCGGATCTGCGGGTAACTGTCTGTAGTGTTCCTGGTTGTTGAGTTGTCGGTATACTTCTTTGCAGTAGTCCGTCAGTATGACGGTGGCCCCTCCTTTGTCTGCTGGTTTGATGACGATGTTGCGGTTGGTCTTGAGAGTGCGGATGGCGTTGCGTTGTGCTTGGGTGACATTTGGGGCTGTCTTGTGAATGCGACTGATGAATCTGGCATTGACACGACGCCTGACGGCTTGAGCATACATGTCGAGTCTAGGGCATGGCCTTCCGGAAGGGTCCAATTCGACTCTTTCCTCTTTGGTTGCCGCACCACAGATCTCTCGGTCTGCTGTTCCGGTTCATTGGTAGTCTTGGGTTCGCTGTCCACCTCTAGGGGTCTGTGGAAGAATTCCTGGAGCCTCATTCGCCTGATGAATTCCTCCGTGTCTGCCGTGAGACTGATGGGATCCATTTTGGTGGTGGTGCAGAAATTGAGCCCTCTGCTGAGGACTTCGATTTTGTCTGGTTGAAGGGTGTAGTCCAACAAGTTGACAATAGATTTCCCTGTATTGTTTTCTACTGTGGTACCGGAGGAGGCTTGGTTGCTTTTGGTGGTGATGCCGAGTTTCTCAAGCTTCGTGTTCTTGGTGTGCAGATAGGTGGCATAGTATCGTTGTCTTATCTGTTTGGCGGTGTTCTGCAGCTAGTCTGCTGCATCCTTTGCGCAAGTTGAGAATATGGCCTCTACCTTGGTTTCCAGATTGCGTCGTCTGCTGTAGAGCTGGCGTATGAGGTGTTTGAGGAGTGTGAGAGAGGTGCGACAGCAGAGTCTCTCAGCGTAGTCTGTGTTGTAGGTCGACTTGAGGGGGTTTGTGATCTGTAGCTCTTTCGGGATCTTGTCTGCTTTCTTGCATCTTTGTAGAAACTTAATGTCAGTGTCTATATGTGCTATCTTCCTGGAGATCCTCGCCACATTAAGCCGGCAGTTTGCGGTGTCGATGGTAGCCACGATGTGGAGATGCCGGCGTTGGACTGGGGTGAGCACAGTAAGAAGTCTTACAACGCCAGGTTAAAGTCCAATAGGTTTGTTACAAACACAAGCTTTCGGAGCACTGCTCCTTCCTCAGGTGAATGAAGAGGTATGTTCCAGAAACATATATATAGACAAATTCAAAGATGCCAGACAATGCTTACAATGCGAGCATTTGCTGGTAATCAAGTCTTTACAGATCCAGAGATAGGAGTAAACCCAAGGTTAAAGAGGTGTGAATTGTCTCAAGCCAGGACAGTTGGTAGGATTTTGCAAGCCCAGGCCAAATGGTGGGGGATGAATGTAATGCGACATGAATCCCAGGTCCCGGTTGAGGCCGCACTCATGGTACCTAACTTACAGAAAGTAGAGCGTGGCGCTAAATAGAGAGATGAAGGCAGGGTGGCACAGGGCCAGCGGACCCGCGTTCAATTCTGGCCTTGGGTGATTGTCTTTGTGGAGTTAGCACAATATCCCTGTGTCTGTGTGGGTTTCCTCGCAGAGCTCTGGTTTCCTCCCACAGACCAAAGATGTGCATGTTAGGTGGATTGGCCACGCTAAATTGCCTCTTAATGTCTTAAAGATGGTTAAGTTAAGGGGTTATTGGGATAGGGCGGCGGAATGGGCATGGGTGGAGTGCTCTTTCAGAAGGTCGGTGCAGATCCAATGGGCCGCATGGCCTCCTTTCGTACTCGGGATTTTATGAAATGGGTGTTTTCCTGGTTGGCAAACTGTAATTAATAGTTGGTGTGCTACAGGATTAGGTCCTCGGGTCCTAACTTTCTGGGGCTGGTTTAGCACAGTGGGCTAAATATCTGGCTTGTGATGCAGAACAAGGCAGCAGCGCGGGTTCAATTCCCGTACTGGCCTCCCCGAACAGGCGGCGGAATGTGGCAACTAGGGGCTTTTCACAGTAACTTCATTGAAGCATTGTGATAATAAGTGATTATTATTATTAACTATTTATAATCTATATTAATGACTTGGATGCAGGGATAGAATGTACAATAGCTAAATTTGCAGATGATGTTAAAATAGGTGGGAAAGTAAGATGTAATGAGGAAATGAAAAATTTACAAATGGATATGGATAGGTTAGGTGAGTTAGGCAGATGGAATTTATCATTGATAACTGTGAGGTTATCCATTTTGGTCAAAAGAATAAAAAGGCAACTTATTGTCTGAATGGAGGGAAACTTCAAAAGAGGGATCTGGGTGTCCTTGAGAGTTTGGCTCAAGTTAGAATCAGAGCTTAATGGGAAATGGAATGAGAGTTTGGTCAAGTTAAAAATCAGAGCTTGATGGGAAATGGAATGTCAAGTTTGTATGCCAGCTTTGTGAAATGAATTGTTCTTGTGAGAAGGCGTTATCACGACCTTGACTGTCTGTGAGAATCTGTGGTGGGAACGAAACACAGCCGGGGGAAGAGTCACTCCTCAGGACTTTTGATAAAGAATTGCTATGCTATGAAACTAACTGTATTACTAATGATGGGAAGAAAATAATTACATAAAGGAGGGGCGTAATGGGCTAATTGTATGACTAATGATTGAAGGCTTGATGGATTTTGTAAGAATATATAGTCAACTGTAACTTAGAAAAATTTGCTTTTTCACTTGCTGTAACTCAGTTACACTTGTGCTACAGCCCCACGGTAAATAAACGGCTCTTTTAAGTTATCTGGTGTTTGACTGCTGATTACCTCTGGACTGCAAAGATTTAGTATTATCATTTGGTGGAGAATGCGGGCATCTCTAGTGCGTCGACAGAAGCAGACGGTGTAAGCAGCAGATCGCCTCCGGATGCATAGGGGAAAATAGGGCCCCCAATTGTGAGTATTTTTTCACTTTGCTTTTTCCCCTTCACTGTCCCGGTCGCGAGCCTGTCCTACTGCCTGCTGCTGGAGACGTCCCCACGAGATTCAGGTCAGTCTGGCGAACCCCAGAAACTTAAAAAAGCTACGGGTTTGAGTCCCTGAGGATCAATTCCTCTAAAAGCTACGGGTTTGAGTCCCTGAGGATCAATTCCTCTAAAAGCTACGGGTTTGAGTCCCTGAGGATCAATTCCTCTAAAAGCTACGGGTTTGAGTCCCTGAGGATCGGTGAGTTAGGCAGATGGAATTTATCATCGATAACTGTGAAGTTATCCATTTTGGTCAAAAGAATAAAAAGGCAACTTATTGTCTGAATGGAGGGAAACTTCAAAAGAGGGATCTGGGTGTCCTCGTGCATGAATTGCAGACAGTTAGTATGCAGGTGCAGCAGGTAATAAGCAAGGCAAATGGGATGTTGACATTAATTGCAAGTATAAAAGCAGGATAGAGCCATTGCAATTGCAATCGGTGAGACCGTGGGCTGGATTCTCCGCACCCCGATGCCAAAATCACGGCCAGTGCCAGTGCTGAGAATCCAGTCTCCCACATGGAATTGGGACTAATTCTCTGGGCCCCGAAAAACAGCGTACTCAGAGTACGCCGCACCGCTTGTCACCTACCTGCAGCCATTGCTTGAGGCGCGCCCCGCCATTCTCCACTCCTGACTGGCTGAAGACCCGACAGTGTGGATCTAACATTGTCCTGCTGGTCGGGATACTAGCGTGGTGGCTGCGGACTCAGTCCGCAGCCGCATGTTCGGGGTGGGGGGGCGATCGGAGGGCGGGGCGGGGGCCTTATACAGCACCGCGCTAATTTTGGAAGGGCGGTACGGGTCGGGCGCGCGGATGATCGGGGGCATTATTTGGAGCGTCCAGCTCCGTGGTCTGAGTCTGCCATGAAGCATGGCGCAGCCGCTGGAGGCCGGGATAGAATGTACAATGGCCAGATTTGCAGATGACAAATTTGCAATGCGCGGCCTCTGACCCGGAAGTGCGGGGGGCCTGTTTCTACAGCAAAAGCTGCGAGCTTCCCGATGGTTCACTGCTAGCCCACTATAGGGCTATGAATATGTGGCCCTTTCACGCTAGTTCCAAAAATGGAGAATCCAGCCCCACATCTGGAGTAATTACTTTACTCAAAGGATCATAAATCTGTGGTTTCTGTACCCAGAGAACAGGGGACTGCTGAAACACTATAAACAGATTTGAGGAGGAGATAGATATGTTTTTAATTAGTAGTGGGATGAAGGGTTATGGGGAGCAGGCAGGAAGGTGGAGATGAGATCAGCCATGATCGTATTGAATGATGTAGAAGGCTTGAGGGGCTGAATTGCCTACTCCTGCTCCGAATTCTTATGTTCCTCTGTTTGATTGTGATCTGACACTTTCCTGTGCTCCCTTCAATAATCCTTGATTCCCTTATTTATCAAAAATCTTTGTAACTCAGTCTTGAATAAATTGTGACCGAACCTCCACTGCTTTCTAGGGAAGAGAATTCTAGTGACCTGTTGAGAGAAAGAAATTCTCCTCATCTCTATCTTATAGGGAGACCTCTTATTCTTAAACTGTCTCCCTTATTCTAGACTCCACTGCAAAAAGAAACATCCTCCTGATGTCCACCCTTATGATTAGACTAAACTCCAATGGGAATAGTCCACCATATTCGGATTTTGTTTATTGGATTTTGTTTATTCTCACGTGTACCAAGGTACAGTGAAAAGTATTTTTCTGCGAGCAGCTCAACAGATCATTAAGTACATGAAAAGAAAAGGAAATAAAAGAAAATACATAATAGGGCAACACAAGGGCAACATATTCAACTCTCTTTGTGATATCTTTCCTTCATCCCAGGAATGAGTCATGTGAATCTTTTCTGAAATGCTTCTAATGCAATTGTGTCCTTTTTAAAATAAGGAGACCTAAACTGTACATAGTAATTCACATGTAATCTCACCAAGGCCCTGTACAGCTGCAATAAAACGTCCCTATTTCTATATTCCATTCCCGTTGCGATAAATGCCAACATTCCATTTGCTTTCCTTTTTTTTAAAATTTAGATTACCCAATTATTTTTTCCAATTAAGTGGCAATTTACCGTGGCCAATCCACCTACTCTGCACATTTTTGGGTTGTGGGGGCGAAACCCACGCAGGCACGGGGAGAATGTGCAAACTCCACACGGACAGCCATTTGCTTTCCTAATCACTTGCTGTACCTGTACACTAATCTTTTGTGATTCATGTACCAAGACACCCATAGAATCATAGAAGTTAGAGTACAGAAGGAGGCCATTCGGCCCATTGAGTCTGCACCGGCTCTTGGAAAGAGCACCCTACCCAAGACCAAACCTCCACCCTATCCCCATAGCCCAGTAACCCCACCCAACACTGAGGGCAATTTTGGACACTAAGGGCAATTTAGCATGGCTAATCCACCTACCTTGCACATCTTTGGACTGTGGGAGGAAACCAGAACACCCGGAGGAAATCCACGCACACACGGGGAGAATGTGCAGACTCCGCACAGACAGTGACCCAAGCTGGGAATCAAACCTGGGACCCTGGAGCTGTGAAGCAATTGTGCTAACCACTATGCTACCGTGCTGCCCAGCCAGATCCCTCTGTGCCACTGAGTTCTACAATCTTTCCATTTAAATAGCATGCTGATTTTCATTAGATTCCATCTGCCAATTTTTTGCTGAATCACACTTAATCTATCAATATCCATTGTGGACTCTTTACCTCCTCTTGACTTCTTGCTTTCCAACTTTCTGGAACAATACACTTCCTGTCCTCAGGGAGCAAGCTGTACTGGATCTAGTCCTAGGAAATGAAGCAGGGCAGGTGGAGAACACCAGAGTGGGGGAGCTGTTGGGAAGTAGCAATCATAAATGTAATATGATTCAATATTAAGTTGGAAAAGGATAAAAGCCAGTCACGGATTAAGATCCCACAGCAAATTTTAGGGGCCTAAAAGCTGAACTGGAGCAGGTTGATTATAAACGCACTTTGGTGCATAAAACAATGGATGATAAATGGGAGACTTTCAGAGGAGAGATGGATCGGGTGCAAGCTAGATGCGTACCCATGAGAAATATATACGGGGTATCCGAAGATGGAGTATCCAGTATGATTAAGGATATTGATGATAAAATAAGGAAGAAAAAATGGGCTATGTGATGCATGCTGGAATAATAATAGCAACATAAATCAGGAAGAGCATCTCAAATGCAGAAGAGAGGCTGAGGCTGGAATAAGGAAGGCTATTTGGGCAGCACAGTAGCACAAGTGGCTAGCACTGTGGCTTCACAGTGCCAGGCTCCCAGGTTCGATTCCCCGCTGGGTCACTGACTGTGTGCAGTCTGCACGTTCTCCCCGTTTCTGCGTGGGTTTCCTCCAGGTGCTCCGGTTTCCTCCCACAGTCCAAAGATGTGCTGGTTAGGTGGATTGGCCATGCTAAATTGCCCTTTATGTCTAAAAAGGTTAGGAGGGGTTTTTGGGTTACGGGGATAGGGTGGAAGTGAAAGCTTAAGTGGGTCGGTGCAGACTCGATGGGCTGAATGGTCTCCTTCTGCATTGTATGTTCTATGCTCTATGTTATGAGGAAGCATGAGGAAAGGATGGTAGGCTGTGCTAAAACAAATAGCAAAATGGTTTTCAAACATGATTGCATCTTTGACTTTGTCTGTATAAATGTTTCTGGAACCCACCTTTTCATTCACCTGAGGAAGGAGCAGTGCTCCGAAAGCTAGTGATTCGAAACAAACCTGTTGGACTTTAACCTGGTGTTGTAAGACTTCTTACTGTTTTTCAAATGTATTAATGTTAAAAGATTAGTGAAAGATAGAATGGGGCCCAAAATGGCCAAGTGGGGTCAAGTGCTCACTAAAGCAGTACAGCAGTAGTACAGTATAGCAGTAGTACTAAATTAGTATTTTGTTTCAGTCTTTACCAAATTTGAAGATGGTTACAAAATGTCCCAGTTGAAAATGTGTGTGTTGAGCAACTGAGCATAAAATGATAGATAAAGAAAAGGTGCTAAGAAGGCTGGCAGCACTCCAGGCAGAGAAGTCTTCAGGCCCGGATGGGATGCATCCTAGATTGCTGGGAGACGTAAGGAAGCATATTGCGGAGCTGTTGACAGAAATTTCCCAGGCCTCTCTGAACACAGGATTAGTCCCGGGGGACGGGAGGATTGCAAATATAATGCTGTTGTTTAAGGGGCAAAGGGTGACCAGGAAACTACAGACCTGTCAGCTTGACATCACTGAGAGAAAAGAAGTTAATACTAGATGGTCAACATGGTTTTGTCAAGGGAAGGTCATGTCTGACAAATTTAATTGAGTTCTTTGATGAGGTGACACAGACAATGTATGAGGGTAGTGTCGTGGATGTATATTTGGACTTTCAGAAAGCATTTGAAACGGTGCCACATTTCAGGTTGGTTAGCAAACTAAAAATGTTTGGGATTAATGGTCCTTGGCAGCATGGATTAGAAATTGGTTTAGAGATAGGGAACAGAGGGTAGGTATGGATGGGCATTTCTCAGACTGGAGAAGAGTTGAAAGTGATGTTGCCCAGGGCTCAATGTTAGGACCCTTGCTTTTTCGGATTTATGTAAATGTTTTAGAAGTGGGTGTTGAAGGCAAAATCTCTAAATTTGCAGATGATACCAAGTTAGGGAGAATAGAGAATTGTGAGGATGAGGCTGATTAACTTTACAGGGACATTGACAAATTGGCCAAATGGGAAGACACCTGATAGATGAACTTCAATGCAGTGAATGTGAGGTAATGCATTCTGTAGAAGAAACATGGGGAGACAGTATAGGCTCAATGGTACAACTTTGAGGGGAGTACAGGAGCAAACGAACCTGGGATTAAAGTGCCTAATTCTCTGAAGGTGGCCAGGCAAGTTGAAACAGTTGTTAAGAAGGCTCATAGGATCCTTGGGTTTATAAATAGAGACATAGAGTATAAAAGCATTGGTCAGACCACATTTGGAGTAATGTGTACAGTTCTGGGCACCTTATTTATGGAAGGATGTTAAAGCCCTGGAGAGATTGCAGAGGAGATTTACCAGAATGGTACCAGGTATGAGGAATTTTAGATACAATGAAAGATTGGAGAAATTAGGCTTGTTCTGCTTGGAGCAGAGAAGATTCAGAGGTGACCTTATTGAGGTGTTCAAAATTCTGAACAATTTTGACAGAGTAAAGAAAGATATTCTGTTTCCAGTATTGGTATGTCAGTGACTAGGGGTTACAATTTCAACATGGTTAATAAGAGAGCTGGGAGTGAGATGAGGAGAAACTTCTTTACTCAGAGAGTTGGTGGGATTTGGAATGCGCTGCCTGGGGGAGGGGTGGAGGTGGATTCAATAGCAGGTTTCAAGAGAGAGCTGGATACATATCTGAAAATGATTAATTTAGAGAGCAATGGAGATAGAGCTGGAGAATGGTACTAGCTGGGTAGCCCTTTTGCTAGTGTGGACACAATGGGCTGAATGGCCTCCTTCTGTACTGCAAATAAGAAAAAGAAATCTTGGTATCATTGGTGAATATAGCTTGCATACATTCTGTCCTTTCACCCAAGTCTTTGATATAGATTATAAATAGTTGAGGCCTCAGCACTGATCCTTTTGGCACTCCACTAGTTACAGTTTACCAACCAAAAAAGACCCATTTATCCCTTACCTTTGTTGCCTGTTAGCTAACCAATCCTCTATCAATGCCAATATGTTCTCCCTACACGTGGGTTTGATTCCCGACTTGGGTCACTGTCTGTGCGGAGTCTGCACGCTCTCCCCGTGACTACGTGGGTTTCCTCCGGGTGCTCCGGTTTCCTGCCACAAGTCCTGACAGACATGCTTGTTAGGTGAATTGGACATTCTGAATTCTCCCTCAGTGTACCCGAACAGGCGCTGGAATGGCGATTCGGGGATTTTCACAGTAACTCATTGCAGTGTTAATGTAAGCCTACTTGTGACAATAAAGATTATTATTCTTATAAAAAGCTTTATGCAGCTGTGTGCTGTGGATTGTGACACACCACAAAGATCTCCTCCAGCACCCCGGAAGAAACCTGAGATATAAAATTTGAGGTGACAGTCATTGTGTACCCGAACAGGTGCTGGAGTGTGGCGACTAGGGATTTTCACAGTAACTTCATTACAGTGTATGTAAGCCTACTTGTGACATTAATAAAGATTATTATTATGAAGTCCCCTTTTGTATGGCACCTTTGATATGGCACTTAATCAAATGCCTTCTGGAAAACCAAATATATCACATCTATAGATTCCCCTTCATCCATTTTGCTTGCTGCTTCCTCGTGGTGGCACTGTGGCTCAGTGGTTAGCACCACTGCCTCACAATGTCAGGGACCCGGGTTCGGTTCCAGCCTTGGGTCACTGTCTGTGTGCAGTTTGTACGTTCTCCCCGTGTCTGTATGGGTTTCCTCCGGGTGCTCCCGTTTCCTCCCACAGTCCAAAGATGTGCAGGTTAGGTGGACTGGCCATGATAATTTTCCCCTTCGTGTCCAGGGATGTGCAGGTTCCGGGGATATTGGGATACGGCGGGGTGGTCATGGGTAGAGTGCTCATTCGAAGGGTCGGTGCAGACTCGATAGGCCAAAAGGCCGCCTCCTGCACTGTAGGCGTTCCATGATTCTATGATATTTGACAGTTCATGTGGATAAGACAGGGTAGGATAGGAGACTTTTTAATTGATGCAAGAAAGACATTTTGAGCATATTTCCCCTCTTTATTTGATCTATTCGAGAGTGATGAAATTTGACCGCTGGAAGAAGTGCCAGTAACATTATTTAGAAGCAGAAAAACTTAAGTTTCTTAGCTGGAACTAAAAAAGGCCTCCTGAAGCTGGAGCTTTTTGTAAAATTTGACGTTTGATGAGCAGCACAAATTTTAATCAGAAACTATGGTGTTCGAGAATTACAATTTACTAATATTTAACCCAGAAATCTTGTGTATATGCACTAGAATGGAAACTTATCAAAACATGTTACAGATTGTTGAGCAAAATCAAGAAGTTTAGTTAGATGACATGATTGTTGAATTGATTTTACTGGTACATTGAAAATGCTCAAAAGTTAAAATGCTCAATACCCGAAATATTTTTCTTTTGAACAAGAATAGATTCTTCAAAACAAAAAAATAAGAATTGGTTAAGAACAGTTTTGTAAATACCCCAGACTTGTTTGCAAAATAGGTTTATTAGATGTTAATCTCGGTTTTCAATCCGGCATTGCTTATCTGCAGCTGTTTCTCCCAGTTTATGCCTTCATTTTTCTTTCATAAAGGAATCAGCTGAATGAACTTGAAACTCTAAGATGGCAGAATGTCACTGATGTCTCGATAATTGATTCAAAAATATTTCTGAAGCAAGTCAAAAGTGAAATCCTATTTCCTAAATAGCTAGGGACCACACTCAAACTCAAGAATCTTGGAAACAAAGGGTGAGTATCCTTTGAATGTTTGATTTTTATAAAAATGCAACCTTTTATGAAGGATACAGTATATTTAAAGATTATGTGGACTTTTTGTTTCAGCTGGTTAATAAGATTGACATAATTTCAACACATGAATTGGTTTAAGATTAACTGTATTTTAAAAAGACTTATTTCAGTATAATAGTAATTTTGCATATTAATTGCCATATGGAGGCAATTCGGTTGTCCCATGCGTCACGTCCCAGGTGCACACGTCATGCCACCACTTTTGCAAGCCCGGGCCCCATGCCTTGCCCATCCTGGCCCTCCTCTGCATTCTCTTCGTCAGTTGAGGCCTGGTCCTCCTCCTCCTTCAGAATGTCGCCCCTCTACTGTGTGATGTTGTGGAGGGTGCAGCAGACCACTACAATGTGGGATATCCTACTCGGGCTATACTGGTGGGCTCCACCAAAGTGGGCCCTGCACTTAAACAGTACCTTCAAGATGCCGAGGCATTGCTCGATGACACCTCTGGCTGCTGCATGAATGTCATTATATCGGTTCTTGGTGTTGGTGTGAGGTCTCCAGATAGGTGTCATTAGCCACGATCGCAGAGGATAACTCTGTCGCCAAGAGACAACCCCCCACCTGACGGTGTCAGGCACCATCGAGTGCGCCAGGTTGAATGCGGCAAGCTCGCTGTCTGGATACCGGGTGTAGGCATGCATGATGTGTAGCCGGTCATCGCACTCTAACTGCACATTCATCGAGTGGAAGCCCTACCAGTTGATGAATGACATCCTGAAGTTAAAAACTTACCACTATTCTTAGAATTCTCCCTCTACCAAAAAGGGCCGACATTCTAAATGGTGAACAGGGATTCTCATTCCCTGACTCCTGTGCAGGCTTAGGTGGGTGCTGTTCAGTTCAAACTATGTTTTCAAGTTATCCCCTGGTATAACCCATACGTTCACAGAAGAATTTTACCTACTTGCCACTTAGTAGCATCAATATCCTGGGTCCTGCACTGCTAAGTAAGTAGGCTTTGTAATAACCACTGTTTCATGTTAAAACTTTTAAGTTATTTTATTCTTCTATTTTTTCTTTTAAAAAGTGCAATCGCTGTCTTTACAGAAAAGTAAAAAGATCTTGCTTCTGGATTCTCCTGGTTGGTTGAAGAGACCTTCAGGTCCACCTTGACAATCACTCTTCTTTAGCTTTTGGTCTTCCTCAGATGTATTAGCTGTTCTGCTTGGTTGCTATGCTCTATCTTTCCCATGTACCGAACTGTGAGAGCTGGCTCTCTCTTCTTTAGCTTTTGGTCTTTCTCAGATGGATTAGCTGTTTTAGCTCGGCTGCTTTGCTCTGTCCCTTTCCCATGACCGTGCTGACTCTGAGCAGATTCTGAGCCGACTCTGAGCTGACTCTGCCCTGGTTGTCCCCTTTCTTAGGGTTTATATATCTTTCTAACAAGTTTTTATGATTTTATTGTAAAGTAACTTTATTTTCCTTGGATTGTAAAAGGTACCTTTAATCTAAATCTTTCTAACATGACTAAGTATTCATTTTGAACATGACCTCATCTCATAGATCTCAGATTACATTGTATCCTTTGTGATGTTTAAAAATGCTTTGATTTCAAAGCGGTGTGACTTTTGACTCCTGTCATTTCTATAGTTTTGTTATTATCAAATTGTGTCCCCAGCTCATAATTTTGACTCTGATTTGGGTCTAATTTGTGTTCTCGTGAACACGTTGTCTCCAGCTTCCCATATTCACCTGGTGTCAGCAGAACTTCACATCTATACATTTGTCACCTAATTCAATGGAACCTCATCCATTCTTTTCCATCTGCTTACTTAACTTCAATGAAGGTGTGAAATATTACTTTTAGCTTAATACTAAAAATTCAATTGGTGGTGAATTAAAAGACTTGCTCACATTTAAACATTTGTCACCGAATTCAGCTGAAAACCGTATCCATTTTTTTCCATCTGTTTACCTAACTTCAAAAGGAGGTGCGAAACATTACTTTTAGCTGTATACTAAAATTCACTGATTGTGTCTTGAAAGACCTGCTTGTTTTGTTTGCTTAGCCTGCTTGACAAAGGCTATCTGCATTTCACAGCCCTCTCGTGAGCTGCTATTAACCCTTCGTGGGATTTTCCCTACATTCTCTCATGCACTCATAGATCAGGTAATGGCCGGACTTCCATGTTTCAAATTTCATATTTTTCCATATTTTCAATTACAATCCCCATATGCGCTCGTGCTCGTATGGAGTTATTTGTCCAATCGATCACCTTCTGGACCTGGGGCATGCCCGTTGTCCATATTGAAGTTGATGTAGTGTGCCGCCTGGGCTTATAGGACATCCGCGATAGCGCGGATGTCTGCGATATCGATGCCCGGAAGGACCTTCTGGCGTAAACGTTCAGGCCGACTATCACCTTCATGGCCACCGATAGTGGGTGTTTCCCCCCCAATAACCCTTCAGTTCCAGGTGCACCATCATCCGGCAGAGGTTGCATCGTCTCCGTGCCCAGTCGCAGTCCGTGGCGGCATGCTCGGCCTGATGACAGGTGCTGCCAGTATACACGAGGCCTGATGCCGCCTCCTTCCCACTTTCCTCAGCCCGTTGGACGACCGGCTCTCCATCCTTACCCTGTTCTGCACGGTCCTCGAGCACCGCCTGCTCGTGCAGCTGCAGTGCGTCCGCAAGGACTGCCACAGCCAGGCAGATGCAACAATTCCTGGCTGGACTCCGAAATCCGTTATCTGCAGGGGCTAAAGGGTAGACATGTTAGCATGGTGAGTACTCCCGTGTCCACCCAGTCCAACGGCTACATGCTTGACCTAGCCTGGACCAATCGGTGGCTGGAACTGGGGGTGTGGGAGGCCTCTAACCCCACCAGTTATTCCTGCCGGTAGGGGTACCAGTGGCTGCTGATATCCATCCCAGCGATATGCTCTGCGGCCCTGTCCTGTGACCTCCTAGGGGGTCTACCGTGGGTGTCCTTTTTGGGTGGGCCATGTGCTATGCCACCGACAGGGTTATAGGGTGGGGGTGGTGGGGGCACCATGTGCCACCAACCAGTGTCATGCGCAGTGGCGTGCGGACAGGGCCCACTGAAGGGCTGGGCAAGGGGGTTGGACACCTGTTGGGACCCTAGCTGTAGTTTGCCGTTGGTCCCGTGTGTGATGCACAGGTTGTGCCGACCTGTCAGGGAGCAGGATGGTTGGGAGCAGTGAAATGAAATGAAAATCGCTTATTGTCACGAGTAGGCTTCAGTGAAGTTACTGTGAAAAGCCCCTAGTCGCCACATTCCGGCGCCTGTTCGGGGAGGCTGGTGTGGGAATTGAACCGTGCTGCTGGCCTGCCTTGGTCTACTTTCAAAGCCAGTGAATTAGTCCAGTGAGCTAAACCAGTAGTGCACTCCGTTGGATGCTCGGCGCCAATCTCGATTTTTGGCTGAAGCCCGATTCTCTGCCCCATCACGATTCGTGAGCCTGGCATCGCTGGGCGGAGTAACCTGCCTGGTATCTTTCTGGCCTGTGTGCCTCACCGTGACACTATATTTGCCCACTGATGCATCAGAAAATTCTTAATATATGTCCACACTGCAAGTGTGGTGGAGGCATGTTCAATCGAGGAATTCAAGAGGACATTAGATGATTACTTGAATAGAAATCATGTGCAAGGGTACAGGGCAAAGGTACTGAGCCACAATGCTCATTTGGAGAGCTGGTGCTGACACGATGGGCAAAATTGCCTCCTTTTGCTCCGGTACAATTCTGTGACTGTGATTCAGGATTATAGCAAATGATTTTGTTTGTTCAGATAGTGTGCAATATGATCAATAGAAAAATGAATGTTTTTTTTCAGTATTGTGGTGTCATTATTTCAAAGAAAACCTTTCCAGAGTTCATCTGATGACTGGCTGGTGAAATCTATTTGTTCAGAAGCTAGACAGACTAAGTTTGAAAGGTCAGCTGTCAATTGTCTTGGAGAAAAGCGAGTTATAAACAGCTAGTTAGTTAAGGACATAATGTTGGATCGCGTGAAAGCGGAGGGATTTGAGGGTTTAGCTTCACAACACATTAAATCAGCACCTGGAGTGGATAATGCCATTGGAAAACTCGTGGATATTGGGATTTGAAAATGAAATGAAAATCGCTTATTGTCACGAGTAGGCTTCAATGAAGTTACTGTGAAAAGCCCCTAGTCGCCACATTCTGGCGCCTGTTCCGGGGAGGCTGGTACGGGAATCGAACCGTGCTGCTGGCCTGCTTGGTCTGCTTTAAAAGCCAGCGATTTAGTGAGCTAAACCAGCCCCAATTTAGCATGGCCATCCCACCTAACTTGCACATCATGTTGCTGTTTATCCTCCTTATAAGCAAAAGCCCGAACCCCATATCATAGAATCATAGAATTTACAGTGCAGGAGGCCATTCGGTCCATTAAGTCTGCACCGGCTCTTGGTAGGAGCAGCCTACCCAAGCCTACACCTTCACCCTATCCCCATAACCCAGTAACCTCACCCAACACTAAGGGCAATTTTGGACACTAAGGGCAATTTAGCATGGCCAATTTACCTAACCTGCACATCTTTGGACTGCCCCTCTTGCTCATCTATGCCCCTCTTGCTCTCATATCTCCCATTTCCTTTAATCTTTTGATGAATAATCCATTCATTTTAGATGCTGACAGCCCCAAAACACTCTGTGTAAAAGACAAATCTTGCTCTCTGTCCCAAACCTTCACTTTTGTATTTATGCCCTCTTATTCTAGGTCACTCAACCTCTGGAAATGGGCTATTTCAATCTATTTTCCCTTAATTGTACCCGCGCAAATAAAAACAACCACAATTTTTTAGTCTTTCTTGGTATTTCTCCCATCAGGCAGTGTTCTAATGAATGTGCACTGTCCACATTCTGTCTCAATATGTTTTCTATGATGTGAAGTACTGAAGTTTTATGTAAATTTACACTGAGAGATACAGAAATACAGTGACCATTACTAAGGAGAAGGTTCTCAGGAAGTTCTGAAGGTGGATAAGTCATCTGGACCGGATGGACTACACCCCAGGGTCCTAAAAGAGATAGCTGAGGAAATTGTGGAGGCATTAGTGATGCTCCTTCAGGAATCACTGGAGGCAGAAAGGGTCCCAGAGGACTGGAAGGTGGCAAATGTAACACCACTGTTTAAGAAGGGAGGGAGGCAGAAGACATGAAATTATAGGCCAGTTAGCCTGACTTCGGTCATTGGTAAGATTTTAGAGTCTGTTATTAAAGATGAGATCGCAAAGCACTTGGAAGTGCATGGTAAAATAGGACTGAGTCAGCACGGCTTTGTCAAAGGGAGGTCGTGTCTGACAAATCTGTTAGAGTTCTTTGAGGAGGTAACAAGCAAGTTAGGCAAAGGAGAACCAGTGGACGTGATTATATAGATTTCCAGAAGGCCTTTGACAAGGTGCCGTATAGGAGACTTAAATAAGTTAAGAGCTCATGATGTTCAAGGTAAGATCCTGGCATGGACAGAGTATTGGCCGACTGGCAGAAGGCAGAGAGTGGGGATAAAGGGATCTTTTTCAAGATGGCAGCCGGTGACGAGTGGTGTGCCTCAGGGGTCTGTGCTGGGACCACAACTTTTTACGATATACAATAATGATCTGGAAGAAGGAACTGAAGGTACTGTTGCTAAGTTTGCAGCTGATACAAAGATCTGCAGAGGGACAGGTAGTGTTGAGGAAGCAAGGGGGCAGCCCTTGAAACCCAAGAAGGACTTGGACAAACTAGGAGAGTGGGCAATAAAGTGGCAGATGAAATACAATGTGGAAAAGGGTGAAGTTATGCACTTTGGAAGAAGGAATTTAGGCATAGACTATTTTCTAAATGGGGAAATGCTTCGGAAAGCAGAGGGACTTGGGAATCCTTGTTCACGATTCTCTTACGGTTAATGTGCAGGTTCAGTCGGCAGTTAAGAAGGCAAATGCAATGTTAGCATTCATGTCAAGAGGGCTAGAATACAAGACCAGGGATGTACTTCTGATGCTGTATAAGGCTCTGGTCAGACCCCATTTGGAGTATTGTGAGCAGTTTTGGGCCCTGTATCGAAGGAAGGATGTGCTGGCCTTGGAAAGGGTCCGGAGGAGTTTCACAAGAATAATCCCTGGAATGAAGAACTTGTCGTATGAGGAATGTTTGAGGACTCTGGGTTTGTACTCATTGGAGTTTAGAAGGATGAGGGGGGATCTTATTGGAATTTACAGGATACTGCGAGGCCTGGATAGAGTGGACGTGGAGAGAATGTTTCTACTTGTAGGAAAACCTAGACCAGAGGACACAATCTCAGACTAAAGGGACGATTCTTTAAAACAGAGATGAGGAGGAATTTCTTCAGTCAGAGGGTGGTGAATCTGTGGAACTCTTTGCTGCAGAAGGCTGTGGAGGCCAATTCACTGAGTGTCTTTAAGACAGAGATAGATCGTTTTTTGATTAATAAGGGGACCAGGGGTTATGGGGAGAAGGCAGGAGAATGGGGATGAGAAAAACATCAGCCATGATTGAAAAGTGGAGCAGATGCGATGGGCCAAGTGGCCTAATTCTGCTCCTATGTCTTATGGTCTTATGTACCAGCAAATTTACATAAAACTTCAGTACTTCACATCATAGAAAACATATTGAGACAGAATGTGGACAGTGCACATTCATTAGAACACTGCCTGATGGGAAAAATACAAAGAAAGGCTAAAGAAATTGTAGTTGTTTTTATTTGCATGGGTACAATTAAGGGAAAATAGATTGAAATAGCCCATTTCCAGAGATTGTGACCTAGAATAAGAGGGCATAAATACAAAAGTGAAGGTTTGGGACAGAGAGCAAGATTTGTCTTTTACACAGAGTGTTTTTGGGCTGTCAGCATCTAAAATGAATGGATTATTCGTCAAAAGATTAAAGGAAATGGAGATATGAGAGCAAGAGCGGCATAGATGGGCAGTCCAAAGATGTGCAGGTTAGGTAGATTGGCCATGCTAAATTGCCCTTAGTGTTGGGTGAGGTTACTGGGTTATGGGGATAGGGTGAAGGTGTGGGCTTGGGTAGGCTGCTCCTATGGGCCGAATGGCCTCCTGCACTGTAAATTCTATGATTCTATGATATGGGGTTCAGGCTTTTGCTTATAAGGAGGATAAACAGCAACATGGAATGGTTAAACTGAACACATTTTTGTGTTATAATTTCTATGCACTATTGTGGATTGGTAATGCATAGGAAGAGAATACAAACACAATACAAGCCCCCATTCCCCGACAGCTTCTTCCAGCCTGCCCCCAAAATAGAACATGCCCAACATCTCTTCGGCAAAAACAATTGATGCATACTGATAACCTTCTTTGTGTTCTATGTACACAGTGTGCTGTACTTTTTAATTGAGTAATATTTGTGACTTGTTTTTTTTTAGACAAATGACCATGGAATCAGTAGTTGAATCTCATCAAGATGGCAGTGTAACAGATTCTGCGACAGATAATGAATCTATGCAGTTACAAGCTCAGAATTCTCAGACTCAAATTCCCACCATGGCGCAGGTAATTCTGTAATATTTGCTGCACCAAAAAAGAAGGTTGAATTCTATAACTTTTTGGATGTGACGTTGTACATATCGAAAGTAATCCTGTTTTGATGGCAAATATGGAATTTATCCAGGTAATGAGAAAGACAATGTAATGAACAAGAGCCAATATATTAGAATTTCAGAGAATGGATTGACTCTATCTCCTATTTGACTTTTGTCACTTTTCTTCTCCCACACCAAACCTCTGAAGACCCTATTTTGTTCCATTACTCCAGTTCTCGCTTTATTTCACTTCTCACTCTAATGTTTTTGACTCTGTCTTGAATGTCTAGGAAGTACCCTGGCTAATGAGATGAGCAGTTATTGTGGTAAGCACTCTGGATAGATGGATGGAGAAACACGCTGCCACACTCGGATCTACTTTGGGAGTGCTGAAAAGCATTTGTACTGAATGGGTGGATGTTCTTAGTAGCTCTGAGGTCAGACAGGCAAGTGCATGGAAAAAGTGCATGGGCAAAATAAATAGTAGAATTGGAACAGTGCAGAGACCAAGAAGGGTTGAAAGACCGGAAAGGTTGCAGAACTAGGGGGGACAAGGTGATAGAAGGATTTTAACAGAAGGTTGTAATATTAAATTTGAAGTTTGTAAGGGGCGCCGATCAGGGAGGTGAAGAGGAAGTGGGAAGAGGAGCTGGGAGGAGAGCTGGAAATTGAACTGTGGGAAAAACCTTGAAGAGAGTCAATTCATCCTCGTTATGTGCCAGATAGCTTGATCCATTTCAAGGTGGTCCACAGGGCCCATATGACGGTAGCCCGGATGAGGAAGTGGAGGACAGATGTGGGCGGTGTGGGGGTAGCCTGGCGAACCATGTACATATGTTTTGGGCATGTCCGAAATTGAGGGGATTCTGGCAGGGATTTGTGGGCGTTATGTCAGAAGTCCTGGAAGGCATGGTAACTCCGAGTCCAGAACTGGCAATATTGATTTCCAGACCAGCAACACCTCAAACTTTTTTTTAAAGAAAGATCGGAAAATCCGGGTTCCAAGTGGGGAGGGAGGCTGATGTCCTGGCCTTCTCCTCCTTCTTGACCCGGAGAGGGATTTTGCTGGGATGGAGGGACTGGAGCCCCTGAAGTCAGGAGTGTGGGTGAGCAATATGGCAGGGTCTCAGTCTGGAAAAAAAATCAAGTTCGCTTCGCTTTGAGAGGATCAATTCAGGGGTTCGCCCAGAGATGGCAGCCATTCATCGATTTCTTTGAGGAAAATTGAACGGCAGCAGTCGGGGGGGGGGGGGGGGGGGGGGGGGGGGGAACAGGAGGCATGGCGATGTTAGATAAGGACAGGGAACTTAGTATATGGGTAATTAGGGGATAGGGCGGAGATAGTAGGGGACATTGTTTACTGTTTTTTGGGTGTTTTGCGTGTGTCGGCCCGCGCGGTTGTTGAAAAATGTTAATGTGTTAAACTGTGAAAATTACAAATGCTTCAATAAAGTATTTTCTTTAAAAAAAATTTGAGGTGTTGCTGGTCTGGAAATCAATGTAGGGAATTGGCTAATAAGTAGGAACTTGCAATTCTATGCCAATATGTTCATGTAATTTGTTTCACAAGAAAACACATTCTACTCTGAATGAACGTGGGTATAGGTTGACAAAAACATTATCTCTAGTTGATCAGGCTACAATAAAAATGAAAGGGATTTTATTTTAAACAGAAGTGGTCAAGAATATAAAAACCATGAGATGATGACGAGTATTGTTTTGTGTAAGCTACTAACTTGATCGAGTTTTTCGAGGAAGTGACGAAGATGATTAATGAAGGTAGTCCAGTGGATGTTGTCTCTATGGACTTCAGTAAGGGCTTTGACAATATCTCTAATGGCAGACTGGTACAGAAGGTGAAGTCACATGGGATCAGAGCTGGCTAGGTGGATACAGAACTGTAATAGAAGACAGAGGGTAGCAGTGGATGGGGGGCTTTTCTGAATGGAGGGCTGTGACTAGTGGTTTTCCATAGGGATCAGTGCCGGGACAGTTGCTGTTTGTAATATATATATATATATATATATAAATGATTTGGAGGAAAATGTCAGGTCTGATTAGTTAGTTTGCAGATGACACAAAGGCTGGTGGAAGTGTGGATAGCAATGTAGACTGTCATAGGGATACAGCAGGATACAGATTAGTTAGAGAATTTGATGGAGAGATAGCAAATGAAGTTTAATCTGGACAAATGTGTGATAATGCATTTTGGAAGGTCTAATACAGATGGTGAATATACAGTAAATGGCAGAACCCTTAAGCTTATTGACAGGCAGAGGCATCTGGGTGTACAGGTCCACATCACTGAAAGTGGCAACACAGGTGGAGAAGGTAGTCAAGAAGGCATACGGCATGCTTGCCTTCATTGGCTGGGGCACTGAGTATAAAAATTGGAAAGTCATGCTGCAGCTGTATAGAACCTTAGTTCGGCCACACTTGGCATACAGTGTTCAATTCTAGTCGCCACACTACCAGAAGGATATGGAGGCTTTGGAGAGGGTACAGAAGAGATTTACCAGGACGTTGCCTTGTATGGTGGGCATTAGCTATGAGGAGAGGTCGGTGCCTGGAACTCACTGCCGGAGGAGGTGGTGGAAGCAGGTATGATAGTGACGTTTAAGGGGTATCTTGACAAATAGAACATAGAACATACAGTGCAGAAGGAGGCCATTCGGCCCATTGAGTCTGCACCGACCCACTTAAGCCCTCACTTCCACCCTATCCCCGTAATCCAATAACCCCATCTGACCTTTTGGACACTAAGGGGCAATTTAGCATGGCCAATCCACCTAACCTGCACATCTTTCGACTGTGGGAGGAAACCGGAGTTCTCGGAGGAAACCCACGCAGACACAGGGAGACACAGGAGCAGCTGGGAAATGTTCTGACTGGAGTCCAGTTACTAGTGGTGTACCACAAGGATCTGTTTTGGGGCCACTGCTGTTTGTCATTTTTATAAATGACCTGGAGGAGGGCGTAGAAGGATGGGTGAGTAAATTTGCAGATGACACTAAAGTCGGTGGAGTTGTGGACAGTGCGGAAGGATGTTACAAGTTACAGACGGACATAGATAAGCTGCAGAGCTGGGCTGAGAGGTGGCAAATTGAGTTTAATGCAGAAAAGTGTGAGGTGATTCATTTTGGAAGGAATAACAGGAAGACAGAGTACTGGGCTAATGGTAAGATTCTTGGTAGTGTGGATGAGCAGAGAGATCTCGGTGTCCATGTACATAGATCCCTGAAAGTTGCCACCTAGGTTGAGAGGGTTGTTAAGAAGGCGTACGGTGTGTTAGCTTTTATTGGTAGAGGGATTGAGTTTCGGAGCCATGAGGTCATGTTGCAGCTGTACAAACTCTGATGTGGCCGCATTTGGAGTATTGCGTGCAATTCTGGTCGCCGCATTATAGGAAGGATGTCAAAGCATTGGAAAGGGTGCAGAGGAGATTTACCAGAATGTTGCCTGGTATGGAGGGAAGATCTTATGAGGAAAGGCTGAGGGACTTGAGGCTGTTTTCGTTAGAGAGAAGAAGGTTAAGAAGTGACTTAATTGAGGCATACAAGATGATCAGAGGATTAGATAGGGTGGACAGTGAGAGCCTTTTTCCTCGGATGGTGATGTCTAGCACGAGGGGACATAGCTTTAAATTGAGGGGAGATAGATATAGGACAGATGTCAGAGGTAGGTTATTTACTCAGAGAGTAGTAAGGGCGTGGAATGCCCTGCCTGCAACAGTAGTTGACTCGCCAACACTAAGGGCATTCAAATGGTCATTGGATAGACATATGGATGATAAGGGAATAGTGTAGATGGGCTTTAGAGAGGTTTCACAGGTCGGCACAACATCGAGGGCCGAAGGGCTTGTACTACGCTGTAATGTTCTATGTTCTGCACAGACAGTGACCCAGCGGGGAATTGAACCTGGGACCCTGGCGCTGTGAAGCTAGCCACTTGTGCTACCGTATTCAATACATGAATAGGATGGGAATAGAGGGATATGTGCGCCAGAAGTGTAGAAGGTTTTACGTTAGGCGGGCAGCATGTGGACGGGCACAGGAAGGGCCTGTTAATGTGCTGTACTGTTCTTTGTTCTTTGTACTAACACAGAAGTTTGTAAACAAGCTGGCCCCTTTTAGCTTACTGCGTGTGCATGACTTTGCAAACAAAAATGGTATTGTGCGGTTAAATACATTACCTGCGCAATTCAAAATAGTGTGAGGAAATGTTGATGATGAGTATATAAATTCTAAAGAAGGAATACTGTATGAAGTATTGGAGTTCACATTGTATGAAAGATATTGAGGGTTAAAGATGATCCAACACAGATTATTTTAGGTACTGCCTGGTATGAAAAAAAATCAAACTTGCAGAAAGATTTGAAACATTGGACGAGATTCTACGTTTGGGAGACGATCATTCTCTCACTGGAGGAGAATTGTTACCATTATGCGTTTCCCCTGGGAGTGCAAATCGGGAAGCAATTCACTATTCCTCGCCATGCAATTTTATGCATGGTGAAGAATATGAGGGAATCCCGCTTTTGGGCCGCTGTTTTGAGTGGATGGCCTGATAGCAAAGTCCGTGGCTTGTCACCCCGCACCATGGAGCAGCACCCCACGCCCAAATTGCCT